>NC_044279.2:39835962-40149571 GCF_004027225.2 Strigops habroptila | reverse complement strand
GGAGTATAGCTGTGCTGTGCAGCTGAAGCAGAGCAAGTGGAAGGCGTCCAGCATCACATTGTGGGCATGGGTCAGCTCTGCAGCATGCCCAAGCTCTTTTCTCCAACTGTTGGGACTCCATCATAGTAAGAATGGCATCACTAAAGGGATTAAATACTTCCAAATCATGTCAGCGGTGCCTGACATCGCTTCCCAACCCACGGCAGCACAGTGCTCTCAGAGCATGGGAGAAAGGAGAAGGCAACTGTGAACAGAGTATTAAAATCTCCCGTTACATGCTGTTGTGCCTAGTTGGTGAATGCACTGTGGAAATGGTGGGGAGAGAAATTTCAGAAACAAAAAGGAGAGCATAGAGAAGGAATGACGTTACAATTATTTTGTTAGGTGCTTTAAGACCCAACAGAAGATCTGAGATGTGCAGTAGCAACCAGATCATTGAGGAAATAAATAGGATGCTGTGGAAATATATTAAGAGTACAGAGAAGAGAGGAATTGGTTTTGTATGTTGTAGATAAACTTGAATAATGGGGTCACATGCTGCAAGCTTTGTAGTACAATTTAATTTCCTTCACACGTCATTCAGTTGTGTAAAACCTATTCATCTAGTTATCTCATTCTAAATTTCCTTCTACTCTGCTGCAGCCATTGACAGCTTTTATCTCATTACCATATGCTTTTCTTCGTCAGGAAGGATTCTTTGTGGGCAAGATTACCCTGGTAACAAAACAAAACCGAGATGTATCATTCAATGTTGCTGTTTCAAAGATAATACTTGATTTTTTGAATATTTCCCCCCCCAGAACAGTTTTCATTCTCTGCAGTGAAGAAGGTAGCTTGCAGTTGGGATTTGGTACATGGTACATTCCCAAACAAATATTCACAGAAAAAAGTGGGTTTGTTTCAGTAAGAGCAGGAAATGAAACCTTGACTTTTCTGATGATTTTTCTTTTCTCCCCATGCATCTTGATATCAAAGGAATAATAAAAAAGAGGCTCCAGCACCAATTCCTGTAACTACATAAAACATCAAGTTAATGCCACAACCCCTTTTTTTTTTTCCCTACTTTTTTCTGCAGAAAACCTGAGTTTATTATGTTACAGTGTGAGGAATGTTTACGCTGGTAGCAGTTCTCCAAGGAAGGAAAAATATTAGTTCATTTATAGCCCAGGTAATAAGTGAAACCTGAATCTGAGCTATGTTTGGCTAAACATCTATCCCATAAAAATAAAATATCTTCAAATTTTAAGACAGCAAGCTTTCAAAATACAAACAAAGGAAATGTCTTGAGTGTCCTTTTAACTAACCTTCAGAACTGAGAGCACCATTTCTGAAAATCTATTTAAATTCCTGTAAGCATTCAAGTGACCAAGGGTAGACCAGGCAGAGGGACAGATAACAAAAATCAATACAGGCTTTTAATAAATGACAGTGGCAAAGGAGAAAGAATGTAAAAAAATCGTAAGGACAGGAAGCTTTCACCTGGTTGAACCTGCTGTTCAACCTCCCCTAATTAAGACAGAGGATTATTAAACCTCTTTCCAGTCAAGGAAAGTAGCTGAGTAGAGATGGAAGAAAGCAGCCTGCCTTCTTCTGTGGGCTTTTTAAAAGGCGGAGAACAATTACATTAAAACACTTTGTCATGGTTTAAACCAGGACACACTTCCTGCCCTTTTCAGGTTTTGAACAGAGGCTTACTGGGAGCGTCTGTGGCTCTTTAGCATGAGAAGGCCAGCAGTTAAAAATTACTGTATATGTAGAGCAATGCATTCACCTTGTGAGGGCAAAATATAACTAGTGGCTTCATGGCATCCTTTACACTGTCACTAACTGGAGCAGCCATTCTTGTCAGGACTTCCCGAGCATTGATCTCAGAGCTAATGACAACAGAGGCTCGCTTAAATACTTTAAATATTAATAATTCAGACCAAGCAGGACAGAAATGTGAGGAAGGTGCAGACATCTTGGCTTCTGAAAGCCCCCACGGATGAACTCAGCGCCATAGGCTTCTGCAGCTCTAGGCTGCTGAAACCCAGCCAAGCCCTGCTTGGGTTCAGGTGTCCATGGAGAAGACCATAAGTTGCATTTATGCTGCTCCAGAATCTGCCTCATCTTGGGATCAGATGGAGATGGCCATAATCTTGGTGCTGCCAGTGAAGCAGACCTCTGGACTGACCACAGTCAGCCACCGCTGCAGAGGTCCTGTGCGATGCAGCTCCCCACTGAGCATCCTCCATGCTGGAGTGGGACGAGATCATGCGCAGGCTGTGTGGAGTCACGCAGAGTGCATAAATCCACTGCCTGGCTTGAGATGAATTTGTGTATTTCTTCTACTGCCAGGTTGGAGCAATAGCCCAGCAATAGCCTCCTGCTCTACTTCCCTAGGCTGCATGGGGGCTGCTTCACTGTCATGGCTGCAGAGTTTTGAGCCCACCTCTGGAACCTGCTCCTACCCCATGCTCAGTGTTGGTGCCCCAGCACTTCCCATGAGCATCACCTCCAGGTCTGCACTGTGCTGGCTTCCACTGGAGCATGAAACCAGACTCGTTTTTTTTCCACAGGAATCAGTAGCTTAAAATCCTGTATGATGTGTGTGGGGTAGGGCAGGAAGGGTGGGCTCCAGGGATGTGGATTTTGTCTGAATGTGCAAGGAAGAAAAACATTTTGCTCCATTAGTCATCCCATAATGAAATGCCTGGCCTCCAGAGGCATTGAGGATGTCATGATCTCATCAGAGTTGCAAGGTGGGCTTCTCCAAAGACAGTTAATAGGATCAGCACCAGCTGGAAAAATCTTACTGTACAGCCTGGAGAGCAAAGGCACCACAGCAACTCAGGGGGATGTGATGCACCACTGCTGCCTAAATATGTGATATAAATTGTCCCCAACACTAACCAGCCCTTCTGCTCACTGTCAGTCAGCCAAATAGAGAAAGAAATAATTGATTCTGGGCACAGCTCCTTGGTGGGCTGGGGGAGCTGACCTCCACGCTGCTCATGGCCATGGCTGCGTGCAGCGAGCCTCCCTGCGTGTTTCCAATGCGGGCCTTGGGAGCAAGGTCCTGCCAGTACCTCTCTCCTGCCCACACTGCTGTGGGTGCTGTGTCCTACCTGTAAGCACTGGGCAAGCTTCAGCAGGGACTCCCTTTTGGCATGTCACAGCGAATTGTTCTTTTCATATCACTGTTATTGATTTATTCTCACTAACTGTACTGAGAGCTGCAGCCCATGGGGTTCATCCCTCTCCATAACACTTCTCGTGTCTCCAGCTGGAGGGGCAGCAGGCAAATTCCAAGTTTTAAACTGCTCTTCGCAGTTTGGAAAGCCACAGTTTTCAAGGTCATAGAAAGTGCCAGAAGGATAAGAAGTAACCAGAAGAAAGTAACTATTACCAAGCATATGCAGTCTCATTTGCTGCATTCACACTTGGGGGCTATAACAGTGCTTTCCCATGAAACATCAGTAAGTGGTCAACATCCCTTGAGGAACAAAGTGATAGGGTGGTTTTATGCTTCAACTTCCCTTCCAATGATTCCTAAACATTTCTCTGTGATTAAGCATTCTCATTAACTAGAATCGACCCTTTGCAGATCTAAACCTAATCTGTATGTAACCTGGTGCATTTGCTTATTACCACTCAGTGACAGTATATAGTTCAGTGGCAATGGATCTGCGGTTAGACAGAAGAGAAATTGGGAAAGAAGAGATCCCTGAACAAAGAGCCTGTGCTTGTGCCTCTAACAGAAATATGATCTTTTGCTTCAAAGGAACATGAAATAGATCTTAAAGCTTTGTCATCTTCCTGAAGGTTGCCAGTGATGTACAGATAGGAGAAACAGCAAACGGGGCACAGACAGCTCAGTGGCAGACAGCAGACTGAATCACCTGATAGTCTGGCTGCTGTTAAAAACCATGCACTTAATGCAGCCAAGCTCAAATCTAGACACCTGAGGAGATAGGTGCAGAGCACCCTTCTGGGGGAAGGGCAGCACCTCCTCCCAGGAAACTGCGGCAGGCTGGAAAAGAGCTGGGAGCCATGCTGAGCATGAGCTGCTAACCCAGCCCCTTCTGCCAAGTGATTAAAGGCAAGGGAATACTGAGTAAGCAGGATATACTACCTCCATGTTTGGCAGCAGCACACTGGCCAAGTCAGTCCATTTCTGGTGTCAGCAATTCAAAGAGGATATTGAAAAATTGGAGTGAATTCAAAAAAAAAAACCAAAACACCAGGATGACAAAAAAATGGAAAACATGAGAAAGCCTCAAGGAGAGGAGTCTGTTTATCTGACCAAAAGCAAGGCTAGTGCACTCTGTGAATGTCTACAGAGGAAATAAAAACTTATTAGCAGATAATTCTTCAGCCTAAAGGCGAAATATACAGCATCATCCGCCCAAAAGAGCCAAAGACAGAAGCACTTCAGATTAAAAATAAGGTGCAAGTGTCTAACAAAAAGAGCAATAAACGATTAACCTCATTAATAACTTCTGTAGATTGCAATTTTTTTCCTGCTGAAAGAGATGCTCTGGTTCCAACAGGGGTTAACATAGAAAACTGAAGTCCATGTTCTGCAAAATGTCAAACCAAATGATCTCGTTCATGTCTTATAGCTCTGCCTCTGAATCTTGTAACATATTCTGTTCCTAATTCAATATAGGAAAAAGGTTTCATTTCAGTATCTTTAATTTCTACCAAATGCTTTTTGCATTAATCTTCAGTATTTTCGATTTCCTGTAATGAAATTTTGGCTGATCTTTAGCTGTGTGTATAAACATTGCTGGTAGATAATGGGTAAGGACTTCTTTTGCAATCGGGCTGCAACATCCAAAGCTTCATAGGAGCACTCCATAACATCGCAGGCAATTATGAAAATAAATAATTAGATGATGAATCTGCTTCTGTGCCCTGAGGGAATTTCAGCCAAAATCCCATCCTTTTTAAAAAAGAACAGTCAGGCCTTTTACTAAGGGCTTGCAAAGTGGGGATTGGAAAAACAACTGGTTCAGCCCCATATATCACCTATTACTGTATTTTATCGTACTTACCTATTGCAGATGTGTAATGAGGAGTGCATACTTTAAAAAATAAATCTTTCGTTAATAGTTTGTGTGAGATTTTAATTTTCAAAGCCTTTAAGTCCATTTCTTCCAGCAGCCATGCTGTTACAGTGCTGGGAGTTCAACATAGCTTTCAAAAGCTGCAGGATCCAGACTGCTACCTGGTACTGCAATGAACTGAAAGAGGGGTGAGTGGCATGAGGAGAGAGAGGAGCTAGAAAGAGCAAGAGGGGATGATGGTAACAGCTGTGCTGGCTACTGGTTTGCACACTGGAGCACCAGTCCTAAAGGCACTGCACGGGTACACTGCGATGGTTTCTACAGCTGCAGGAGGGATGCAGGCATGCAGCAGCTCACAAAGGCATGTTGACTCACAGTGAAGCTGTTCTGGGCATCAAGGCCTGGTGGCATTTTTTGACGTGATGTGACACTCGTTTAAAAGCTGCGCTTGCTGAAATGCATCTCTCTAACCTGGTTTAGCATAGCCTTGTATGCTGGAAACTCCACGCCAGGTGAATGTTAAAAGCTACTGAGCTACAGAATGAATATTTTACATTTTTTTTCTGGGAGAGAAAGAACAGGGCAAGTATCTGAGCTCAGTTATTCTACTGTTTGTCACACTTTGTGTATGCCTTCTGCTTAAGAGAACTAAAATTCCCTTTTTTGAGGGATTTCTGGGTTGGGTCATTCACTGGATTTAGTGCATAATTGTCACTGTTTTATTACAATGATATTTTAATAATTACTATTGTTGGTGTTACCCAAAGAGTTTACAAGGCCATGACATGTGGACACATAATATATAGCGTTTATATTACCATTCATTTATGAACTGACCATGTGCACATTCTAAAGCAATAATAAAAAAGCAGCTATGTTTAAGGAGATAATGTGGCCAGATGCTGCATGTAAAATTTGAGGAAAGAAGATTTTTATTAGCATTAATTCGGGGTGTTTGATTGGTTTAAGATGTCTGGTTGTGAATGACTTGTACGACTCACTTTTCTGCTTCTGAGGCAGAGCAGTCAGAAGCTCTTCTACTTTCCATTTTTAAACAGTCTGGTATGTGTAGACACACATTAATAACTGAGATCAGGCTGATGAATTGGGGCATTGAACTCAAATGAACATATTTTCTCCATGAATTTGGATAGGGCAGGCACACTTGTTTGACCTGTTAACTTTGTATTTTTTTCAATGAAAATGGAAGTGAAAATCCAATGCAAACAGCACGGATTACTGTCTAGACTTTGAGGGCACCCACGAAAGGATTTGCTATTTACAGGGTTTTAGATTCAGCACTTCGGTGCTATCAGCTCCATCATTAAAGTCAAACTTTGGTTTTGGATTTACCATGCACAAACATGCAGTTAATACAAACCCTCTGTGTTTAAATAACAATAATTTGAGGCACTGATAAGCACAGACAAATTCTACTGAAAAACTCTCAGACCCTTTTTCCATACTTGCTTTAGAAATCACCCAGAAGCCTTGGCTCAGACTTGCATTTCTGCTCTTCTGAGAAGCCTAAAACACCATGAGCTCAAAACATGAACACCCTAAAATCAGAATTTGAGGCAAATTTGGTCTACAGACAGGGGGCTGAGGTTGAGTCTCCTGCCAGAAAAAGACAAGTCAGTTTGGCTTTGTTAGGTCAGTAGCCAGTCCGTTTTGGGTTCCCTCAATCCTGTCATATGAAGGCAGATGTGATTTTGGTGTTGCTTCCATTTCCTTATTTTTTTTTTTCTTTTTCTCCTTCCTGTTTCGTACAAGGTGCCTCATGCCCACGTCTATACTTCAAAGCAACACTCCCCACTATAGGTCGTCAGTGAGAAAGAGGAAAAGCCGTGGCCCTAATGTCAGGAAGGCAGATAATGATCTGGAATTTTTCATCAAATGCTCTTTCCCCTGATACAACTGACCCACTGGGAACTTAAATTAGACAATTCTGTGCTCTTACAAATTCACAAGCAAGCCCATTTAGTAGTAAACTTTTTCTAGGTTTAACCCTTAAATGTTTTTGAATTTCTGAGACTAAGTTAATGCTAAGCTTTGGATGAACAAGTGTACGCTGCAGAATTAACAGGGATAAGAGATAAATTAAATAGCTGCCTGTGTTCATTCTGCAATTTATGAAATACTAAATTCTGAGCTCTGCAGGAGAAGCTGTTCCTATTTCTGAATATGAAACTTCGGGGGGTGTAAGTTCATTCTCAGCCTGCCTTCCAGCTGGCCTCCCTGGTCTGACCCTGAGCACTTTCAGTGTCCTTGTTACGGCAGGCAGCTTTACACAACTGATTTTATAACCTTCATAATGCAATGATAAGACCTGCTTTGAGCTTGAATGCATATGAGTCATTAGTCCAAAGCTAACAAGAGTTTGAAGGAAGAAGAAAATGCCGGAATGGGTTTTTGTATGCTACAGCCATTGAAATGTGAAAGCAGGAAGAATAGCAGGAGTAAACAAAAATGCTGTCCCAAGAAAGTCCAGTCTGAGAAACCCTTTCAGATAAAGAATGGGAGTATTAATGAATGTATGTTTGAAGTATGACTTTGCACAGGACTTTATTCTGCACATGTGCAAGTGACTGAAATTGCTCTTATCTAATTTCTGCTGGAGACGCTGTCATTTGCTGTGAAGGTACCTGGGAGGTAAGTATTTCAGCCTCTTTTGTTCACTTGTATCTTCCTAAAACTTGTTAATATTTCATTAGGAGTTAAATGCATACGCGATAGAAGTGGAATTATTTCATCAGGACTACTACTAAAACGTCCTCTAAGGTTCATTTAATGCTCCCTGGTGCTTCAAAAATCAGTATAGGAGTATGATAACCAAAGTAAAGATGTGGTGTCTGTAAAGACATGGCTAAGCTGTTACTAAGAGGGTTATATCTCTTAAAAACAGACAGAATTCAGAAACATGGCTTTGCTCTGTGTTCATGTTCATGTTGAAGGAGGCTGAGGTAATTCAGAAAGAGGCTTTATTTATCCAGTAATGGCTCAAGACTAAAGAAGGATCCTTTAATTACACCCCAGTGACAGAAAAGTATGAAAGCACTCTTCATGATACCCTGGAGACCACATGATATCTTGGTGGCAGTTGTTCTGTCCAAACAAAATTATATAAAGGAAACTGTTCACGTTCTGTCTAAATATGCTCCTCCAAGGATTAATATTTGCAGAGGATTTGGGAAAAATTGGTTTCATATCAACACAGATTGTTTAAATGAGAAACTGAACATTACAGTAAGGGACAAAGGATCCCAGAAAAACATATGACCAGTGGCTGTGTTTGCTAGGACAGAGAAATATATGCATTGGGATTCAGCCTGGAGACCTGACTCTCAGGGGCTGGGTTTTGGCTGACGCTGTCCCCGCTGAGGTTGCAGATGTGGCGTAAGCAAAGGTGGCTGTACTCTGGGGAGAAAAGGGGCTATGGCTACCCTCTTTGAAGGAGGATGATGCTGGGGTTTTTGCAGTTGCTAGTTTGGTGAAGTTGCCTCATTCCTTTGTTTGAGAGAAACAAAGACATTTTGAATGTATATACCTGAAATCCCATTGCTCAGAATTACTGGCCTGGCTGGCAGGGAGCTGCAGCAGCCCAGAGATGGGCATTTGTTTTGTCACAGGCAGTTTTGGTAAAACACAAAGCTGATTTTCATGAGAAAGAAAGGGAAAAAATGATCAGAGTCATCTTTTATGTTCCTCATCAGGTTTGCGCTCTGCCCTCTAGGGGTTTTGCATTTTTTTCATGGGGAAAGCTGGGACCAGCCCCTGCTGCAGGCAGGGCAGTGCTCTACAAGGAATAGAGGGGTGAGCTATTTCGGTCATTTCCCATATTTAAAATGTGTAGCTTTGTCCGGATGGGTTTTTCTGAAGCCAGGGGGAGGGGGAGTGAGACAACCGCAGCCTTTCAAGGATGGAAGGCCAGTGGGAATTTTTGGTGTGCTCCCAAGTCATTAATTAGTATCAGCTGATGAGTCAGAAAAATGTGGCTGTCTGCTGACTTGTAACGTGTCTTAGTAACAAAACAGGTTCCTGTAGCAGCAGTTCACCGTTACTAATGCAGAGCCAAGCCCTGTGTCAGCCCCACATCCAAATAAAGGGCTGCCTTTTGCTTCCTGTTTGCTTGCCTGATCTCTTGGTCCCCCTACCGACCTCTGCGGGCAGCCCTGCGAAAATACTGTTTCTATCAAATTCTGCAGCATGCTGTATGTAAATATACATATATTCAAAATGTGCCAATAAGGATACTAGATTGTGTCATATTCAGTTAATAAAATGGTATTCTCCGTGTTTGACCTTCAGTATTGAAAACTACAGGGGTTTTGCAAAGCAATTTCACACTAGTGGTGAAGCACTCAAGGCAGGCACTGAAGGCACCCCTTACCCTTGCACGATGTGTCCCCCAGCAACCTAGCACTGGTTCTCCCTGCCTGGAGAAGCAAGCAGCAGCACCGACTGGGATATGGCTCTGCAGGGACCTGGCTGTGTCTGCTGGGAGGCAATCTGCTCCTCAGGGTCAGCCTGAAGGAGCAGACCTAGGGAAGGGCAAAGGCAGATGGCAAACAGGCTGATTCTGCTCTGACCATGAGGCTGGGCTACAGCAATGACCTGCTAAGGTCCCTTCCCACCTTGAGTCACCCTGTGACCCTCTAACCCACATCAGGACTGCTCAGGATAAGATACCCTCGCACCCCCTTGCCTGTGTCAAATACTTGACTCTCTGGCCTGTTTCCAGCCTTGGCTTCTGGCCACATATTTGTACCTGTAGCATCGTTTTGTGACTTAAAATTCTGTGCCACTCCTCTACATCTTCTGCATGTGCACAAAAAGAAAAAGACAGAGCATTTTAGGTTAGGGAAATTATCCAAGGCTTTGTTTTCTGGCAGATTTTTATGGTCTGAGATCCAGATTTGCTATCTGCTACCAAAGCTGAGAGACAGGATTGCCCTAAGAAACCTTAGGAACCAGGGCAAGAGGCGTTCAGGGAGCCTGACCTGGCAGACGCTAGGGTATTTGTCCTCTATGCTGGAGTGTGCCACACTTTGGTGCCCAAGACACGAAGTGTTGTGGCTATACTGGTCAGAGCAACGCTGTGATAATGTCGCTGTGAGAGGTCGGGCACATAGGTCCTTGGGCTGACAGTGGAGCTCCCAGCCTGGGGGTTGGCAGCATCATAGCCTTCCTTCCAGAGTAGCTGGGAAGCTGTGCTGCATGCAGTGGCTGGAATCAGGGGAGCACACCCACTTCAGGTACAACTCAAATCCATCACTCCTTTTCCCATGTTCAAGTAAATTAAGCCAATGGCTTCTGCTTTGGTATTGCTTCCAGTGATCAGAGTTCAAAAAACCACTAGTGTTGTTTTTTCCTAGCAAACTGGGGACTGAAGGGGCTCAGAAAGGCACATCCAGGGACATCCTTGAAGCTGCTGATTCACCTTCTCTGCTCTTCACCCAGAAGTACCAGGATAGACCTTGTTGTGCAGATGGGCTGATGCATCTTGTGAGCCATCCCCTCAGCCCCAAAGTCTGCCAGCGGCTGAGCAGCTTGGACACCAAGAGCTCTGACTGCCGGTCTTTGGACCAGTGTAGCTGTTCCTCTTCCCAGTGGTCTCCCATGCCCCTTGGCTGCTGGTATGTTTGGTCCCTAGCACAGTGCCTGCTGTGGAGAAACAGCAGGCAGGGCTCAGTGGGAACAGCCCTTGTGGAAGTGGGCATCCCTGATCATGTGGCAGGTCCCAGTGCCCACATGAGTGGTGCTGTACGAAGAGTTGGCATCCACATCCAATGGCTGCTGCGCTGGGAGGAGGGTGAAAAACCAGCTTTTCCTTTGCAGGTGACTTTTAGACATATCAGCATCAGGTAGTGATGCTGGCCATTGAAGCCCCTTTTGAGGACAACCTCTGCAGGGCTCCCCACAGCTCGGGGAGGCAGCAGCTCTGCGCTCATCACCGGCTGCTGTGGGAAGGGCAAAGGGAAGGGGGACCACCATTCACCACCACCGCATGTGCCAGGAGGCATCTGAGCCGTCCCCTCCACTGCCTTCCTGTCCCAGACATGGCCCCACCAGTGACACAGGCTGCAGGCAGCTTCCTGTCCATCACCCCGTGCATGCCCACTGTGCCTCCTCCCAGCTACCAGCCCATGGCAGCCCAGTGAGCTTGTGTCAGGTGGGGAAGGCTTCGGCCGGTAGCTCATCTCTCTTAACCTAATCTGACCCATGTCCTCGTGGAACTGTGTTGCAACAGGAAACCACCTTGGCCACAGTTTGATGGGGGGACAAGGGAATTTCTAAATCTCTGCCAACACGGTATGACCAGTATTTCACCCTGGGATTTTGAGCTGCAGTGTCCCCAGCCAAACAAAGACGCTGGAAACATGCTCACTCCTTCATATAGAGTAATGACTGCACATGACTTATCTAAATTAGTTAATAGCACTGACCAAACATATTTATCTGCTAATGAAATAAACAATTGCTAGGCCACAGCACGGTATGACAGCTTAGCAAAGGTAGCTGGGTTTCAGGCACTTGCCAGACATTGCCAATAGTGTTTCAAGACCTAATTGGCAAATTAATTGTTTTTTTAATGTGAACTGCTTTTTGGTTTTTGCTTGTCTGATTAGTCTTATTTTCCTCCTGGCAAAGTTCTTGCTATATGAAAACCAGTTAAGCTAAAAATCAGCTTATGAGGCTGTTCTGTTTAGCTTCATAAGTTTCTATCTTGCCTTTTTCTAGCTAGCTGGATATTTCTAATTGCTCCTGTTTGACAAGCTCAAAGGTAAGGGCCTAACTGTCTTTTATTCACATTCAGCAGAAACTCAGGCACATCTCAGTTTAATCATGATCACTGAATCTGGTTTGGAGGAAAAAGGCTGTTCAGAATACATACAGCGTCATGATGCGTGGACTGTTTCCTGTAAATATAAAGTGAACTAGGGGAGAGGGCAGGAAGGACACAAATGTTTTGACACAAATAGACACACAAAACATTTTTTACTGGTAGCTAATTTTCAAAATAGAAATCCTGTGGGATTTCAAAACAGAAATCACTTCTACGTAATTAAATCTTTTGAGAGGTTCATCTGCATGCTTGTCCCTGCTGCAGGGCTGGTGTTTTGCTGTCCATAATTAGGCACAACTGGTCCCTCCTGCAGCTCCCCAGCGAATTGGTGGTTCAGCCAGCAGCTCCCAATGTGTTTGTGGAGGAGGTGGCCGCAGCTCCAAGCCTCCACGTGCTGGGGAGGGGAAGGGCATTGAAGAGGACCAGCTAAAATAATGACAGGAATTATTACATCCCCCAGGGCCAGGGTTTCAAAGATAAGCATGCAAGCCCTGTTTCCAGCAGTGTTTCACATCTAGCCAGTGTTGTCCACCCATCCTTTCAGCCTGGAAATACATTATCCTAATGTAAAGAAAATAGAAATGATGAGCTCTTACAGAGGTTTATCACCCTCTCTGCTTGTACTCAGGGTGGGAAAAAAATATATGCTTGCAAACGTGAGTAGTACTCTGCACTAAAAATAACAGGTTTTGAGTAGGCTGCTTTCATATGTGCATCTCCTCTTTCTTCCTGTTTCTGTCATTAGGCTCCATGGATTTCTCTGCACAGCAGAGAACAACAGCCTGTTTTCTTTTAGACTGCCCCTGAGTTTAAGACCTCAGTTGCAGGTATCTTGGGTATAAATTATTCCAATGCACTGTGCCCAAGCCTGTAGAAGCAATGCAAATGTCTCTAAGCCAAGCAGTCAGCATCAGGGTGATGTGGGAAGGCATTTGCTCCAATGGAGAGGGTGATTGCTGGCAGACAGCCCTCATCCCCTGTTCAGGGGGGGAATGTGGGCAAGATGCTTGCAGAGGGGTGGCAGGACCCTACACAGGCAGCTTCCTGGGTGCTCCAGCAAACATGTTCCATGCACTTGGAGATAGATCAGTGCTTGCAGGGAGGCTGCGGAGAGGCGAAGCAGCACCCATGCCCAGCACGCCCTCCTGAATGAGCCTCAGACTTGGGCTGAGCTACTGCAGGGATAGGTGGTGGCTTTAGGTATGCAAAAGTGCACTGAGTGCTTCCTAGTGTGCTGAGTGTTGCACCTTCCCAGGAGGAGAAGGAGGGCCCAGGTGCCACCAAAGCACTGATCTGTGCCAGTGCTGTGGAGAGGGAGAGCATCAGACAACCACAGTGTTGAAAGCTCATGGAAACTTTCCAACATGGGGTTGCTCTGCAACAGTCCTGGATCCTGCAGATATCATTATAGAATAGTTAGGGTTGGAAAGGACCTTAAGATCACCTAGTCCCAACCCCCCTGCCATGGGCAGGGACACCTCACACTAGACCATATTGCCCAAGGCTCTGTCCAACCTGGCCTTGAACACTGCCAGGGATGCAGCATTTACCACTTCTTTAGGCAACTTTTTCCAGTGCCTCACCACCCATCTTTCCTCAGGGCAGCTACACAGATGCAGCTCCTCACTAGCACCACCATACACTGGCTTTGTGCTCATGGGCAGGAAGGAGCCGCCTGAGCACCTCGTGTCGGGGCAGGGCTGATTTTCACTGGTGCCTTTTACATGATCCAGGATCTCAGGAGTAACAGATGGCAGTGTTTATGGCGTTGCAGTGGTGTTCCCTGCCAGCTTCACACTGATCCAAGCCCAGCAGGGCAGGACAATCTCTCCCATTCATAAAACCCTGGGATTTCTATTGTTTCCTTTGACATTTGGTTTTTGAATGATCCTGATTTATGCACATGAACGTCCTAGTGATCTTGTGAAAAATAACACGGTGGCATGGGGTCAGGGGCAGGCAAGCAAAACCATTTTTTTTTGCTGCAGTTCTCTCCCAGCCTGGGTTTGAACTATGGTCTGCAGTTAATGATGAAGTGCTGAGGCTGCCGGGACATTCTGCTTACCCAACAAAAGGAACAAAGCACATCTTTTAGCAAAAAGCAATATTTTTTCGTATCTGAAAGACCAATGGCACCTGCAAAGCACTAAGGCTTTGAAGCTGGTGTTCGGGGGGAGGTTAAATGCATGCAGCAGTAAAGCTAACTGACAGCTTTAGAAGTAAGGACACCTAAAACCATTCTCAAATAGAACAGCAATGCATATAAACTGTCCCGGGTGGGGCTTTCATCCCTTTATGCGCTATCTTTTTACTCTTGTATTTGGATTTGAAGCTTACAAGTAAGAAAATTACTTCTGCTGCCATTGCTTTTTTAGCAGAAGTTAAAGATTATATTAACCATGTGTACAAAATGTGAAAGCTCATTTCAAGTGTTTTCTCAGAGATTGCTTGAAACATCCTCTTTCATAGTGTGTAGGTCTGACTCCTTCTCATAGGTGTGATTACAGCTGAGAGTAAATGACTGTCAGAATAAAATCACTGTCCTATTATGGCACAGTGCTTAAATGATCCCTTATGCAGCTACAGCACAGTTATAACTTAAAGTCCTGGTGAAAAGGGGACTGTAAATGTCAAGACCAAAAGGGTAATATGACAATATAATACAATTGCTCAGTACAAAAGCTTTGAATCTGTCCTGGATTTCATAAACATATGAATTGGTATCTTCTGGCATGGTAATTCAGAGAAACCCTAGACCATCAGGCTTCCCGGTGGGTAGCAGTAGCCTTGGATGCAGTTAGTATCCCCTGTGCCAGCACCTCACAGGAAGTGAGTGTCTCACTTCCCCTGGGAAAGCTGCTTCTCCCCACAACATGATAAATACCATGTCCTCCTCATTCAGCATTCTACGTATGGTCCCTGCCGTTACTGCATATCCAAGCCCTGTCCTCCATTCCCTGATCATGCTGGGTCATGAATTTCATTACATGGCCTCAGGCAGATGCAGTGGAGATACACAGCACTGTAACATCTACCATGGAGGGATAATAAGTAAAATCGAATATGATTTATGATGTAAGCAAATATGGCATATTGTTTACCAGGTAGTATTGAACATAATTTTCAATTTACATATTTACAGTCTCATTTTTAACTTCAGTTTTTTGTTTTCTTAAAATCAGTGTAGATTTGAAATTTAATTCACAATCATGATAGCCTATTTTAAAGTTACCATAGGGTATTAAAATAGCATGAACTGGATAAATACTGATAGATAATATTCAAACAATACTTGCTTGCTCTCAAAGTCTTTGAGACAGCTGGAGCTCTAGAAGAAGGTCAGTCACAGCTGACCACTTTGAACCAAAGTTTTATTGAGAAGATGTACTAGCTTTTGGCAGCAGCAGCCTTTTATCCGGGTACAGAAGGAATATCTGCTTTGCTTTGCTTTAGGTCTTTAAAATCCTTGACTATGAACAAGGCTTTCAGTAACCAAGCCATTCATTTCCAGTGCATAATGTAATGTGAGAAGAGTAAATGATACATATAAAACAAATCTACCTTAGTTTTAAGTTTCTGCACTTCTATTAAATCTCACTTTCCATCCAAAAACAGCAAGATGCAAAACTGAGTTGGCTCTTTCAGTTCTCATTTGCTGTTCTCTGTTACACAAAACGAAGAACCCAAGCAGTGTATATTAAGTTGCGTAGTGGCTTAAATATGTCCACCACGTGTCCTCCTGGACAGCAAAAACAAATGCCAAATTCTGTGCAAAGACCATATACAACTCCAAATCAATACATCTTTGTGGATAGTAATCAGTGAGGTCCTGCTGCTAATTCATATTGCAATTAAAGCCACAGATTTTAACCACTTTGATTGAAATGAGTCTATTCATATGCCCTGCACTCTGAAGATGCCTTTCACTGTCTCTCACTGCTAGAAGTCACAGATTTGGGTGGACGGAAATTTTGAGGAAAAAACAATTGCCCTTGAGCCCTCCGATGCAAGTGGAATAAATCTGAAGACCAAATCTGAAGCAGGACCCACTGGCTAGGCAGGCAGCCAGACTGGTCCTCATGTCAGGAAATGTTCCTGCTATGGGAGTGGGCAGGCATAGTCACGCTCTCTTCTCCTACCTTAAGGACCCGGTAGGAAAATGTTCCTGTGCCAAAATGTTGTCCCATTGCAGCTGTTGATGACTTCTCTGAGGCAGAGATAAGAGCCTCTCTGGTCCCTCTGGAAGGGATCATTGAAAGGGTAACATAAAATATCCTTGCTGCTCCATCTCGCATGCTACAGGAATTATTCATGAAATGGTATCTGCTCTAAGGTTCCTCATTCCTCACAGAGATGTCACAGCCTGTTGTTACCAAACACAGTCTCATAAATTATAAAGAGAGAAGTTTCCTTCTGGAAGAGAAGGAATAAATGACGCATTGCAGTATTCAAAACATGTAACCATGCAGAGCTTTGTCAAATGGGATGATGTTGCCTCACTGAGATTTTATAAAATCCCTTTAGCAACCTGGGGTCCCTTTTCTGACTTTCATTGCTGTATGCAGAAACCAGCCCCATCCTGCTTTTTTGTTCACCAAGGGACCAAGAGATGCTGAAGTACTCCGGAGACTCAGAATACTGCTGGCTCTCGAGGATGCCATTTCACCTGGGCTGCCAGTATTTGCCATGGTGCTTATCCCCCTGATTCTGCAGTCTCACTGACTCCAAAGTCTCTGTGCATCACCCAGTGCCTGCCCTGAAACATGATGCTCTCTTGGACTTTTAGGTGTGATACTGAGAGCTTTGCAAAACTGTTCTAAATGTTGAACTGATCACATCTGAAACCAGGGGAATTTTGCTTTGGTGTGGGAAGTAGCAGGGGCTTGTGAACATTTTGGATAAGGCTGTACGTAGACAGCCGTGTTTCAGCCCAGCTACTGAAGGAGAACTAGAACTGAATTTTCCTTTTAAAACAGGTGAACTGAAATAGCTGTCACTTACAGTTCCTGGTTAACTGCTGTTTCTGATACTGAGGAAGCAGCAAGAAACTGCTGGAGTTTGTAACTTAATGGGAAGCATTGCTTGTTTGCTAGCAGCCAATAAGAGGATTCTTAAGATAAGGGAAGAGCATCAACCCTAAAGTAATACAATACATTTCCCTGTGCTACAATTTGGTTTTGACCATCCTTCACTCAATGCTAAGGATTCTAATCTAAATAAATCTAAATAAGTCTGATCTAAATAAACAGTTCAGATTCTTTCACATTTTTATCCCATTCCCATTTACTCTTTGGTATAAGATTTTACATATTTTAAATATTTTTTATCACTGCTATCTAGCCATTCAGCTCCTACAATCTTTTGACCACCACCCAATTACAGTCTATTAGATTCCTACAGGGTAGATTTTGCTAAGTATGTTTGATTTTTTTTTTCATTAGAAAAATGAACCTCTTTGTAATATTATCCTCCTTTTTTTATTATTTTTTATTTTGTGTATGTGTGTGATGAAGCAGCCTGTGGTGTCAATTCAAATGCTGTGACATTTATAGCAGTTCAGCTGGGAACATGCTGCCTGCCTGTTCCTTTTATACCTAATTTGCTGATGATTTCCAACAGGGTAAGAGCACAAGCAAGGTCTCTGTTTGATAGCAGTGTCTACCGGTGTCCTTTTCTTTTTTTTTTAACCTTTATCTAATTTTGGCAGGACCACAGTTCCTGCTCTTAAACTTGATAACGGGATCAGCACATAGCCCAATCCTACAGCAAAAGGCTTTGAGACCACTTAGGCAGGATGTCTCAGTCCAGCACATGCTTGAAACGGGGTTATCTGACTCAGGAGATTGGCAGTGTCTTTTGGTCCTGGTGAGCTTGCTGGGTGCCAACAGCCCTAATAATCCCAGCACTTACTATTGCTATTGGCATGTCTTGACTTTCTTGCTGATTCCTTTCATTTCCTCACTCCTGATTCGAAAATGGTCTCAAATCCTAAAAAAGAAGTGCTGCTTAACCACAGTGATTTACAAGGATATTTTCTACTCTGTGCAAGCATTAATGTGCAGAACAATGTGAGGAAAGAACTGGAAGGGTCATAGACCAGAAGGCAAGAAAGGACTATTAGACGTAGCACAATAACCTGCAAGGAACAGCTCATTAAATTTTGCTTAAATGTCCATATATGGAACTAAATAACTTGTGTTAGACTAAAGTATATCACCCAGAAATGCACCAAATCTTCAGCTGATGCTGTCAGAAATGTTGGAGAAACCATTTATATCTCAGCCCTTTGATAATCGTCCTTTCTGAAAAATGCACTTGTGTAAAAAAAAATGCATTTCTTATTACTGCTACCTAAAACTGGTAACTTTTATCTTGATATTGATTATGTTGATAATTTGAATATTACCACTGAATCCTTTATCTGGATTAGTACTTTCTTAATACTATGCATTTTGAGACCCTACAGAAGCATTCTCTACAGGTTTTGACAAGCAAATGCCTTTTTTTCCCTGAGCTTTTGGAAATTTCCCTGCTTTCCAATTCTTTGGTGGGTCTTTTCTGTAAGTTAATTTTATTCTGTAAGAAATGTAGTCGCTACCTTGACATAGGTTTCCAGGATCACCTCACCAATGTCATATACAAGCATTTGTATCACTGTGTTGCTCACTATTTTTTGTCTATATATCCATATATTTATATATCTTTTTGTTGTGTTTTGTTTTGTCACAGCATTTTTCAGAGCACTTCAGTTATATTGCTTGTCCTCTTTTAACTCCCAAATACTACAGAGTCCTTTCTTTCCAGCATCCTATTTCCTACCATGCAAATCCATCACTCCTCCTTCCTAGATGTGTGGTTTTGCATTGCCTTGTGTTAAAATCTTTCTTGTTTGGGCGACTTGAGCTGAGCAACTGCCTCAGCTCACTCCTCTTAACTGCCATATCATAGTATATTTCCTTTGCAACCTGGGCATCTTCCACACATTGGTTTTGTGGTGTTCTTGTAACTGCTTTCAGGTGCTGAACAAAAAAAAAAAACACTGCCTTGGTCCTACACTATTGAGTCAGAAATCTGGCAGCTCATTTCATGACTGTTCCTCATTGTTAATCAGCAAGATTTAATCCACTGGCTGTGTCCTGTATTATGTAGTGCAGATATTTTGTTGATGTTGGTGGGGGTTTTTTGCGATAACACCCAGATAGCCTGTTACAATGAGTATGGGTTAGAAGTCTGAGGTATGTCCACAATTGCTTTTCATCAGCCAAACTTGTAAACAGGAAAAGTGAAAGATAGGTTAAATAATGCCAGTTTGTTCTTACAAAACATTGGTGGCAGTGGTTAAATGTACATCTTCTCGACCAGTGAACTGCACATCAAGCTTGTCTACCTATTTCCATGATAGTTTCACCTATCATGGAAATCAGCCAGCCAGTTTATAGCTTTCAACCAGGGACCTCCTACTTGTCCTGTTCAATAAGCATGTCATCATCTTGCTTTAAATCTTCTGTAATTCTCCGGGCACTTAAGAAGCTACTGAAAATCCATTCCCTTCTCAGGCGGCTCCTCTGGGACATTTGCGATGCACAAGACACACTCTGCTCTTGTTACAGAAGCCAGCATCCTGCATCTTCCAAAAGCAGAGAAAAAGCACTTAACTGCATGTTTTTGCCCTTTTTTGTCTCATTTGGAATATTCTTCTATCCCCAGCTATTGGAGGTCCTCATTCATTTTCAGTTTGTTTTGAATATATTTACATTTAATAATTTTCCTTGAACAAATGGTAGATTTGCAAAGTAAGAAGATGTGTCTACCTGGCATTGGCCATGAGATGTACTACTGCTACCAGGATGTGCTGTCCTTCTCCAAGTTTCTGGAAAATCCCAGCATGTCACTCACGTGGCTGTGGAGTGACGGGACTAACTTTGTATTGTTTTGGGGTGGGTGCAGCTTTGATGGTCTGCATGGAAACCTGTGTAAAGTTCCCCTTTCCTTATAACCTACGGGCTGTGTTAAAGGAAGGCTGGAGTCCAGCACTCGCTGCCTGCCCCATGCCCGTCCGCTCACTCTACTTCTTACTTTTGTTTGGAAGCTGCAACAGCAACTTTGTGCTTTACAAGTGTGAGTTCATTTGAAAGATTTCCAAAGCACCCTGCAGCTTTTCCAACCTGCTCAGACTTGGAGTCTCCTTGTATGACAGCCTTTTGAAATGGCCACAAATATGTGTTCTCACTACCCATTCATGTATTAAATACTCATCTCAATGATGAAATGCTTGCCTGGGTCTAGCTTAATGAATAAGTGTCAGATGTTTAGCACCAGTAGACTTTACTGCTCAAAGGCAAAGGTTTCTTGGAGCTCCTCTCAGTCACTTCCAGCTCTGTCTGACTGAAATAATTGGGAGGGGGGCGAGGGAAAGGAAGAGGCTGTTCCTGTCAATGGGATTCCAGCTGGTTTGCATATAAAATCTTTCCAGGACACCCAAAATGCTTCATTCATCAGTTGGACGTCATATTCCAAATAAAACCAATTATTTGGTTGACATCTACAGCCCTGCTGAGGTATGTGATAATGGTGCCCCTTGTCTGCAAAGACAAACACACGCATTCTCCCCACAGCGAGCAGCCAAGCGGCCCTCGCCAGCCTCGGTGGCAGAAGAATGCGCCCCTATTCCCTGCCGCTTTCCCTCTCTGCCTGCCTATCCCGGCAAGCCAAGCCCGTGAGAATACCCTGGCATAAATCCTTGGTGAGGACCATCATTTTTATGTTGCTTTTGGGTAAACTTCAATGACTCATCTTGTATTCATGCTCATCTATGGTTGGCTTTTTTATTTATTTATTTTTTTCCTTTGAATGTTCTGATGTGCCAAGCTGCGAGCAGTTTGCTTGACAACGTGCAATGCTTGGGGAACAGATGGGCTCTTTTCTTCCACCAGGTGGCATGCAAAAATGAAATTTTATCAATCAAACTTCAGTCTGTGACATTTTATTTGGAATGGTTGTTTTAACACATACTCTGCCACCCACCAGTTCCGTTATATTTCCTTCCACATCGAATACAACTTTACGACAAACTCGGTGTTTGTCAACTCCAGCAGTCTGCATTGCAGCGGTGCCTTGCACAGGATCATCTCAAATTGCCCTCCTCTAGGAACACATACTTGGAGAAAGTTCCTGCTCTTGAAAATTTACAGTCTAGGCAAGGAAAGTGGTTTGCCAAGCTTCACAGCAGCTCTGGTAATGGATAGAGCTGACTACACTCTCTGACCTCGCCTTTGCCAGGGCTGGTGCAAACTCACTATTACTTAACCTACAAACTCTATCTAAACCCAGATGAAACGTTTGTAGGAAATAACGGTTGCTTTTTCATATGCCATTTCATGAACAGCTGAGCAAAAAGATGAGAAGGAATGTTTCATGCTCTGCTGCTCCACTTGTTCAGAGACGGCCTTTCCACAAGGTTGACTGGTATAATTTTTTCCACTGAAACTTTGCTTGCTGCCATTAGGAAGCAATAGGCACATCACTCAAATGCACACTTCTCATCTCCATGAAATCCCAAGGGGAACAGCTAGCCTAGGACATCACAACTACTCAGAAAGTCAGATCTGTGACTGCTGCAGTGACATACACTCAGTCCAAAGGCTACCTATGCAAGAAGAAAGGGTTCACTCCTTGGTTGACTGGAAGACTTATTTCCCTGTGGGTAAAAGAAAATGAATGTAACAGTTTGGACATTCCTATACGGAGCTGGTGGAGTTCAGCTTCTTGAAGCTGTTGATGACTGCCACAATGCTTGCCTAGAGCAAGATCAGCACATGGACATGTTAGGCTTTTGCAAGCTTTAAAGATGGATTAAAGCAGAATATTCACAAAGGCTAATTATGTGACAGCAGCTGCTCTTCACAGGTTGGTCTGCAGGCAGTGAAGGGAAGGAAGGTCCCCAGGGAGAGACTCAGAGCACTTCCCTTCATTAAACTCTTGTTCTGAATCACCTCCTGGGAGAGCCTCTGACCCCCTCACACATGCCCCTCTCCACCATTTCACATGGCTCGCCTTTCCAGCTGTGTCCCCTGGGCTCCTCTGCTGGCACTGGGGATACAGGCCAGGGGAAATTGCTGTAAAATCTGTTGCGGGTGGAAGGATAAGCATGTTGTAAATGACTCCACAGGCTCAAATGGGGCTTGATCTTTCCAGTTATAAAACACAGCTTGCTAAATTCTGAGGTTTGAAACTCACTGTTAATATTTTAAAGTGAAAAACAATAGCCACATGGGATTTAGCTAGTCACAAGCTGGGTTATGATGAGCTGCTTGGTTTGTAAGTTCCCAGCTGCTACTTTGATAAATCACTGGGGGATTTCCTCACTGGCTGTGCTGCCAGCTCTCCCAAGACGAATACAGCAAACAAGAAGTTTTGTATTAGATTTTATGGGCTGGAGCCTTCAGCATGCCGAGTTCCCTCTGAGCCACATGAGTGTGAACCAAGGACAAGCTGACTGTGCTGTATGTCTGTGTATATGGGGATACAGTTCCCCACAGGCACAAAACTGGTAGAAACGCTGCTCCAGCTCCAGATTTCAGACACACGTCCTCTGGCACAGAGAGGTAGGAGCAAGGGAGATATGTGGGAATAGGGGTCCTCTGTGCCCATCCTCTCCCTGCTGGTTTCCTCTGAGCCCGAGTTACAGCTGCAGCAGAAGCTGCAGGTTTACAGCTGCTCTTACCGCTCCTAGGGCCAGCTGGCCGGCACCTACAGCTACGCATAGGCACATTCACTGATACATACATCTAACCAAGACACGAACTGAGGTCTTATGTACTCTCTGGCACAGAAAGTGTGAGAGTGTTTCAGGGTGAGCCGGCTGATTGCTATCGTGCCCTTCGCACAAGAGAGCCTTATCAGACTTTGCCCCCTGAAGCATCTGGCATCGTCGATAGCAGTGAGCTCGCTGCAGAGCTCGGTTGGACTCAGTGCGAGGAGCAGCCCTGCAGTTGGCTGTAAAAAGCTCTGTATCTCAAAATTAATTTGCCTGTGGTTCTGCTGACACCTTCTGATTATGCTGCTCTCCCAGTAAAATAAAGGGCATGCTGAAATCAATCTCCCGCCCCCTACTCCACTGCAGATAGAAGACAAAAGATATATTGCTAATTAAAATGTTCTTATCTGCTGGAAAGCAGTTTTTAGGATTGATATGAATAAAACTGATGACGCAGCCCACTCAGATCACTGGGAAATGACCTCTCTATTATGAAGTCCCAGAATAACATAGCAAAGCAATCTTGATTTCCTAAAATCTGTCAAAGGAAGAACTTCTCAGTCAGTTACAGCATATAATGTGGATATTCCTGAAATGTCCTTTGCTTAATGAACAGCTGATATTGGCTAACCTCGTGGAAATAAGAGAGAATTAGTACCAGCTGCAAAATGTATTCACTGGATAGTGAAACTGGCAGTTGGTATTATGCCTGCTATAAATATTTTTAATTAAAAATTGTTTTCTGTCTCTTCAATTGGTATAATAACGATAATGCTTACTGAGAGTTACTGAAGATGTAATAGGATTCCCCTTCGTATACAGAAGAGCTATTTATTCTGCTGTAATATTGCTATAGTGGAAATCTGCATAATAATGTCCAGATTCTAGTACAAGAGAAAAATATACTGAGGGAGTGTTTTATCTGTGCATTTGAGAATAACACAGGAGCACCATTGTGAAATCCTAAAGAAAAGCTGTGCTCAAATGCTGGTTGTTCAGGTATGACTCTAAAATTATTTTAACAACCTTTTTGGAGAAATTCCAGCTTCAATCCACCACCCCACGGTGTCGTTGAGATGCCATTGAGAAAGGGTCTGCTCTTTACAGGTTTACAGGGAGCAGGACAGCAGATGTCCTTCTGCTGCTCTGGCAGGGCCCTGGCACAGGGTTGTGCCATGGAGGACAGGACTTGGGGGCACTTCTCCTGCCCTGATTCAGAGAGGGGCAGCCCCTTTCCCCAGGGCTCCCCAGGCAGCCACCCACTGCCGACGGGCTGGGAGAGGCACTGGCAGAGGGGACCCTGCAATGCTGCCGCAGACCTGAGCCTCCAGGCACCTCATCCCCATGTGGTGCTCTCTTGCCACAGGTATCCATGGGTGAGGAGGGACACCTTCTCCTCTGGGGAGCCGAGAGCCACTAGACCAGCTCCGCCCTGGCAGGCACAGCCCATGGTAGGCATTACCCATATAGGATGGAGACTGGGACAGATGGAGAAATCTCAGTTAGCCATCCCTGCTGGGCCCTTGGGAACGAGTGATTGCTTTCTGCACTATGTGGGAGACATCCTAAAGCAGACAAGAGCCTTCACTTTCTAATCCTCCCTTGATTCTCTTCCCCTCTGAGGCTTTGTACCAATATTCTGATTTAGGCATTTCCTCCCACCACCTTCCTCAGCTCCCTGCCTTCCTCCTCCCCGGCTTCTGATACACCTACCCCTGACCAGCACTCACCCTCACCCTCCCATTTTTAATCTCCTGTGTGTGGCACAGCTTCCTACGGTGTTTGTTTTCTGACAACTCAGAGAGTCAAGACAAAAGCCTCATTCTGTCAGTCACTGTATGAATACATGATTAGGCACATCCCCTGCTCCAAAGACCTTTTGATCAAAACCTGGTGCTTTGATTTCATAATGATACTAAATTCCTTTCCCAGTTTGGCTCTCATCCCTTTCTTGTCCCCAAATTGACAGCAATTTTATTGCAAGCCAGTCTTTCCCCAGACAAAGCTATCATTTTTTCTACCCATTGGTTCTTCCCTCTTATCCTGGGTTCTTCCTTCTGCGACAAATTATCTTTGTTTTGCTTTGCCAGCTAGCCCTTTGAGATGCTTTTTGGTTTGCAGTCCTCCCATTTTCCAGCTCCTTGTTCCTCTTATGGTTCAGCACATGCTTTCCTCTCTGCTCTCTTTCAAAGGAAAGCCCTTACTAACAGTGAAGGTGAGTTTTTCTTTGTCCATCATGTCCTTGTGGTAAGATGCAGATTTGTTATCTGGTTAAAAGATAGCCTGAAAGGATGGGAATTAGCATATGATCGATCCTGTGATGACCAGTAAGTCTCTTTCTTTCTTTTGAAATTCATGTTTTCGACTCCCACCTACCTGTTCTCACCTCTGATGAGATCTGCCTGCATGGGCATTTCCTGTTCTCCATGGAGAAGGCAGCAGCGCCACTGAGGTGTGGTTCTTGCCTGACTGGGTTTGCAATGGGCACTGTTACCTTCATCTATCAGCACCTCTGCACATCACTGGATTCAACAGCAAAGATGAGAACAAAACAAAGCCAGAAAAGTGACTTATACTGCTGCCCAGGGAGAGAAAGGGAGAGGGAAGGGAGGAGGGGCGAGAGAAATTAAGTGTGCCCCATCTACCTAAGGGCACAGAGGTCATGTTTGCCAGATGGGGAAGGAATCAAAAGGGACTTTTCTGGAGGTAGCTGGGCATGGGGAGCTTCTGTTTGATTACTTTCGTTCTGCCAGGCTACCTCCCAGTGTCAGGTCACTCACAGACATAATTTTGTTCCAATAATGAAAGAACTCTGTATTAACAGAAAAAAGGACAACACATCTGTGATGATTATTTTTTCTCCATCCAATCCAATTAATAGGTTTTGGTGGCCAGTGTCAACTATATTTTGATCACTTCAGAGGTTTTGTATGAAATAACTCATAATATAAGAGCCAGTCTCACCAGAGCAAGCTCTCATTTGCCCGTGTGCCTGTTTCCTGCCCTGTTGTAAACTAAAAGAATTAAGAACACCCTAAGCTAAGATAAATTTGAAATACAATTCTCCAGTTATTTGAATCGAAAGGCAGTATTGATTATTTAATTATGTAGAAATGATCCAGATGTTGAGCATTTACCACAGATTAATGACTGTCCCAGAGCAGTTAACAGCCCTTCTCGCTGCCATCAACACAAGCTGCTTATTAATCCCTGGAAAATGGCTTGCATAACAATCATAACCTGCTGTTAAAAGTTTATAAATAGATAAAAGTGTCACATGGATTTATGAGTGCTGAGGCTGAATGGGATCTGTGTGGCGTTTCTAGTGAATGAATGCCATGCACATGAGCTCATCTGATTGCTTGAATTATCACAAAATCCCAAGTTGCTCTTTCGGATTGGAAAATGGCACATAAGAAAGTGCCAAGTGGCTGGAGTCTTATCTACTGACTGGGAAATAATTACTTTGCTGCATAATAAAGAGGTACCTTCATTCTAACAGCAGTGCTCTGCCCTTTCTATCACATAGCTTGAAATGCAAGTAAGGGAAGACGTGTGGCTGTTTCACTCATTTGCTTTATTTTTAAGAGGAAAAAAACGCTTGCACGTATGCACACACACAGAGCTGATCCAGGTCCACCCAAAGCCCAGTGATGGGTTCAGCAGGCATAGGGGTTTTGCTAGGCTGGGATCTGTATTATTCAGACAAAGGTCATCAAAGGAGCCCTTCGCACCTGGGTGTCTCTATCCCATACTGAGCTGTCGTAAACGAACATGGTATGCGCTGCCAGTGAAAGCTGCTTACAGAAAACACATTGCCTCTCAGTGCTGGTAGAACTGGGAGGGCACACAGACCTCGGGGGCCGGGGTGGTGGAGGGCAGGGAATCACAGTGGCACTGTGTCACGCCGGCCGTGCGGTAGCTCTGCCCCACCACCACACTGGCGCTTGCACTTCCCCTTCTGCCTGGGAGCTCAGCTGCTGAACCAGCATGTGGGAAATGCCACCCCTGTGGGGCTGTCACAGCACAGCCCAGCCGGAGTCACCTGGGCAGCAGCCTTTAGTCCCCCATCTCCCCAGCATCCCCTATCCTTCAGCTAGCTGTCCTCACCCTCCTAATCCCACCAGACAAGCAGTGGCTGGTTATTGCATTTGAGTGGTGACTAATTAAAAGGCTATGAACATGCTGCTGGCTGAAGCCTGAGAAGGCTTGCCCAGAGGAGCAATGCAGATCTGGGGGAGCATCTTGCCGCTACCAGGAATTAGGGAAATGGCTTCCCCATACCCAACCAGGCCACACATCCTGAGGTAAGGGGAAAGATGAGCAATTACTGTCTCCTCCAAAGAATCAGACAGGAAGGGACATGAGGGACCTTCCTGAATCAGTCCCCAAGTCTGTCAGCACCACTGCCTCTGTTTTCTGTTACTTTTAGTGGATCTGTCTCAACTGGGCAAAGACATGCTTTAGTGCAGCACTGCACCAGAGAGGGTTGTCCATCCTTTGAATTGGAGAAATTGGGTGCCATGAGGTCCCAGTTCCTTGGTCTTTACGGTCTGCACAATGCACCTCTCTCCTTCTCCAGCACAGAGGCTTGGGGGGCTTGGTGACCCCCCCCCACAGCAGCAGCCAGCATAGAGACTGTAATGCATGAGAGGAGCAGGCACATGAGCAGGCTGTTGCTGCCACCCAGAGCTGTGAAATATATATCCAGAGCAGAGCACTGCCCAACAGGTCAGCAGGAGAAAAAAAATGATGTACCTCACCCGAGACCTTTCCTCTGACCTTCAAAACTGCTCACAGCCAGAGGGCACACTACTGCAGAAATCTTCTGCCTCACCGACTGCATTCGTCGTGCCACCTTCTCCCTGCACCTCTCCTAGGCTCCCTCTTCTCTCTAGTTGCAGCCTATAATTTGTCTTCTCGCTCTGACACTTCATGGCCTGCAGCCTCTCTACCTCTCTCCTCCCATTCCAGTCAGGAAGCTGATTTCCACTGCTGGGCGCTGCCAGCATGCCTCTTCCACAGCCCATTCCTGTGATTTTTTGGTGGGTCGCATCTTACTCATAGGAGGAGTCAGGCTATAAACAAGTACTGAACTAAACTAGTTATCCTCTCTCAGATCCTTCCCAAATCTGCTTTGCTGTGCTTCCACAATACTTGGCCAGTGTTCAGATGAGATTAGCGCTGTGCACTTAACATGTTTCCTCTCCGAGGAGAAACGCCTCCCTGCGTCGCCCATCCCTGCCTTCGCATTGACCGGGTGCCTACAACCGGGAAGGACCCTCATCCTGAGCTCGTAGGCTGTGCAGCGCTAGGGAATACCAGCCCAGGAAACAAGAGCTGAGAGAAGCAAATTTGCCTCCCTGTGCACACCCAGGGACACTGCACCTCACTGTCAATGGCATACGGCATGCAAAGCCCGATGTCGGCGAGGCAGGAGCAGGACCCCAGCCTCTCCACGCAAGGCAGAGCAGCGGGGGCACAGGGAGCACGTTCCCCATCGCCTCCATCTCTCCTCCTCTCCTCCTTCAAGCAGAAACCACAGGGCGGGCGGCAGCTCCGTTTGGGATGCGCCTCTTAGCGTAGCGGTCCTGCCATCTAGCGGGATCGGGGATGGATAACCCAAAACTGCCGGAGGGACTCATCAGCATCTCGCTGCTTTCCCCTTCCCGGTTTTTATCCTGTTGTCCTCAGAGCAGGTGAATCCTTGGAGTGCCGTTCCGGAGCAGAGCCGGTGCGCCCCGCCAGGCCCCTCGCAGCCCCACAGTGGGATGCTCCGACCTTCACAGGCCCACAAGCGCTCCCACAGCAGCCTCCCTGACTGAAGTACGTGGGCAGACAGAAATTGCAATAAATGACTAAAACCATGCATCAACTCGATGGCAAACTTGCACGTGTGAGGTTTCCTGGTGTCCCGTTCTCTGTGGGAGATGGTGCTGGGGCAGGGCTGGGAGATGAAGCAAGCAGGTTCAAAGACAAATTGGGGGGGGAGGAGGGTATCCAAAATGAGTTCTGAATTAATACTTTATTTATGTGTAGATCAGATGATATAAATTTCTTTCTAATTAAACGCCCTAGAGTGCAGGCTTTTATAAACAGTTCTGATGAACACCTGCCAAAGACAACGCGGTCCTGCTGCAGAGATGCAGGTGTTCTTGCTCTTAAAGGTCTCTTCCCAGTTCTTCACTCCATTGGCTTTTCATGGTCCCTGCAAAAGAGTGAAGGCGGCACACTCTCGCTTTTTTACTGAAGAAAATGCTCAGTTACATATACAGGAAGGGAGAGAGAGGAGGATGCAGAGCATCCCCTTGAGAACCTTAAATTATGTTATTCAACTGCATAATTAGGTCTCATCAGGAACATGTTTTCTTTAGTTATGAGCACTCAAGTATTCATATACTTCAAGTATTTATCACTGTGCTTCAGTGTATGTTTTGATGACGCTGAATCTTTTTTCCTTTACCTTGCATAATACTGATGGAAAATTGAAAGCTGAAGAATGTGGCTGGAAAAGATGTTTCACATGAAAGAGGAGGAAGGTAGGAAGAGCCTTCGTTCATGCCTCTCACCTCAACCAAGGCACTAAGTTTCTTATGGCCTGTGCCTGTAATCAGAGCAGAGGCAGAGTCCCAGAGGTGCTGCAGAGCTCCCCTGGGGCAGCGAGCGCGGTCTCCAGCAGTATCCCCCCTGACCAGACCCCGATGGCTGGACACAAGACCCCGCTGCGCCCACAGGAGCCGCTGCCGCCCGGGCCAGGCACACCTTGGGGTAAAGCGACCCCGAGGGGAGCTGCGGCAACCCTCTGTGCCCACAAGCAGCAGGGCGGCAGCGGCCGGCGCTGCCCCTCGCTGGGGACAGAGCGCATCCCTGCCTGTCCCCACCCGCTGTGTTTCCACTCTGGCTCCCAGGGAAGAACAGCCCGACAGGAAAACGCGCGGTGCTCTGAGTACAAATGGTAAAGCCGCTCTCAAAGACACAGCAGCTGCGGCTGAGCAGCCGATTCCCCTTTGGCCCGCCGGGACTACCGCTCCCGGCATGCAAGGCGGCCGCGGTGCCCGCCTCTTCCAGTGCGCGCTGCTTCCGGCGCCGGGTGAGGGGTGGCGGCGCGTGGTCAGAGATGGCGGATGATGAGCTTGAGGGGGCCGCGCCGAAGCAAAAGGGAAAGCCGAAACATAGAAGCAAAAAGAAAGCGGCCGCAGGTAGGAGCAGGGTCAGTGGCCGCGCAGGTGTCTCGCCGAGGAGCCCTCGGGCTGAGGGCCCCCCATCCCGCGGGCTTGTTGCCCTGTCCCGGCGGTCCACCCGGTTCCCCCACAGAACCGGGGGCTGTAGGGCTGAGCCGCCATCCCTTGTGAGCGGGGAGGCAGCGCGGGGAAGGCAGGCTGCTTCCCGCCCGCCGAGCTGGGTGGCGCTGAGGCGGCACGCAGCGGGGGGGCCTGTGGTGGTGTGCCCCGCCTCACAGTGCTCAGCCGGGGTCCGCGTCTTGCGTAACATGCTGTCCATAGCGTGCATCTCAGCTGAGAAACTTCCTTTTCTAAATAAATAGCTTGAAGCAGTAACTTTTTTAAGGTCAGAAGAGATGACTCTTTTTTTTTTTTTTTTTTTTTTTTTATTCCTATACCTATAGCAGTTGATGAGTCCGAACTTCTCACTGTGCCGGATGGATGGAAAGAGCCAGCCTTTACAAGAGAGGATAATCCCAAAGGGCTGCTGGAAGAAAGCAGTTTTGCAACATTATTCCCGAAGTACAGAGAAGCGTACTTGAAAGAGTGCTGGCCACTCGTCCAGAAAGCCTTGAGTGAACATGTATGAATACTTACTGATTGTGAGACTACGTTTTATCTTTTAGGAGATACAGGTCTTACTTAAGCTTATAAAAGCAGTGCAAGTTGCTTTTCTGATACTGTATTTGTGTATATTTCTACTGTGCTTGCATTTAGAATTGGCAGTGTAATTTTTTATTGGTATCAAAATCAGTGAAGGTCTGTGTAGCCAGACTTGCCGTTCTTTACACCTTTCCAGGTGCTGGCAGCAAGGCTCTCCGAAGCACCAAGCAAGTGTCTCAGCGTGCAGACACTGCCAACTTTGTTGTGCCTGAATTCAGGGAGGCAAGGGAGGTGGTGTTTTAGGCCTGTGACACATATGTTCGGTCTTTATTCATAGAATCACAGTTTCATAGAATCAACCAGGTTGGAAAAGACCTTTAAGATCAAGTCCAACCATTACCCCAGGACTGCCAACTCCACCACTAAACCGTGTCACTGAGGGCCTCATCCGCACAGTTTTTGAACACTTCCAGGGGTGGTGATTGCACCACTGCCCTGGGCAGCCTGTTCCCATGCCTGAGCACCCTCTCAGTGAAGAAATCTTTCTGAATATCCAACCTAAACTGCCCCTGGTGCAGCCTGGGGCAGTTACCTCATGTCCTGTTACTTTGGAGAAGAGACCATCCACCTCCTTTCTCAAGGAGTGTGTGTGAATTTCCTTAAGCTGAAAGTCACTCAAGGAATTTTGGAAAATGGATCAGTATTCAGTATGTAGCGTTCTGTTTGTGAGCTTCTTACTGACAAAGATGAATTCTGAGGTTCTTATTTAGAGGCTGAATCACTATTTCTGTTCAAATATTGCAGTATGTGAATGCAGCGCTGGATCTAATTGAAGGAAGCATGACTGTCACTACCACTAAGAAGACTTTTGATCCATATGCAATCATCAGGGCTAGAGATTTAATAAAACTTCTGGCAAGAAGCGTTCCATTTGAACAGGTCTGAGTTAAATCCTGGGAGGTTGTATCAAATTCTGTCATAATACTTATAGTATGTTTTCAAAATGTGGGATTTCCAAGTGAGTCAAGTAAAATAAAATATATATTTAAAGTAAATATATTTGAAAGCAAAGTGAGAAGAATAAACTGAAGTATTCTTTTGACTCCTCCGAATAGTACATTCGAATGATATTGCCTGCTGCTTGTCTCCTCAGGCAGTTCGTATCCTTCAGGATGATGTTGCATGTGACATCATAAAAATAGGCACTCTGGTGAGGAAGAGAGACACTTTTATAAAAAGAAGAGGACGACTTCTTGGACCAAAAGGATCTACTCTGAAGGTATTTCCTATAGGTGTAGTAACCAGATAATTCTTAGATGCAAATTTGAGTAAGGTTTTCAGTTTATACTTACTTAATTTCTTTTTTTTTTGGTAGGCCCTGGAGCTGTTAACAAACTGTTATATTATGGTGCAAGGCAACACTGTTTCAGCTCTTGGACCCTTCAGTGGGCTAAAAGAGGTAAGGGGAGACAGGTGAGCCGTTTGTGTAGCAGATTTCTGTTCCAGGCTCCAGGGCAAAATCTAGCAATCTTGGGAATATCTCACTGACTTTTCAGCTATGTGTGAAATACTTCTACATGAATGTGTGTAGTCTTAGCATCTTAGCTGCTGAATTTTGCTTGGACTCTGAGATCTTTCTGTCTTAGAAGTAAAAAAGTATTTGCGAGCTACTGTTTTGTGGGGGGTTTTTAGCAAGACTTTTGGTAGTTTTGGATAAGAGGTGTAGGAATGAAAATTCTGCAGACTTCATGATATATAACCTTAAAAAAATATATAATTCATTTTTAATAACTATGTAGGAGAAATATGCTCATCAAAACCAAGTTTCTCATGACACCATAAAATTCATGGTAACATGGAAGCGATGTTTGTGAGGTGTGCTGGAGTGTATTAAAAACATGACAAGATTATTGATATTTCTGAAGTGCTGTGCTTTCCGGTTAACCATGTGTCTCAGCTTTTTAAATCTACCTACTTTGAAGGTTAGGGGCTGGGAGAGGAAATTTAATGGATTAGAATATGAAATACTTGCTGAGTTTTCTGTTCTTTTTTATTAAATACAGGTCAGAAAAGTTGTTCTGGACACAATGAAGAATATACATCCCATATATAATATTAAGGTTAGCATGGTCCACTGTGCATCTTTGCTTACAAGAAAGTACTATTTTTTCTCAGAGAGTTGTATGTTGATAATTTCCATGTTGCTTTGTGGTAGTCTATTTTTTGAGACTTGTACCCAGATATATTGCCATAATATCATTAACAGCGTCTCAGAAAACATCAAAGGAATAGCATCTATAAACTTTCCTCCCTTTGATTGTTTGCTTGATACTTGCTCATTTAAACTGAGGCACTTTCTCCAACGTATTCTGTCCGTGCTTTGAGACATACCTATCTTTCTGGTTCTGCTGTTCATAATTAAACCCCTCTATTCCTACTGAAGTGAGAGATGGAAAGTTCGGATGTAGCATATTGACTGTAAGAAAGTTTAGTAAAACTTGTAGTTTGGAGCTCTTGGCTGCTATTTTTTTAATAACTTTGTGACATTCTAAAACTACTGAAGACTTTGATGATCAAAAGGGAATTAGCAAAAGATCCGGAACTGAGGTCACAAAGTTGGGAAAGATTTTTGCCGAAGTTCAAGCGGAAGAACTTGAAAAAGCGGAAGGAGCCGAAGAAGAAAAATACCAAGAAGGAGTACACGCCATTCCCACCTCCACAGCCAGAAAGCCAGGTCAGCTGAAACTTTATTTGGTTATGCAGGAATATAGTACAACTTTAAATCATGTTCTTGCTAACAAGATTGGGAGGCCTTTTCTGTCTAGTTCTAATTTCCTGATCCTGTTCATCTGGCTTATAATTATAGCATAATTACCCGAAACTTCCCGGTACTTGTCTTATGCAGGTTGATAAAGAATTGGCAAGTGGTGAATACTTCTTGAAAGAAAGACAGAAGAAACGGAAGCGAGTGGAAGAAATAAAGGTAAAGTTGTTCTAACCCACTGTTCAGTTAAAGAATATTTTACTGATGACTTGGTTTTGTTTTGTTTTATTTTATTTTTGAGTTTCCCTTTTGCCCTGCTTTACCGATAACTTGACCTTTTTATTGCTGACTTTAGGCAAAGCAAGCAGATGCACTCAAGAAAAGACAAGAGGAAAGAAATAAAGCGTTTATCCCACCAAAGGAAAAGCCAGCTGTGAAAACAAAGAAAGGTAACTGTTGATTTATATTTTTTTTAACCATGTTCTGTAACCTTCTGCTGTTGATTCCTAGGCTGAGTGATTTTTGCAGAGGTACAGCTGTAGGAAATAAGAAAGGTCATGCAAAAAAATCCTAGTGGTTAGATCCATGCCTGTAGTTGGCAGGGACAGAAGGTAGATCGTGCAGGCTATAATTCTCTATCTACAAAATGATAGTTCTCCATAGAACATTTTCCTGATGGAGATACTGGGATGGCCATCTCAGTTGTTCTGGTTACCTCAATTTTTTGCTTTCAGTCTTGTAGTGAAGCTGCCATAACTTCTGCATTTAAATAGCTTTTCTGTTAAGAAAAAGAAACCCAAAAGCAATACTTACTTGAAAACTTACGCCATTGGTAAGTATTGGTATAAGATAGCGTAAATAGCTTTTCTCAAAGTTAAGCTAAAACCACACTGTATGCAGAATGAGAACTTGTGTTCTCAAATTATTTGGGTTTTATGCACTAAAGAAACAAGTCTTTAGTTTTCCGGATTCATTAATTATATTACATATTCATTCATTGCATTAGATACACTATGTGTCTTTTGTATTAGCTATACTACGTACATATTCTTACAGTATGTATTACACAATTTCTTAAGAACTGAAAAGTTCATGTATCTCAAAAAGTCTGTGTTCTGCAGCATTGATACAGTACTGTTTTGTGATAGCAGTAAATTTTCAGTGATCCTGCTATTGACTGCACCGCATTTCAAATACTGTGCTTTTCTAGCTGCTGTGTGTTTTTATGTGAAATCCTTGAAACTTCCAAGAGCAAGTAGTTTGTAGAGAAGAACTGAGATCCAAAGACTCTGAGATAGGAGAGTTGGATCCAAGCTCATGACTTATGCCCTACAGAAAAAATGCCATTGCCTAAACATAGATTAGGTTATTCATGTTGCTTGGCATTAAGTGCTTAACTTAAGTCCTCTGGCACTCCTTGTAGAAGGCTCTTATAAAGGCATTCATGCGTCTGGCATGTGGCATTTGTGTTCAAATGCAGCTGTATAGGATTTTTTCTGACTTTTGATTTTTATGACTGTTCTCCTCTGAATCTGCTGAAAGAAAGGTTTGTGTATAATACTATTTTCAACAAAAATGATTATTAGAATAGTTTGTAAAACCAACAGTGAACATAAAATGAGTCCTGACCAATGCTACTGGATGCAGTTTACTGTGTTTGTATATGAAGTCATCTTGTAGACTGTTAAAATTTAGAGAAAAGTAAAATTCATGTCTGTTGTCCTTGTATTTTTTACTATGTAGCCTCCACTGAGAAAAAAATTGACATCGAAGCCATCAAGGAAAAGGTGAAGAATGCAAAGAAGAAGAAATTAGGAGCACTTCCTGTGGAAGAAGTCAAATTAAAAATGGCAGCAGATGAAAAGAAAAAAAAGAAAAAGTAATTCACCACCCAAGATTCTCACTTTTTTCCTATGTTAATGAACACTTTCACACTCAGAAGATTTGAGACTTCTTGCTATCAGTATAATCTGGACAGAAACGACTAGGTAGAAAGATCATTCTCTTTTCATAAGTACAGTTTAATTAGCGCACCTAAAGCAGCTATGCAGAATTGCCAAGGTTGGTGAAGAAAATCTGTACTGCTGTGTTGTTTGAGAAAATAAGAGAGTGTATTTGGGTAATACCCATCTGCCTTAAGGGAAGGTGTTGTAATAGAAACATTCAGGAGCTTGGTGCAGGATGTTAAAACATTAGGGTCAGAGAACTTGGTGGGAGTTTAAGGTATTTCTGTGAAAGACTACCAGACTATATGCAGCCTTGGTTATGGTGATAACTTTTGAAAATGGGCAAGATTTATTACTATATTAGGCTTTTTTTTCTGTAAAAGCTGGTTATTTTTGCGTGTCTTGTCTTGGTGTTAATAAATATTTTAATACATTGTTCTTAAATCCTTTCATTAGTCATCTGCTGCACAACCTACATGTTGTTTTCCAGGAAACAAGCTCACAGCTCCGTGTAAGAATTAGATAAACCATGATCTTAATTGAATGCCATTAATAAACTTCATTTATTAGCAGTATTCTGGAAGGTGTTAGACAGAATGTGGTACAAAGCAAAAGCAAGTGGTTTTCCACATGGAATGTGCTGCAGGGAAAGCACAAAGTCTTGTTGTCTTTCTTTAAATATATTCTTAGACTTTCTTGCAAGCAAGAAATAAATTAAGAAAGTCTTTCTCTTTTTTCTTTTTTTTTTTTTTTTTTTTTTATTGTGATTTTCTTGGGGGCCCTTCCCCTTTTTTAAAGGAAGTTTAGAGGTTTTTAGTTTCCTGAAAATGCAAATTGTGATGAAGTTCACCGGAAGAGCAGATATTGCTTCTGTCATACCTCTGAGATTAAAGAAGCAAATGTAATGATTAGGAGGTAGTAGAGCCACACCGATTTCATGATTATGTTGGAGTGTTTGTGCCAGGTTTTGGGATTTTGATCATCTGCACATGCAGTGGCAATGATTATACTAGAATGCTGCAGATCGCTGCTCTTAGATTGGTGACCTTTTATTTGAAACTAGTAAGTGAAAACACAGCTGTTTCCTTTAATAAATGTATAAATAAGAATTTAGAATACACGTGGTTAAATAGCCAGTACATGTGCCTTGAAAATAGCTGAGATGCTTGCCCTTTAGGGCAGGGGACAACATTAGCCTTAGTGTGCCTTTCAGTTACCTGATCATTTATTGGCACATAATTGTTGAGGGAAAAGATGCTCACATTGCTCTGCATTATTTGTAAATGACAGTTTATTTACTTGTGGAATCAGGAAAATACTACTTTAACAGATACTTCACTGAGAATATCGTATTTATAAGTCACAAACTGCTGAGCTGATGGTTTTCGTGATAACAGCGCTATGGAAAGCTTTTTAGAAACACCAACTAAGCAGTAGTTGACTGTGTACTGTGTAGAGGGGAGATGGAGGTTAAGTGTCAAGTTCATTAGTGCAGATCTCTCATACAGCAAAAGGACTAGTTTCAGCAGGAGGCACTGCAGTACTGGAGTTTAAATGCCTGTTCTCACAGTGTGAATGGGTGCTTCAATAGAAGAGTGCGGAGCTAGAAGCCAGTAAGGAAGAATCTGACTGTAGCCAGGGAAGGAGCATGAGTGTCTTAGAGGAAGGAGAGTCCTTGGGTTTCTAAATTGGACTGGAAGAGGCCCCTTTCACTGCAGAGGACTAGCACAGGTGTTCGCCTGTTTGTTGTTTAAAAAGTTGAAAGCAAGTGCAGGGCTGGTTGCAGGTTGGCATTTCATTTCAAGAACCTGATTTAGGTGAAAGTACCCTACAAAAATCTGCATCAGCTAGGTGCCTGCTTGTCTTGAGTTGCAGTGCAGGAAAAGATAGCTCAGCTTGGTGGCAGCCTAGCCTTAAATTATGTATACTTCCATGGAAGTCTGCTTTTTTAAGTTAGAACCCACAGCTGAGGCATCTGCGTAGCTTTTCCTTCAAATCCCATCTGTGGTAAAACTCTTAACAGACTTCAGGAAGTCTTGTCCTTCTGTTGTTAGGAGGTGAAATGGCTTCACATTGTGTTTAATCTTTTTCGGTTGCTATGGTTGACAGGTTTCAAGGATTGTTGGCTGGACGTTTCTTTACTTAAACTGGAAAATCAAGCAAGCTTCCTCATATTCCTCTAGGCAAGTTAAACCAAGCCTAAGAGTCCATATCTGAATGGTAACTGGCTGCATGGCCTCACCGTTGGTGCTTTTGCAACAACTGTGGCTATACAGTTCTAACACTTATATAAAAAGTAAAGAATAGAAAATAAAATGGATTTGGAAGGGTGAAAAGGTTTTATTGGTGTTTTCAGAACAGCTTGAACTGTTGCAAATTATCTCCTTAAACTGATTTTAGAGTTTACAGACTTACAAAAATGTACTCAAAGGCTGTATTTTGCATTTATCACATGGAATTCATGGGCACAAACCATAAGGTAGATATGAACAACTCAAAGTGGCTTGATCATCAGAGTTAAATATCTGGATTTTTGGATGTCCTTAAAATGAGATACAATACTTGTTTAGCTTTGGCTTCTTGACTTTCAGGCTTTTTTTGTGTGAAAGATACCATGTTGTAAAGTTTGGAGATTTTTTTCCCCTAAGCCCCAGTGATTTACAGGTTTCTTAGCAAAGCTTTTTCTGTGGTATTTTCTTAGAGCTGCTGAAGTATAGTTAAATGACAATGCTGTGAATGTTTTGAACTTTAAGGCCTTTGTGTTCATTCTGTTTGCTGTCTTGGAGACCAAGCATAGATTAAGCAGGGAAGATTCCTGCTGAGCTCACTTTTGGTCCCTGGACACAGCAGTGTACGCTCTTTCGTCTCCTGCGTTTCCCTTGGCAATAGTAGGCTCTAACTGCACATGGCTTCAGTGGGGCAGACACTGTGCCAGGCTCTGTGCTGGTGAGGGAGCCCTGGGCAACAGAGCATGCAGAGTAGGTCCTGCTGTGCCCGTGTGCTGCTTGCCATCCCGTTTTCAGATGAGACTTCGAAGTACATGGAGCTTGAGGCTTTGGTTGTGCACAAAAGAGTGGCAAAAAGACAAATGGGGAGGAAAATAGCTGCTCTTTTTAACAGATATACTGATGTTCTTGCTTTTGCAATGGGGATTTTGTTTTTTAAACACTCTAATCTGCCCAGTTTGGAAGACAAAACAGAGCTTGGCTCTTTCACAGATAGGTTATTATGGGTACTGCCACCCTGGTCACTGGAGTGTGGAAAAGAAACTGCTCATCTCCTGTCTGCTACTGTGATGTCTTGCCTATGGAGGCTCTGGTAGCCAACAACCCAAATATAAAGATATATGAAGGGCAAAACTTGTAATGTTTTTCCACAGTCATATCTGCATTTTGAAAAATGATACCTGTTTAAGGAATGCTGTGATGCTGAGATGATTCTAGTGCAAGCAGTTAACCTTGAAGAATAATGTGAGAAACTTTGGGACCCAGTTCCAGTGTTTTCAGTTAAGACCTACCCCAGTGGTGGGGTCAGGAGTGGGTGTGCAGAAACACTGAGAGGTATACTGCAAGGGCAGTACCCCAGACAGGAAGTGGCAAAGGGAACTTCTGGCTTCCTTTACAGCAGAGCAGGTCTGTTTCCTGCACGGGGACATGGTGCAGAAGCATCTAATCACATGGACATGGATCACTATGGTCCAGCTGTGAGGCTGTGCAGCTCTGCTCCTTCCAGCCTTCTTGCAGCCAGTAGAGGACATGCCCAGCTGAACGCAACCACTGTCCCCACCGCTTTCTGCCTTCTCCAGATGTGCAGCTTCCAGGAGCCTCATTCCTTGGCAGCAGTTGAACCAGAGGTGTGACTACAGGCACAGCATGATTTTATTTGTTTTATGCCATGGCAAGGGGGTTGGAAGTAGATGATCTTTAAGGTCCCTTCCAACCCAACCCGTTCTGTGATTCTATGCCATCTTTCCCAGCATTTTGTTTCTCAGAATTGTGCAGGTTGGAGCTGAATGTGTTTTTATTTTATGCACCAGCAGTTAAGCTTTAACTCATATTGCAAATACACAATTGCCATACCTGGGAAGCAGGAAATAACGATTTATTGTTCGAAACAGCAGTCAAAAACTATGCTCACAAAAAAAAAAAAAATCCAGACAGGAAAGATTGCAGTCATATCTGATCATGTGTAAACACGGGTGAAACCATGTCTTGGCACAGGTGATGTGTTAAAAACCAAATCCTAAGCAAAGAGAAGTGCCAGTGGCCCCAGTGCAGGGCAAAACTGGGAAACACATTGCCTGCCCCAGGATGCAAATGCCAGAGGTCTAAAAAGGTCTTTAAAAAGAAGTTTTAATAAAAACCTCTCCAGGCACCTCTGCATCTTGCTGGAGGAACGTCCGAGGAAAGAGGGCAAGAGGAATGAGGGAGGTGAGTGCTCTGCCTGGGGGCAGGCTCCTGAGCTGGGCACCCTCCAGCCCTCCCTAAGAGAGTGTGTCAGACATCTGCGTGTGCCACAGTGTGCTCCCTCACCCACCGGGTCCTGCTCACACCGCTCCACTAAATACATGAGTGATTTAAAACCAGTTCCTGGCTCTGAGCAGTGAGAAAGCTGCTTATCAGCTCTTCCAGCTGCTGCCTGTAATGAAGGAGGTATTTCTGTACCTCTAAATCACCTGTGGAGGCAAACAATGTCTCTACCAATCTTTGTGCTGCCAGTAACTTATGTGCATGGAAGGGATGAGTTGACTCAAGTGTTTTTGGGGTTTTCTTGCATGTGTGTCACTCATTGGCAGGTATTAAGAGACCAGTATTTTGGTAGGAGCCAGGTGGCCAGAATTGTCAGTATAAGGAGTAATGGCCTTAAAGCAATAACGACGATGCAGTACTCGTCACATGGAGATCTGTCCCACTCTGGATACCACTTGGAATCACCTATGGACAAAACAAGTTACTTGTTTTCAAGTATAACTGCACCAAGGGCAACAAATGGAAGTAGTAATTCTGGTGGTACTTACTAATGACTTTGTCACGCTCTGCATTTTCTGGAGAGAGAAAAGAAGTGAACGTAAGCAAGCTTACACATTAAAACCAGTTTGAGCCTGTGTTTCTTTCCAGGAAGAAGCAAAGACCCACTGACTTTGGGAGAGCTTTGCAGTGGCTCTTGGGCTTTGCTGAGGAGCACTTGATCACACCATGCTGACTTCTCCCGCCAGTGGCTGGCCTAGAGAGGACTTACTCCTCCAAGCGTGCTTCCCTGGATCACTTTGGCTTTTGCCCAGTGATCTTGCACAGTGGCTTTTGGCTTGCATATAAGATCCCCATCTGTAGCTAACATTAAACAGCCCCATGTATCAGAGACTCCTTCTCATTCCTGCAGTGCTGGTGTTTTAACATCACCTTCCCACTCTGTTAGTTCACCTCAGGTCGACTACGGGGGAAAAGTGTGATCCTAGCCTACCCTCAGTTCCCCCCATCAGATGTCCACAGCACAGTGCCTTGTTCTTTTTGTGGGAATTGCAGAAAGTCTTCTCCCCTCCTGACTCCATCCAGCCATTGCAAAGACAAGTGGAGGAGATTCAGGTGGGTTGCTAGGGGCTCAGGCTGAGCACCATGTCTGCATGAAGAGCATGTCAGCCTGGCTCTCTCCTGGTGCTTAGGGGAAAGCAGATGGCCAGGATGATGTTCACTGGAGCGAGCAGCTTTGGCAGTGCCATGGCAGTTCTCCCCTCCTGCAGTGGCATGGCAGGTTGCTGGCTTGCCTGGACTTGCACCAGCTCAACCCACATCTCATGCATCAGATAATAACCTGGAGCCGCTGGGAGGGGACGTGTATCCCCTTCTGTGCTTCCCATTTCTGCAGGCAGTAACTTCTGGCAGGACAATAACATCTTAAGCTGCAGCTACTCTATCTCCTGCAACATATCCTCCAGCACCCAAAGAGCAGACCCCATCCCGTCACTCCCTAGGGTAGAAAACAAGCTCTTCCCAGCTTCCTCCCCACTCTTTGTGCATCACTGCTCACTTGGCTTCTGACTGCAGTTTTCCAGGCTATATTTAGGAACAGGAGGGTGCTGTGCCTGCCTCCTGCCAGTATCTTTTGTGTGCTCTTTCCCTTTCTATGTGTGCTTGGGGAGGAGGGCTGGTTGTCTTCTACTTACGACACAGCTGGTTAGAGCACCGCTCGCCGTTGCAGTCACTGCATGCTGCTCCTGTCTTGTATGGGCGCACTGGGTAATTCCCACTATGAAGGAAAGAAACACTGCTCTCAAACTGCCCTTGGGAGGGGAGTGTGAAGACCTGCCACTAATGAGTTTTAACCTGGGTTTTGCTTCACTTGTATTAATATAGAGATGGTTTTTGGATGTTCCCTCTCTGAGTGCCCAAGATACGCAGTGAAGCAGAAGAGGTTAAGTGTAATGGGGCACTCGTTTCAGAACCTGGAGACAGCAGTGTTGCAAACCTGGGGGTTAAAATAGACTAAAAGCTGGATAATTTATGTGTAGAGACTGTGGGTTCTAAGAGCTGACTCTAGCTATGGGAAAAAAAGGAGGTTTAGTTACTTGTGCATGTGCGTATTCATCCTTGAAGAGGAATCTCTGGTGCTGGAGAATCTTTCATAGGTATTGATTTCATCCATTTGTTGGTGAATTTTTTAGGAGAGATGCATGTCTCCCCCTGCTTCCCACCTCTGCCAGCAGCATGAGTAGCACCTAGCTCGATAGTCTGCTGACTATGCGTATGAAGGACCTCTGGATAAGATTTTGCCTTGAGCAGCTCCAGCCTCACAAGCAGCCCGCAGCTGCTAAGATAGCAGCTGCAAGCATTGCACACTTCAATATGTATCCAAACTATTGACCCAGAGGCTTCATTCTGCAGGCACATGTGGAAATGTTTTCAGACTTTTGGCTTGCACCTTGGCAACTGTCTGGGACCATCTTGGCGCTCAGGAGCAAGGGATTCATTTTCAACTGATCGCTTCAGTATTTTCATGTCAACATCTTATATTTTATCCTCTCTACCAGTGTCACTGCTTTTCGGCTCCAACACATGGCCCTCATCTAGCAAAAAAAAAGCTGGTTGGGCATCAGTATACCTCTTTCTCTATTTTGGGGACCATTTCCTACCATAAAACACACAAATAGATGGACTGATCTAATAAAGTTGCATGTTCTGGGAGAGAAGGGGTAGGACCCAAGCCCTGTGGAATGGTATTTGCAATGAAAACCTTACGCTGGCCCATAGTTGCAGGTGAAGTGTGCTGCATTGGTTGCGGAGGAGTACGCCACCCTGGGACAGAAGTGGACAGCACAGCCAACCTTGTAGCTTGTAGCCCAAACAACCTGCAAAGACAGAGGGGTACACAGGTCACAAAGGCTTTGCTTCAGGATCTGAAGCGTTATGGAGAAGACTTGCCTGCCTTGGTGTCGCAACAAATTGGCTGAGGACCACTCCTTGGGCAGGCTTCGTGGGGGAAAGCAGCAGTGATGGATCTCGAAATTATAGCTTGTTCTGAAAAATGCCTGATTGTTTTGCCCAAATTACCAGATATTGTTAAAATGACTCTGAAAGGAAGAATAACTGTAACAGGCAGTTTTCCTTTCTTCCAATGGAGAAGGTGAAGTATATCTCCTTTGCTTCAAGGTAGTCCATTAGCCTTCTGTCTTTGCTGCTGGGGGGAGATCAGGTCAAATCTGTGCTGAAAGGCTGTGTAATGTGCTATAGCTCCAAAGAGGGCTGATTGCTCCTGTACTAAATTCAGTGGGGACATACAGGCAAATTGCTGGAAGGCACTGGTGTTATGAGAGGAGCAGGGAGAAGGACAATTCAAGGTGGCAGTCCTGCCTTTTAGCATCACAGCAATGACTAAGATAATCTAAAGGCAAGGGCATTCCTTCATCTAGTGATCCTCTGTCTACCAGAAGCTGTGCAGTTCAATTCAGCATCCTTGCTCCAACTCAAAGATTACAGTGCAACCAAATATTGCAGTCCTGGAAAAACAAACCCATGACAGAAGCAGAGAAAGGATGAGGGCACAGCAGTACCTGAGGTGACACAACAGCAGCAATGACTTACTACGTGAGAGATGTGGAGAGATCCTGGCAGCACAAGAGATGAAGACACACATTCATGCCTTCACTGACTCAAAGAGGAGGCCTGGCCTTTCTGTTTGTGCCTTTTTGGTGCCAGCTCTGGGAAAACGGAACAATCCTCAGGCTCCTGAGGGTGTTCTCAGTGCAGTGGCAGAGCAGAGGCTGCTCCCGATGCCAGCCATAGACAACGGCATCCCTGAGGACCATGAAGTACCCTCTCCATCCCAAGTGGCCACCAGCTGAGGTATATGCTGGGGAAGTGTTTGTAGTAACTGCAGTAATTGTACCCGGAGGAAACTTCTCATCTCCACAGCTGGGAAGGAGGGAGAGGAACGAGGGGTTCCCTGGAGGTGCGGACCCAAGGATGTCCCTCAAAGCTGGCAGACACTCAGCTTCTAGCTACAGTCACTGGACCACTGACTCCAAATGAGAATAACCTTATTTTCTCATTCTCACCCATGCAACCGCCTGGGCTGCTCCACTGCAAACAACATGGTAAACAGCCCTGTGCCAGTGCCAGGTAAGGTGCATTCCACAGCAGTTCCAGATGCTGAATCTTGCCTTGTCCTTGTGAGCAAGATTAAAAGCATCACGCTGTCACCTCTCACACCACCTTCTCTGCACACAAGTACCTACACATGTTGTTCAGCCACCCCACTGGCTTCAGCTCATCTCTTCAAGTGCTAAATGCAGATGCATGTCTCTGCAGAAAACGTTAAATAGCCTCAGGTCAAAATCTAATCCCTAGAGCCACTGTTGCAAGCTGCCCTGCTTTCCCATAGCCACAGTTAGCGATTGCAGGGTTGCATGGCAGTGGCACTCCTCTCCTTCGCTTTGTCCACTTTCCTTGGGAATAATGGTTGGGAAAAATATGCACATGATGCTTGCAGAGCTCTTTATGTGCTGGTATTTCCCGAGCCCTTGGCATGCAGAGGCTGCCTGCCAGAGCTGGGACCTCATCCCCCATGCACTGCAGCCCACAGCCACTGCTGTTGCCTGTTTTTTGGCCACTGCTTGGCTAAATCTGACTGCTTGATGGCTGTCCTGTTTTCTTCGTGGAAACAAAATACAACTGTCATATCTAAAATAATAATAATACAGTGACTCTTTTCATCCCTGGGGATGGGGGACATAAGAATATCTTGTGAGAATATCAGATCTAACGTAAGACTACAGCACTTGGAAAACAGTTCACTGCCTCTTCAACAGAAATTGAGAGTTTCTTTGTCAAAATGGCAACACAGGTTCCTAGTTTAGATGGAGAAATACAATGCCTACCTGTGTGTAGTGGCCGCACACTCCTCTGCATTTGTTGGTGGCATAAGTGTAGGAGCTGACCTCGTTGTACCAAGAGGTGATGGCTCCTTGCACAGTAAAAATAGAAAGTGAGCCAGTCCAAAGGTTTTCTCCAACGGGGCTAAATTTGGGATGAGCCTGCCCTGGATCTTTCAGGTACGTATTATGTTCAAACAGGCACTTCTTTGCCCAAGCTTTTGCAGTCTTTGCCAAATCTGGGTCCCAACTCTGCAAAATAAAGACAACTAAAAATCACTTTGATACCTTAGCAGTGTAGTAATTCAGAGCAACTTTAAGGACAAGCTGGGTCTCAGTAGCATGTATGCTTCGGGTTCATTTGTTTTTTGTTTCTGCTGGGACTTACAGAGCTACATGGTAAATTGTCTTGTAGGTTAATTTCTGATTTGAACTAAGTTACTTAGTTATTTAGTTAGAACTGATTTTACTTAGTTACTCATTAAACTTTTGAGGTGGTGAGTAATTTGGCTGACTGGTTTGTTGGATGCCAAGAACTATACATCAGTCAGATACAGTGTTTGGAGTGCAATGTGCATTTCCAGGCTGTACTGTCCATGGGGGAATGTTAATGTAATTTAAACAGTGAATTTACAGGAAATCTGGAGATTGGGGTGTATGCTTACCTGAGTCTCATGCAGCCGCATGCATTAAGGCTACTGCTTGCAGGTCAGTTTAGAAGCACACATGGATTTTTGGGGCAGTTTAAACTCAACCCTTTGTTCTGCATCTCTGTGTTTGGTGGCTCCAAATGTTAGTGATGGATTCATATTTGTGGAATGACTAATTCACTTGCTGTTCAATCCTACAGAAAGTGGTTATTTAAGCAATTGAGTTATATAAATCTCTTTTGTTTGCAGTGGAGGTGGTGTCTGGTTTTGCTGTGCTTTCTTGTACACACAACTTGATTGAGCAAATACAGGATTGCATCTCCTGGAAAATGCAGTACCACAAGTGCATGACTGTAGCTCTAGTTATGCTTTGTGTTGTGTAAATGATGTTGTTCAGCACTACTGAACTATTTTAGATTAGACTTTCTTTTAAAAAGACACCTTTTTTATTTCTCCTTTTCTATACAGATCAAAATATCTCGCTTCTGCAAACAATAGAATCACTACAGAAATTGTTTTGAATGGATCATTAACAATGAGTAAAGAAAAATTAGTTATTATTAGTTAGTAATAATTTTAAAGGTTAGTAAGTTTAAATGTACTTTCCTTTCCTGTGTGAATGCTTAAAGTGACTGAGAGTTGAAAAAGCAGTACGCAGAAATTGACACTTTAGGATGATCTTTAGTTTAACTATTCGCTTATGAAATGTTGTTCATGCAAAAAGATAGAACTCAACCGCATGGGGAAAAATGCACAGAACAGGGAAGTTTGCGTATAGATATCATTGCTATTTCAGAAAATAGTAATTACAATTTTTTTCTCCCAGTGAATTATTTCTCAGTTTTGGTTGTATAACTCAGGTGAGATACTTTCTGATTTAGGGAGGGAAAACTGAACATGTGATAAGTGAAAATGATGTGAGGCATCTCTCAAAGGAGACTGTAGTGAACCCAATGAAACTGGTGAGACTCTTTCTATTAATTTTGATGAGCCTTGGAACAGACCTAAGCAATGTTTTGGGTGAATGGGAAAGGGGTCACATTTGTCAGGTAAAAAAATATTAGATCAGCATTCTCATAATAAATGTATTAAAAACATAGATGGCTGGGCTTTGTTACTTGCAGTTAAAGGAGTTTCTATATTGTACTTTCATTTAAAAACTATTTTTATAAAAGATGGAAATGCTTTGAGTTCAGAGTCTTCAGTTTTGTGTATCTAGGTGGACAGTTATCAACAGCAAACAGAAGCTCCCTGCGAAATAGAGAAGTCTTCTTCTCATTTTTGAAGTGCTAAAGGCCATTCAAAAATGAAGAGATCTACTGTTTTCAATTCTAATGCTTTTACTTTCATAACAGATTTTATCATGTATTACACTGCTTTCTCCACATTAAATTCTTCCTGGGAGAGGTTATACTTAAGTTTAGGAGGGGTTTGCAGTGTTTTAAAAGAAACTTAACATGATTTCTTGTTTTATTTTAACAATCTTCATTTGTTTGTTTAAGTTTTTTGTTTGGGTTTTTTGTTTTGTTTTGGTTTTTTTTTTCAGATTTCAGTTCTTTAATGTTTCAAAAGGAAAAATTAGGCATAATTTAAAAATATGACTATTGCTTTTTTAATACATCCTAGCAAGATTTCATTAGTATGGGGCTAGTAAAGCAATCCAGCAGTCTGGAGCAATATGTACTAGAAGTTCAGGATGCCCAGCAGAAGAAAGCTGAAGTAAAAGATACATCTAGAAGAGAAACTGAATTGTTTCCTGTCAGGCTTGCAACTGGAGCTTGCTCACTGCTCACTTACCCCTCCCTAATGGGCACTTTGTTGGTGTTTGACAACCAGAAATGGTAATTCAGCTTTTGTTTTCTTTAACTTTGGTTGGGGTGTTGCTAATTACAGATGTGGTTGTGTCCTCTTCTGGTGGTGACCATGCGAGATAGCAAGGAAGATGGTCAAAAGGAAGGAGATCAGAATTAGGACAGCCATAGAACCATACAACTGTAGAATGGTTTGGGTTGGAAGCAACCTTGACGATCATCTAGTTCCAACTTCCCTGCCATGAGCAGGGACAATTGCTATGGTCCATCCGAGAGATCTGTGATTATCCCAAGAAGAAACATAGAAATCTCAAGTATTACCCAGTCAAAGCACAAAAGGTGATGGATGTTGCAAGAGACAGCTCCCAGGCTGCTGGAATTTAACATCTCACGAATCAGAGCTGGGCTTCTCAGCCATAAGCCCAGCTTTATGCACATATTTACAGCTCCCTCCTTGCTGGGTTTTCCATGTGCCACCCAGCAGGGAGACAAGTGTCACAAGCCATCTGACATGAGAGGTGGCCACTTTTGGGTATATTTTGAATTACAACAGGCTATTTTTTGCACGGTGGCTGCAGATATTGCCCCCTGATGTGGGCAGGGAGAAGGCAGGGGGGCAGAGTGATGTGGGACCCGATGCCTCCAGCACTTGCTCCTGATGTAATTGTTGCTTTTTGGCTTCCCCTGCGGCCCCAGCACCTATGAACAGCTGCTCTGTTGGCTCAGCCCGTGAAAGCCTTGCAAAGAAAGCTTAAAGAAAGCTCTCCAAGAGACTTTCTGGCAACAGTCTGTGCCTGTGCTGACTCAAGTATGAAAGGTTGTGCTTAGGTCTGCACATAAATTACACCCTGGGCTGTTGAGGCTTTTCACAGCACAAAACATTAGGTTGAGGGTTGAAATCTTGGATTTCAAAAGAGGAAATTAGTCCAGGCAAAGTTATACACATACCCGAGCATATAAAACCACCTGATAATCAGAGCCTTTTTCTCTGCTTTAAAAAGAAACAGCTCTTATGATCCCAGGCAGTTGCTCTGAGAATTGTAAAGACAATCACAATGCTACACACTTGCATACAGGTTGTGAAGATCTCCTTACCATGTAGAGCATGTTGCTGGCTGATGGATTCACCCCGGACCGGAATCTGTTATGAGTTTGCACACATTCCTTAATGAACTCTGCATCTCCAACATCAGGCAATGACTGTGGTTCGTATGAGTCAGAGGAACGACAGAAGTGCAGTAAAGCCAGCACACAAGCAGAAAATCTGCTTGTCATGATTCTCAGACTCTGGTCTGGCGAGCTTTAAAAGCAGAGTGCTTCAGAGGTGGTTTTAGCCCCACCAGCAGCGTTTTGCTTGGATGGCTTGTGGGCTGGACCTATCTTAGCCATGGTAATTGAATATGGCTTTGTTGCAGGAAATGAGTCATATTTCACCAGCGCTGTTGCGAGAATGAGGAAATTAAGCTACAAGTTCACTTCAGAGCTGTGGCAGCTTTGTCTCTCTTTTCTTTCTTCTTTAATTGTGATGCACAAGCTTCTCTCCTGTCTTTTGGGCTGCTTTGGTTTTGTTTCTTTGGCCCCCTCCTTCCCATCCATAGCAATCGCTATGGATTGTAGTGAAGTTTTGGATAAATTTTCAGCATTTCATTAAAATAGCATTGCTGTTACGGCTGTTACTCTTACCCAAAATGCTATGAGAAATAATTGATTTGAACTTTTACTACAGTATGAATAATCAATTTGTTGTACTTGGAGTTATTGGAGGGGTAAGTTTGGCTGAGAACTGCAATCTAAATATGCTGCACTTACTGATGGGTTTGTCGTATGACCACATACTTGTGCTATGTGTTGCTATCAAGCTTCAGCAATTTGTAATTCATTCCCTGCAACCCAAGCCCCCAGCAGAGTTGGGTGCTATGAAAGTTGGTGCTATCTTGTGGGCGTCCAGTACCCACACTGGGTTTCACAGTCAGGAGTCGGGAGCGGATGTCCCATGCATGTTGCTTCGGATGCCCAACAGTCCCTGCTCAGACCCACCATCACCACCATCACCCTCTTCCTCACACTGCCCTTAACTATCACCCATCCACCAAGCTCAGACCCCTTCCCACACTCCCAACCTGGACATCTCTGTGGGAATGAAGTTGGATTTCTTCTCACTCCAGGTTCATCTAAGGAACACCTTAGAACATGTGTGTGCAGGTCCCAGTTATCACTTCTGCGCATGCATTCCTATGGGTGCCGGGGCTGGTGGCAAGGCCACAATCAGCACACATTAGGTCCCGTGTGTCACACACCTCCAGCTGTTCATGGGGAGACTGCTTACAGGCCCTCTGAGGGAATCACGGATGAGAAACGCTATGTTCACATCTCCCCTACAGACCACTTTTTAGAGCAGAATAATGTGGTGGGTTGATCCCTGATGGCAGCCAAGCACCCACACAAGCCACTCATTTCCCTTTCCCAGCAGGATGGGGATAGAAAAGAGGAAGAAAAGTGAGAAATTCATGGGTCAGGATGAGACAGCTTAATATGTGTGGAAAGTGGCGGTGGGAAACAAGCAAACAAAGCCCCCAAATGATGCAGAGGCAATCACTCACCACCCCCAAAGGCAGACTGATGCCTGGACAGTCTCTGAGCAGTGGACACCCTGGAAGCCAGCTCCCACCTTTCTTCTTCCTCTGCCCCAAGGATTTTTTTGTGTGTGTGTTGTTATTTTGTGTATTTGTTTGTTTGTTTGTTTCTGAACACAATGTTATATGGTATAGAATATCCTTTCAGTCAATTCGGGTCAGCTGTCCCAGCTGTGTCCCCTTCCAAACACTTGTCCAACCCCAGCCTATTCGTTGTTGCTACATATAAAAGATGGCAGCAGACAAGAACTGACAGTTGTGAAATTAAATATGTATCTTCTTACACGGTGACATTTTGCAGCATATGACAAGAGCCCAAACATCTGGAGCTCATTTTTATTCTGTGGGATGCCATGCTCCTTCAGACCTGCAGTGTGGCTCAGAATTTGGGTCACTGTGTTCCCAAAGCATCAGGACTACGATAAGGGAGGAGAAACAGCTTTAAATATTGATAGCAGAGTTATGCATTGCTAATACCAGCCAGCATCTCTTAGCTTGAAAACCAGGTTTGTTTCCCTTACTAGCAAATGTATATAGGAATAATAGGGGTTGAGGGTTAAATGTCTCTAAACCCAAAATGAATCTATCAACAGTTTGGGCTTTTTTAATGAGGCTGAGATCTTCCATTTCTGAACCAGAAGCTGCCCTGCGCCTATTTCATTTCCTCTCTCCTCTTTTTCCTCCCTGCTCCCCTGCCTCCCCTGTCTGCAAGCTCAGGATGGCTGTCATCCAGATTTTGTATTTCAAATTTTGTCACCGTCTCACATCCTAAAATGAAGCTCTCCTCATCAACACTCCATCTTAGTCCTTGCTCTATCAACTTCTCCTGGTATTCTAGCTATGGAGGACAAAGCTTAACTCTGAGAGGAGAAGAACAGAACAGTACAACTGACAATAGGGTAACTTTAATGGAGACTGATACACATAGGCGAAATATAGTAAAGGACAAGCTTTACTCCTTCTGTTCGTAAGTAATACATATAGTTAGATCTCCACTATCTGGGGAAAACGATGTCTGAGATAATTTAAGGTTAATGGACATGAGTTATTGCTTCTTTTCAATACAGCGTGCCACTTCAGACACGTCTCTGTGATGCCCCAGGTTTCCAGAAGGCTTGTTAGCATGCACAGTAATATATAGCCTATGTGGTCCCTCTGTCAGTCTACCCCTGAGCCAGAGCTAAGAGGCTTGTACAGACATAGAAGCGTGTCGCAGCTAATGACAATAAATTATACTAACTCTACGAACAGCCACTTATATCCTGCTTCAAGTGGAGAAGAAGCCTTTCCTAGGGTGGATAAACATCACAAGGATAATGGAGAGGTGACCAAGTGTTTTCTTAAATATGTTCAATTCTCTGAGAGTAATACAGAGCAGTAGGATCACTATTGGTATCTTAATAGATCATTATTCATTAAAAAAAGTGTGTGGAAACCACTTTTGTACTAAAAGAACAGCACCAGTACTCAGTACCAAAAACAGCGGCCTTAAAATGGAAACACTAAGACAGTATTGGTCACAAGAGGGATGCGGATGCTCAGCAGGTGGGATGTAGGTTGGTGTGGGAGGCCTTGGGGGCTGGGGCCGCGGGGGCTGGGGCTGTGTATCCCAGTCTGGATGCCAGTAGGCATAATCTAAAACAGAGTGAAGAAACAGGTATTAAGACCCATCAAACGTAGCCATACTTATAGGAAAGCAATTAAGAACAATTTGATACGTACTTATCAGCTTCTCACGTTCTGTATTTGCTGAAAAGAGATCAGAAGAGGAAATGAATGTGATTATCATTAGGTGGTGGCTCTTAATGTAAAAAGTAAGCCATTACTAGTGCCTGGATGGTTGTGGTGACGATGCCAGTTGGTGCCTAAAACATCCTGCAAGGAGGAAACATGCCAACAAGAGCAGGCTCCCAGATGGCGTGGGGCTCATATTTTTTATTAAATTACAAGAGATGCAGGAAAGAGGTGGTTGTGTCAGGAAGAATTTGTGCCATGGGAAGGAGGGAATAGCAAATAAAAACAAACCATGGAATTTATTTAAAATTGATAAACCAAATTTAAATAGTCACAGACAAATATAACTACTAGATTTTTCACAAAGGTACACCTTTACTAAGAGCTTTGATGCATTTGCAGGATCGCCTATGTGCATCCTATTGGAATTGCTGATGTGCCTTATAGGAGAAAATGGTAAAATGGGTTGTAAAATCTAGCACATCATAATTTTTAAAAGCTCTCTTCTTTCTCTCCCTCCCGTTAGTCTTTGAGATGTTTCTCGTTTCCTGTGATGCATCAGTCTGAGACCTCAACATGAGTCAGCCAGGATATCACAGAAGGAAGTAAGAGTACCAAATGCTCAATTATTTCTACAGCTGAAGCTGTTTGAAGCCTGGGTTGTAGAGACCATCCTCATTAAACCTCTGTATAGAATTCATATTTGATTTAAGACATTGTTGCATGTCCTTTAACTTCTGTTTATTTAAAACACTGTTTCTGAGTAATCTGGGACTAAGTGTAATGACATAAAGGTCCACAGCTGCAAACTGCTGTGGAAAACAAGCTCTCACTGCTATAGTTCAGAAAATTGCAGAAGTTAGAAATAAGTGGGCTTTTCAGTATAGTCTTACCATTGATTCAGAACTATAATCGCCTGGAAAATGTGGCAGGACATACTAAACAAGCAAAAAAGCAGAAGTTAATATACAATTTCTGCTAGCAAAGAAGAACCAGATGGGGAATATTTGTTGGGGCTGAAGTTTTAGATTTGACTTCCTGATCAGATAAAAGGCAGAAAGTAGTCTGACTGATATTTCTTTTCATCAGAAACTCTGGCTTCTATCTCTAAGAGCCTTCAATAGAAAAGCATTCTATGAATTCCTTCTTATACTATTCTTACCAAGGTTTGGCATTGTTCTGTACTGTGCTACAGACCCACTATGTACTTACTGAAAATTGTCTCATCATCACATTTCTACTCATTATTATAACACTTTTATTTCTATTCAACTTCCTTAGCTGATCACTTTGGTCTTACCACAGAGCTTGTCTACGCACTTCTCATTACTGCATCCACTGCATGGTTGTCCTACTTTATATGGTTTTCTTGGGTAATTCCCCCTGCAAAGCAGAAGAACAGTATTATGCTAGCTCAGTCATTTGAAAAGCAATTTAAACACACGGTTTCATCAGACTGTTAGGATAATTTATCATGAAAAGCTATTATGGTGGAGGAAATCCCTTTATGCAAAACCCGATCATTGCAATTGTTTGAAATTCCTTTTACATCAGAATAAAGCTCTCACCGGCATGGGGAGCAGCTCCCTGGTGCCACTTGAAATTAATTAGACTTCTCAGGAAATACTGTATTATTCACTGTAAGCACACAAGAATCTGCCTCTAGTCCTTCCTTTCCCGCCTGTATTTTAAAAGCAAATATGTAAAAGGCAAGTCCAGAAATTGCAAGGTATGAGATAAACTACAGGACTGACTGTGATTTCTTCAATTAAAATGTCTTGTTTGAAGTTTGGGTGGGGCCATAGAAAGATGTAATCTTTCTGAAGTGGAAAGCTTGCTTCTTTCCCTGCAGTGACTGAACTGATTTTATTCCACCATCTTGGCTATGGTGAGTGCTCTCAGACGTGTTCTCTTCTTCTGCCTTTTTAGAAAGGGATTTTCTGCAGCTGTGGCTATGTCCAGCAGCTTCTGCTCTCAATGGCTGGGGGAAGTTTCCCTTGAATCAGTGAGATGTAGACACAGCTTCTTCTGAAATTTGTTACAGCTGCTCCCACCATTGTTGCATCTGATACCAGGTCAGTTCTAGGATATTTTAATAATAGTAATAGTAATAATACTACTACTACTAATAATGATGATGATGTTATGAGTAACTTACGCTGGCCCATAGTCACAAACAAAATGTGCTGCTCTGAAAAGTCTTGGAAAGTTTTCAACTGTATTGCAGAAGTGGACTGCACAGCCAACTTTGTAACTCTCTGCCCAAACGACCTGAAGGGCAAAGGGAAATATGTAATGCACCTGTTCAAAGAGTGAAAATACAACAGCATTGAGGGAGGAAGGAGAAGGGGAGGATCTTGTGGAAGCTCAAAACAGCTGATACAGGAGCAACATTGACAACCCAAACAGCAGTTGAGAAAAATGACTGAATGATAAATGTTTTTCCATTTATTATCTGGCTCCCCTGGGGATGTGAAATTGTTAGGGGATATCTCTTTCCATCATTACTGGAAAAAGGACTTGGACTATATATAAATATCCCTGGGATTTGGAATATTTATTTCCAATCTCATGCAGCAATAAACCGGGGAGGGGGGCAAAACCCTGCTGTAATTCCTGTCCAAACAGTCTGTTCCATGCCTGTACTTGGATTTTATGTGTAACCATTAGATTATAAACTGTTGGGCGCGTAAGACTCACCTGGGTGTAGTGACCACACATGCCAGTGCACCTATTGCTGTCAAAATTGTAGCTGCTGACTTCGTTAAACCAGTCACTGAGAGCCGCATCCACAGAGAAGATGGTGGCTGTGCCAGTCCAGATGTTTTCTCCAATAGGGGTAAAGGTGGGGTGCACCTTCCCAGGCATTTTAAGGTAAACATTGTGCTTAAACTTGCACTTCTTTGCCCATGCTTTGGCAGTCTTAGCTAAAGCAGTGTCCCAGGACTGTAGAAAAGGAAAAAACCCATAATATAACATGCACAGCAGTGACTTAGCTGAATTTAAACACTTTTAAACAGAAATTTGTAAGGATTCTTTTCTGCTTTTCTGCTTCCAATTCCTGCATTCACTTTCTTTCTCTGACTTGACATTCCTATTCCCATGCAACTTTTTTTCTTCTTTCTCCCTTAGATATTGCAGGACACATAGTATCTATCCACTTACCTGAGAGTAGGTAACTGGCTGAAATTCCCAGCTGTAGAGGGTCTTGAAGGACTTTGTGTCTAGGAGCTACTGGCTGTCCAGGGATTTGCACTTTGCAGTTAACTCTAGACCAGATAGAAATTCTGCTGGCCAAGACTCACTCCCCTCCCCAGCCCCTTCTGCCTCTTTGCTCTTCATTGAGAAGTGTGGCCAAAGCAAACAAAAGGCACACTCATCTCTCCTGAGCTGAGGAGGAACCATTCCCACCCTAAGAGGCATAGTGAGAATTTGAGAAACCAGTCTGGGAGACTTGCAGAAAGACTTCATGCCACTGAATAACCAGGCAATAAAATAGCAGGTAAAAATGTAAAATTCAGTACAAAAAAAGTAAGTTAAGGGATGTGAGAAAAAAAAAAAAAAAGGCAATTTTGACTCTGTGCTCATAATGACAAGTTTGGAGATGGCTATTATTGTAAATTAATATTTAATAGTAGTCTAAAAAGCAAATGAAGTGTTAGAGATCCTTGAGAAGAGATGGAAAATAAAACCGGATATATAATTACACCACTGCAAAAAGTCCTGTTAAATGTTGTGTGCAGCGCAGCACAGCACCCCACCTTAAGAAGTGGACACTAGAACGGGAAAGGGCAGAAAGAACATGGAGGGTTATGATCATCCTCAAGTATGTAGGGCTTTCATAAAGCAACAGAGAGTGCTCTGCAGTTTTGATTAGAGACAAATGGGCATCTTGTATGAAGTAATAGGTAAATAAGCAGTAATTACTTGCTCCTTCCAGTACAAAGACCAGAGATTATCAAAGGAAACTAAGAATTAACAGGACCAAATCAAATGGAAGGAGATATCTTCACATAACTTGTGGTTAGGTTGTGCAGCTCTTTGCTACATGATGCTGGAGATGATAAAAACTTGCATGAACTCAAGGCTGAAAAAAAACACATACAAGAAAAATCCATCGAGAGCTTTTAAATACAATGCGATACCTTTGATTCAAGAGGTTTCTATATATTTGTCCTGCTGTTATTCCAGGCTTGCTGGATCTTTGGTCTGAGCAGCTGAGTTTGTTCTTGTGCACTAGCATTTTAAATTAAACATTGATTTTTAAAGTGGCAAGAATTAAAATCATGACTAGTCCAAGTTACCCCTTCACTATGAACTTCCTTTCATAGAAATGATTCATACTGTGCATGCGGATATGCATTTAACTTCCTTTGCAGCTATGCAGTGCTGCTGGAGGGCTCAGAGGAATGACATGGACTGATTGGGGTTACCTCCTTCTGCTACCTATCTACCTTCTTCCTTATGTATTTCACTGAAAAAGCTGAGACTTATCCATAGCCTGTTCTACTATTCATTGTATTTATAGGAAGCTCTGCCTTCCAGCCCAGATATTAGTATCCCCACTCTTCAAACCCTGCTACAGCAAACGATGAGCAGGCATCTAGATGGATGTCCTGGCAAATCCCTTTCTTCAACATACATTCTAGATTGAAAGAAACAAGAGGAGATGCTAGATTTGCAACAAATCCTTTTGTGACAATTGCCTATTCAGGAGCTCTTTAATACCAGCTTCCCTGTATGAAACCTGGACTAACATAAAACAAATTATTATCTCTCTTAGAAAGAACCAAACGAAATGCTGAGAACTGAATACCATATTTTTGCAATACAGCCCTTTGTTCTGATTGAAGTTTAAGTAGTAATCCATCCCTAAAAAAGGAATCCCCTTCAAATTATTAAAACCTTACAATACTGTGAAAATTAATGTCTTTTCTATTTCTTATGAAGTACTAACATATACAGTACATAAGCCATTGACAGTCATGGAAAGAAAAGCACAAAACAAATGAAGAATAAGATGGGCTAAATCAGCAGCACAATCTCTATTGATTTTCAAACGGATCACGAACGCCGCCTTACCATGCGAAACATGTTGCTGGCTGGTGGATTCACTTTGGATCGAAATGTGTTGTGAGCTCTCACACAGTCTTCAATGAACTTTGGATCTTCTATGTCAGGCAAGGGATATTGTAGATAAGCATGACAGCAAGCAAAGAGATCCAGTAAGAACAATGCAGCAGAGAAAAATGTGATTTTCATAATTCTTCAATGCTTTCAGTGTTGTTTTTAAGTTTCTAAAAGAAATCAGGTGGAGATAATACTGGCAAGAAGTTCTTCAGAGGGTGTCCTCTGGGTGCGGAAGCACTTGAAATTGTCAAACTAACAGGAAGTGAAATTGCTTCATAAGGTATAGCTGTATCTGACATCATGGCTGGCTGTCATTGGGTAAACCATGAAAAAGGCATCTGCTATGCATATTAGCAAGGAGCAACACTCCAGGTTTACTTCTGTCTTTTCTCTCAGTGTGCTCCTCCTGGTTGACTGCCAAACCATTCTGTGATTGTAGGTCTTACCTGAAGAGGTGCTGCAGAACAGCTTCCCTGAAACCTGCGTCAGCCATAAAATTTGACAGAATACAGATCTGCTGTTCAGCTGATTTTCCTACAGTTTAGCTTAGTAATACCAGCTCAGTTACGCTTATTTTGCAGGACCTTGCTTCCGCTTCAGAATTACTTGGGGAATAAACAGAATTAGGAAGACTGCACCTCAGCAGGAGAAAACCCAAAAGTTCCTGAACAGCAGCTTGCTGCAGGCCAGACCTTCTAACCTGGTTTGGTGTGGAATAAGAGTACAATTTGGAAATCCTAAGCTTGAGTATGTGTTGATTCTCTCCTACCTTAGCCCTTTGCCATTATCTGATAGCCTGAAATCACTGGGGGAGCTTCCTGTGCTCCTGGAGAATGGCTATAGGATTAGCACTCCTGTGTAATATTCCAGGACTGATCACTTCTTGGGGCAGTTAGGGTGTGCTATTTGGGATTGGGATTTGTATTGTCTCACCAACTGTTCTGCAAGGTGGTTGAGGCTTGTTCAAACCTAAACCAAGTTGTATAAACATGTAAGAGTGTAAGAACAGCCGTATGTTTTAAAAGCTAAGGTCTTGTGACTCAGATTTAGGTAGGTTTACAGAGAAAATACGTTGTAGATTGTAAACAATAATCATGAGTCTCACTCCCTGATCAGTTTTGCAGGTCAGGCCTTATCCTGCTGAACACTTGTGAAAATTATCATTCTCGTATTGCATGATGGCTTTTCCCTGTTAAATAATACCCTTAATTTGCTTCAGAGAGTCTTGTAACAATCCATACACCTAATTCAGGGAGGCTGAAGGATCTGAAGTCCTCCAGCACCATCACAGCTATACCTATTTAGGCTATTAACAGAAGGCATATAATGAAATATTTCTCTGTGTGTATGCGTTTATGGATGTCCATGCATTACTAACTCTCCACACCCTTCTCGTAGCCCTGCCATGATTTTTTGACCAATTTCATGAAGGTAGGGGCAGCTGTAGGAGGCAAAAAAGCTGGGGGGTAAGGGATCCTAATGCTTTGGATCTTTTGGGGAAGGAACATAAAAGGGACTTCCAATTATCCTTGTTGGACAGGCTTAACACAGTCCTTACCAATAAACAGCACTCAGAGGCACAAGAGACCTGGACAGAGATGGAACTGAACAAGTATTATCTTCTCCTTTTCTTTTACAATAGTTTCCCCTATTTTGAAACTCTCCCAGTAATACCACCATTTTTTTCTCTAATAAATTATTTGTTTAAAAAAGACCAAGCTGAAGCAGCCAGTGAGAGGAAACTGGCCACTTTGTCCTTCTCTGTGGCAAGAGCAACCTGTGTGCAAGAAGCTTTTGGTACATCAAGGTACTGTCCTTGATGATGTGATAAAGAGATGCTTGAGGCACTACCAGTCATCTCGAACTCTCACCTCCCTTGGCAAGTAAAGAGAAGTAGGGGTAAAGCACTCACCCTGACACAACCCCAGCCCCAGGCGGTAATCACACTTGCAGCCCAGCCATTGGCTTTTAGTTCTAATCGCTTTACCTGCTCCTCTACCAGTCGTTGGCTGTGGCTTCATTGGCCTCCAGATCATGTATGCGATGGTCATGACCTCACCTACGCTTACTAGATCCACCTGCTGACTCTGCCTCCTGGTGTATGACTAACAGTGCCAAGTTCCCTTGTCTACCAGATGTAGTTTCTGTTCTCTTCTGCTGTCACGGTTTATCCCAGAAACTGTGTGTGGACATTGGCAGAGGTGACAGGGCCCTCAGCTGTGGTGGGACATTTTTGAATGTACAGGAGGATAGACCCTTGCTGGCATTGATGAGTGTTGGTCAAACTGGGATGGTGAAGGGGATCTTGTGAGGGAGGTTTCTTCCTGTGGGTGCCAATACCTTCCACCCTACCAGAGGGCAGAGGTTGTTCTCTCCTGTCAGCTGCTTGCTTCTGGGTTACAAAGACCCTCCGTTCCACCATGTGCACTCCTGAAGTCCACAAGGTACCTTCCAGGTGCCACTGTCAGTATGGCGTGCCTGTGGAGCACCAGGTAATGGAGAGATACTTAGATCAAATTATGACAGTTTACATCATTAGGGTGATCGTCCCTCTCCCCTGCTTCTAAACTGAACATAGGCAGCCTGTCTGCAGTTTTGTTCCTTTGAAAGTCACCTTGCCTCTTTTCTAAACCAGGACCAAGTTCAGTTTACTGCCAGTTATTCTTTCTCCAGCTGAGTACTATCTTGAAACCAGAAAGCATGTTTTCTCTTCCTGTTTCTTTCTTAATAATCCTGTACAATCTAAAGCCTTTGGTCAGCTAGATGTAATGTAAAACCATGATTATATTACAACCACATGCAATTTGCACTCAAAATGCACCATTAATTTAGCAATGCAGTGATCTTGCAGTTATATATGCATGCAGTTGAAATTCTGTGCTTGGAAGCTGAACCAATAAGCTGAACCATAAAGCTGAGATCTTTATGAAGCAGTAAATTTTGACATATCCAGGATAGTCCAGGTTATAAAATGCTTTCATGAAGAGATGGCTCTGGCTCCATCTAGTGATTCTATCTATAATTAAAGAAGAAGTCCAGCCTGCACTCAAGCATCTATAACAATGTTTTCACAAAAAGAGTTCCAACCCTTTGCCAGTGTTAGTTAGTGGATCTTGTAAACGAGATGCAAATTAAGCTTTGGGATTTGGGAATCACATTATATTTGTCCAGACAATACAAACATTGCCTGTCCCTGCACAGATCTCAAGTGAAATTTAGCACAATGGGCTGGGTATGGGCAGGAAGCCGTACAGCCCAATGACTTTGAAAAGATCCGCATGTTTACATCCCTCTTTCTCACTTCATACCTGCTTTCAGTTTAAAATGGCTGGAAAAAATAAGGCCTCAGATTTAAATTTCCCTAATGTATGATTCAGTCAGAGGACTGAAGGTTGGTGGATTACAGACTATTACAGGTATCCAAGATGCCTGGGAATCTGTAAAATTACATTTAATTTTGTCCTCAAATCATCAACCTCCCCACATTGTTACTTGTGTTGGGAAGAGAATCTGTTCGTCTTTTGGCTTACTAGGTTCAACTGATCAAACACGGGTGGGTCTGCTGGGTTTTCTTGCTCTGTCCACAGGCTTAGGCAGCTGCGAGGTCACTTGACCTTCCAGACCTGTGAATAAACTAATATTCTGACATGCATTCCTACTTCTATTACACAGTCTCACCTCAGGGCAGTAAACAGATTAAATGAAAGGATGGTGGTGGTACCTGAATTATTTTGTAATAAACTATTTTTTATTTATTAAAAGCTAAAAATTCTTGCAATTATTCTGTAATAATGAGGCTGTGATCAGCCTTACAATTAACGGGGGAGGCCATCAGCATGCAGTTGGACTGCAGGAAGTTTCACTGTACTTTTGGTTAGGAGAATTTGTACAGTGGTGCTGAATAGTGCAACTGTGCCCCTTGGCCTAACTGAACAAAATCACGCTGCTCTGCTTGCAGTGTTCTCTCAACAAAGTACTGGGATGTCACATGGAGAAGCATAAGAGGTTGTTGGAAGGTGTTCCTTTCACTGTGGTGCCCACCTCCTGCCAGTTAAGATGGCCCTTTATCACATCTACTATGCCCCTCAAGGACAGCCCATGTCACTCCCTTCCCTCAACCAAAGGTTAAGGGAAGTGAGAAGCACTCACCGAAGGCTGGCTCCTCCCTTTGGCAATAGCTCTGCCAGACGGTGTGAAGGGAAGATGGATAGGCAGTGATAATGCCATGGACACAGCAGTCCCTTAAACCATGTAAATACCTGAGGGGAGGGTGTACAGAAGATGAAGCCAGGCTCTTTTCAGTGGTGCCCAGTGACAGGACCAGAGGCAATGGGCACAAACCAGAACACGGGAGGTTTCCTCTGGGCATCAGGAAATGCTTTCTTACTGTGCGAGTGATCAGGCACTGGCATAGGTTTCCCACAGTGGTTTCAGTCTCCATCCTTGGAGGTATTCAGAAACCATCCGGACACGGTCCTGGACACATCCAGATATAAGTGGCCCTGTTCGAACAGGGGTGTTAGACCAGGTGTTAGACCAGGTGACCTCCAGAGGTCCCTTCCAACCTCAACCGTTCTGTGATTCTGTGATTCTTGATGGGAGCCAAAGCTTCTGCAGGTTGTGCAGGACAAAGGATTTAGCACAATCTCAGCAACAGAGATACAGGAAGCTTGTTACAGAGTACAAGTATATGCCTAGCTGGACAGGACCTCTGGGTATCTTCCTTGCCCTTCATATATGACTTAAATTTCTTGAACTTAAATTACTATCATTTATCACATTTCTTTCTTTTTAAATTCAAGGCATTTGAAAAATGAGGCAGCTTTTCTGATGTCCATCCTAAGTCTCTTTTCACAGGATAAGTGAGTAAGAGTAAGCCCCTTTTCCCTGGAAGTATTCCAGGCCAGGTTGGACAGGGCCTTGAGCAACCTGGACTAGTGGAAGGTGTCCCTGCCCGTGGCAGGGGGGTTGGAAGTAGTTGAACTTTAAGGCCCCTTCCAACCCAAACCATTCTAGGATTCTATGATAACACCAGAAATACTTGGTGCATGGCAGCAGTACAGAAGTGTGAAAGTTCAAGAATCACTACAGTACTATTGGAATATTACAGAATACTGCTCAGGAATCTCCTGAGAGAAGATCCAGCAAGCCTTTACAGTCCACATTCTTTTTAGAAAAGGGATCTTGGAACCACCTTCTCAGCTACCGATAGATTTCCTCCCAAAGACACCAAATTCTGGAATGGGGCAAACTGTATGTATTTGTGTGGACACCGTAAGAATCAGCACTGAGGAAAGAAACTGAGTATCACAAGTTCAAGTAGGTAGAATGAAAAAATACTTTCATGGATGGAAAACTACTTCATTTATTGGAATGGTATCTGATGGCATCACCATCTGCACATCACTCAGTGTTGCAAATTCCACACTGCTGAGCTCAGGACAAACAATAGCTATGTGTCAGATGAAAGGACTATTATCAGCCTGGCATAAATATGGCTGAGGTTTTAAAGAAAAATGAGGTTTTTTTCTAAAGCTTTGGGACACTGCAGAGCTCTCTTTCAACTTTGCCTTCTCTCCAAGGTACACTGCGACTGTTAGTCCTAACTGTGATAAAGTTACTAAATGACAAGAACAGTTATTCTAAGGGCTAGGAATGACAGATATTAATTTCTTTTGGGCTATGTCACAGCTACAAGAAGGAAAACTTTTTTCCTTACAGATGTCTGAAATTTAGCTCTGAAGTGAGTTTTTCAACCCCAATGCTGCATTTAAATAATGATTTTATCTCCAGAGATGGTGAGTATCAGCAACTTTCAGGTAAAGCAATGGAAATAACTGCTGCTCAGGAACGTTAATAGTGCACCATTTTCTATGTAGGAGCCACCTACTTACGGTTTTAGGTATACAGTATTATGCTTCTGGATTTGAGAACGTAATCCAAGTTTTAAATACTAAAACTTGTATTTGAAATGTCTGTTCTGTTTTTTAGTAATTTTAGAATACTTACAGAAGAAATAGTTAGCACATGCCTAATTTTAAATTAATCTACAATAAAAGTCTAGTTTATTTTCTTTGTGACTGTTCCTAAAGGTGAACTCATGGAAGCCTCCTTTAAGCTCAATTTGAGTTCTGAACAGTAAGAAAATAGCAGAATTTGACTTTGTGGGATTTTTTATTTGTTCATTTTACAATAATGGTAAAACATTACCTAATAATAATGAACTTTCATACAGTCATATTGGCATTCACTAAGTAAGACTAAGACACAAGCAGGAAAAAATCTAGTTTGCTATACCGGTAAGAAAAATAAGTGTCAGATTCTTGTATAAATTTCATCTCTCTTTTGTTGGAAAAAATGAAATTAAAGCATATTAATGAAGACTTCATGTCTTGGATACAGAAGAGTGAAATCTGTTGATTAAATGGACTTCAGCAATTTTCAAGATTAAGAAAATTTATTATTGAAACTTCAGAACACTTACTTACAAAACAGGAAACATGCTATGCATAAGTAACTACACATTAAAACAAGGATTAAAAAAATAAAATTAATCACAAGGTTTAGAGGAAGTTAGGAACAAAATAATAACAAATCTAAAGTGTCACACTTTGAATGAGGAGCAATAAATGCATTACAAGTATCTGCTCATGCTAACTTCACAAACAACAAGACTTCTAAAGAACGATCTTTCTATAAAATCTTACTTATATGTTTTATTCAGAACATTCTATCACTCTAGGAAACAGGCCTGAGTACGTAATATGACACTAGCTTCCTCTCGGCATCGAAATTAAGCAATTGTGATTTCAAAGACTGGCTTAGTAGGAATTGTAAGAGTTGTTTAATTGACACATACTTTTGTCCTTGAATTACAGGAATAGAGTACGTCACAGTCTTGGGAAATCTGATATTTAAAAATAATGCCCCAAACCTTACCAGATACCATCTTCAGCTTAATATTTTCCCAATATGGGTTTTACCCACATATAATTTCACTTTTTTTTTTTTTTTGGCATGTTAGGTTTCTCTAAGGAGCATAAAATAATTAATAGAAACAAAATTACTGTCAAAGTTGTCTTTAATGTCAAATCAGTACGACTTTTTTGCTTATTTCATTAGCAACTATCTTCAGAAGATACTGTGTGTTTCAAATCCAATTAGGTGTTTATAGGCATGTCTGTAAAGTAGTTTCTGATAAAATAAACTGAGACAAAAGCAAGAAGTAACAGTACTATTCTCAAAACCACAAGACCGACACAAGCCTCATTGCATGTGATGCTGAACTCCCAAGGGGGGTGCCATCCTGAATAATCTATAAATAAGCATACAGATGTAAGATTTATTTGGAGTATATATTTAAAGTAACTGAGGAATATAAGTAGCAGTGGAAAACTGTAATACGTACAGATAAGTTTATCGCGTTCTACATTTCCTGGAAAAAGAGAGAAAATAAACAGTTTTACCAGCCAGCCAGGATTTCCCTCTCCTTAAAACTCCATTATCTAACTAAAACAAACTCATCAGATTTACAATCAGTAGAATTTGAAAAATTCTTTACAATTCCCACTGATAAACTTTACAATGAAAATAAAAGCTAGAATGTTCTGATAAAAATGAAAACCGATACTTCATAATGGTAATGTCTCCATAAAACTCTTATTGTTTATAACAATGACATGGGTGGGGAAAGGGACACATTATACAGCCCCTTTATTTTCTCTTTGAACCCTCTCTCCTTTGTCTTTCTCAAAATAATAAATACTGCTTAATATCCACAATGTACACATGAGCTAGTATGTACTATCAAATACAATTTGATGGATGGGAAAGTGAGACAGACTGATTCCTAAGTAGGGCCTGATCCTGGGATCAACTATAACCTGGTATTCCTTGTAGCTGTTTTTCAGACATGTCTGCTACCTAAAAATTAAGACCTGCAGGACTGCTGAATGTTTTTAAAGCCATACTAACATACATATTGAGCAAATATAGTAACTAACTGTTAGACAGAAACCATAAACCTTACTTCCAGTTTATTAAATGAAACTTAAAAACATATATCCTAACTTTAGCCAGAGGAAACTGTTTCCTTGTGACTTCCCAGCAGGTGGAAGTCGTCAAGTCTAGAGCTTTCTGAAGACAGACAACCTACTGTCTCTTCACGTTTCACTCCATCAAAACATGATGCATACTTAGCAATTCATGACTCTAATTCATTTTCTTGACAAGAATAGAGTTAAAGGAATTACCTAGTTTAAGGAAAGGATTTTATTCACCATAGGGAAAATACTTTATAGCTAGAGAATTGAATCAGTATGCAGTCCCTTTTCACACAGATATAACCAGGTAGGAAAGACAATGGGCCTCTCTGAATCATTTCTTTTACAACTCCAGCACGAATTACAAACCCAGAATGACCTTCTCACAGTTACTGTGACTACTTAAAGAGTACAGATGCATCAGCTATACTGAAGCTTGAACGTAATTTTGCTGTGGCTGCCTGAAACAGTCACAACAGACTCAGGAACTGCAATTTAAGTATTTCAGTCTAAATGTAACTGATTAGTAGCTCTGCTGTTCCTGAAGGCCTATGAGCCTACTCAACAGTTGCTGCTAAATGCTACTCTGAGAAGTACGTAGCTAGATGCTGATTTCTTTGGTATGATTAATAAATTTAGTCAGCAGACTATGAGAGTGCAATAGAAATAGTAATACATTTAACTAAAATCATGACTTATACCTGTCTATAATCAAATGGAGACTTCATAATGATCACTGAGGCCCAGACTCAGTAAAATATGAACTATTTGTTTCCTGACTGTAAATGGCCGTAAGGATACTTTTTAATTACTTGTGAATTGGACCCAAGACAACACCATCAAAGGGTAAAACAAAGCTTACAATACTCTTTATCAAATAGGCCACTGTATTTTTTCCTTTTACATATTGCATTTTACATTTGCTTTTACTTACTACACAGGTTATTTTCACAGGTGTCCCCTTTTGCACAATGACTGCATGATCTTCCTTTTATATATGGTCTTCTTGGCAAATTACCACTACAAAGGAAAAAGAAGAGTTTCATACATAATTTTAAATGATTTGTTAAGTACCTTAAGTCATTTGTTGAAGTAAATACTCTGAAAATACAACAAATTGCTGACAATTCATTAAAAAATCTCAGAATAATTTTCATTCTTTTAATTTCAACTGTTCTGTCCCTGTGAAAGAAAGGAATCTTAAAAAGCTGTTATTTTTGAGAAAATACTCAGGCTTTTTATTCTATTATTTATACTAAAACAGAATATTCTGGATGGAGCTCGGTTTTAACTGAGGCAAAATGAGGATTTTAGAGCAGAAACTTTTAAAGCTGAAACACTCCCAAATAGCTTAAACCCAACTATTTACAAAAAAATTAAAATAAAACCTTGTGAGATTCATTCCACAAAACACACATGTCCAAGAATAAGTACCCGGTCTTAGTGAAGACACTGGGATCCTTACATGCTTAAGGATCTCATCCAAGTGGAGACGAAGTGTTTAAGTATAAAGATTAGCCTGCAGGACTTACCATGTACATTCTCAGAAAAGCTCCTTACACATTGTAACTGCTGAAAATAATAATGCAGTTACCATCGTCCTGGCTGCCTATACCATGCTATTAGGTAATGGAAAACACAGCACCTGGTGTATGCTGCATTCATTCAAAAAGATGAAGCAGTGCTATATTTCACAGCCTAATCCTGGGAACTCAGGGGCAGATTTAGTCCCCTCAAAGGACTGTGGGCTATTACAGTTAGGTTTGTTTCTCACTCTACTCACCTCCATAGTGGGTACTGCTCAAAGGGGATCATTTTCACCAAAACCCGTGATACATTTCTTCTTCGGGATTCTAAGCCTGTATTTACAGCCTATATCATCTGTATTTATAAACAAGAGCTACTCACCAGACATACAGAGGTAAGGGTTGCTATAATGCTGTTGTACAAGATGGATAGTGAAGAACAAAACATTACCTGTCACTTACTTGCTACTATTCTTTGAAATGTATTTTATATACACTGCCTACAAGTATGCTGTTCGCCTAAGTTTTACCCCAGCAGCATCTAGAGTGGTATATTGCAACCGCATGCCCTGACATGCGGTCCAGGCAGCAATAAAATTGAATGGGGATCTTCCGATCCTAAGAATAGAACATAGATTTTGAACTTGTCAGAGAACAGCAGGAAAGAGAGTTATTTTAATATGTATATGTATATATAAATATCTCAACAGTAAAATGTTGCAGGTTAAGTAACTTACCTTTTGGGTGATCTTCCATATATACATTCACAGCACGGGTGATTCCCAATAGTAGCCCACACAGTTATCTTAAAAAGTCTCAGAATCCAGAATAAAAGAGACTGAAGGACAAACCATTGCTTCTAGAACCTCTGGCAAGAGCATAATGTCTTCATAAGGGTGTGAAAACAGACACACTTGGTGACTGTGCACATTTCAACTGCAGGAATGCAATACAAAGAAGCTACAGATATTACCTGAGCTGCAATTCAGCAAGTCTTTCTTGGTATCAAAGACTTTTACTGCATGTGATAATTACATTTCACAGAGCTCATAATCACTGTGAAATCCCCTTTGAGAGAACTCTCAGCCACAGATCCAGAGAGATGAAAGTCCTTGCCTTTTTCTCCAAGAAGCCCTATCTTGTAATTACAAATAAGTAAATCTATCTATCTACAGATTGCTTAACACCTAGGTTGTAGAGTGCTGCCTTATTGGGAAGGTGTAATGAATGGGAAAAAAAGGCACAAATTAACTTCTTTGGGAAAAAAAGTCACTCTCACATGGAACTTCAGGTGGCTTCTGAAGACTACGCCACTTAACTGAAATAAAATATATGGGAGACTATCACATGGGCTTTAATGTCACTTGTCTTGCTGGTTTAGGCTACAGAAAGTAAAAGGCTCTCTTCCTAAAAACTGACATTGTTGTGTTTTATATTTTGCTTTTCTCATTAGTCATTACTACTGTTTCATTTCCTTCTGACAGCTAGCGAGTATTGAGCCAACATTCTCCTTGGTTTTACAGGTGACAGCCTTTTCCCCCCGTGTGTATCACTCTGTATTTACTTCCAGTGATTTTCATTTACCCAGCAGTGGAGACTCCAGAAACTGTGAGATGTCAGGAGTTTTCTGACATCACGTAAATGTCAGAGCACCTATATTCATGTAGTCATACAACACTTAGTAATTTGGTATTTGCAACTGTTACAGTATCTTGTAAAGTGATAAATCACCACAGCATCTATCTAGTCTTCCCTTCAGGATTCATCAGGCTGTTTACAATTCTTGCCTTTACCCATGGGCAAAGAGCGAGATGTGAGAGAGTGCTCAGTTCTTCTAGTTTGGACTCTTCGCCTATGGTGCAGAAAGTGAAGAGGTTAAAATAAAATAAAACGAAACAAAATAAAATAACCTAGGTAAATGAAAATCACTAGGTAAGAGAAAATGAGCAGTTGGGAAAGCTCTCTAGGATGGCTGAGAAGAATGTCCAGTAAAGCCATGTGACATCCTACAAGACCCTTTCAAGGGTATTTCCAAGATTCTACTACCCTTCAAACAGAATACTAAGGACCATCTTAGAGCCTTAGAGCTCTAAAATGCTCAACCCTTAGAGCTAAGGGTTTCCTGGACATAACAGACAAGGATTCACCTACCAAGAGAAAGGTAGATAGAAGACATGAGAACAGCATGATGAACAGAGCCTGGTAGCAGGGATGTGGCAGCTAAGTTTGAATATGACAGTGACAGGATAGCGCACATTCCAAAATACTGGATGCTTCTCTTTCAGTTGGGAGAAAGATACTCTGGGCATCTCAGACATGTATGGTCCCAGCAGCAGACCATAAATGGTCTATAAAAGGACCACAGTGTAAACTGCTACACTGAATGAAGTAATTTTGGCAAGATGGCCCTTAAACTGGTGCATCCTTAACTCTGAAAAGGAACTGCTTTCCAGCTGTCTTCTAGGGTAACTGAGCACTAAGGGTCCAAACCTTCGGAAGAAGTCATGAAGATCTAGTTGGAAAAGGGTGTTCCAGCATCTAGAGCTGGAAACAACATCTGGTGATGTCTTCCGGCAAGGTTCAGGTTTATTTATTTTTCCAGACATAGAAAAATGGAAGTTTAGGAAGTTTCTCTTCCAGTTTAGGAAGAGAAAAGGCTTTTAGAAGATCGCCTGTCTGCTCTAACTACACTTGTTTCTGTGACGAGATAGAGATCAGTTCCTGGTATCAAGTAGTGGACAAGAGAACAATGACATGTTAGACCTCATTCTTAAAACAGCTGTTCAGCTTAGCTATCAGCTCTCCAGGATGTGCAGACCACCACAGCAAAACAACGTGGTATGCTGTTACAGATCAGAAAATCTCAAGTGATAAGTCTTACAGACCACTGTTGAAGCCAATTAGTCATTATTCTGCAATGGCAACTGGCAACATTTTAGTTCAGATTTTAAAAAGAAAACAACAACAAAGTTCTATACCCCAGCAAGTTTCAAAATAACAATTCAAGTACAAGTCCAGTTTTGTCGTACAGGAAGAGAGATGGGCAGGGCTCAATGAATTTTTTAGTTCAGGCTAACTGAACTTCCCAAAAGTGGCCTGGGTTTGCTAGAAGAAAAAGAAAAAACAGTTGTCATGCAAGCTCACAAGCTATGGATGTTTTAAAAATGACAAAGAGATTGCATATGCATGCGCTTGATTATGGACTGTGCGTTATTACGAGACAAAATATATTATTTTAGAACTACTGCCTCTGTGTCTTCAAACTCCTCCTGCTTTAGGAACAGCACCAAGTGGTGCCTATGTTTTTTCACAGTATCAATTTAAATGTAAAATCACATGCTGCTGTTAGCTTCTTCTTGCATTGATCATTTTCTGTTTTCTAATGTTCAAATAATGTGGTGTATCACAGCTATTAAACAGGCAAGAAATGATAATGAAATTTATTTTACTGTTACAGAGAAAGAAAAAGCAACTGATCTAACAGTCATGCTATTATTTCTGTAATTTATAAAGAAAAAAAAGAAATACATTGTAAAAAGCTAAAGTGCAATTAAAAACATGTATAAAACTGGAAATTGCCTGCAGCAACTGCTGCCATTTCTTTTGTGTCATATGAAAAGAAATCAGTGGAGCATGAGTAAGTTTGAGGTTCCTTTTCTTAGGATTGGCAGAAAATAAGATTTATCAGTAAAGTTAAGAGATGATGGAAAACTTTGCAAGTATATGCTCATAGCTCTCTCGATAACTGAATGAGACAACCATTGTTTTCTCCAATAAATAAAGAACCCAATTTATTTTCAGCTAAATGTCATGATAATTGTTTTCTTCATTTTTTTAATATTTAAACCAGTAACCTACCTTGGTGCATAGTTGCAAACAAAATTTGCTGCATTTCGTATTCCTCCAACTTTGTTACACGGAGTAACAGCACAGCCTATTTTATATGAATAGTCCCAAACAACCTAAACAAAGAAGGTTTTAAAATGAATTAAAAACTACACTCAACAGTAACCTAGTCCAATACTTAGAAAGTTTACGTTATTTTCAGAAATCCTACTTATTATTTTCATTTGCAACACCTGATCTTCTTATGCATTCAAAAATACTGGTGGTAAGCAAGCTTTTTAAGATGAACTTCTAAATATTCACCCCTCAAGATGAAGTGACCTATGCTGCAAGTTTCCAGAATCTTCTACAGTACCATTTTAATAAGAGTCACTGACTTTGTCACGCAGAGGTAGATTCCATGGAATAAAAGGGAAATTAGTGGCAACTACCCAACAGCTCCTTTAATTAATTTCAACATTCGTAACTCAGGTCTGCAAGAAGCACTCCTCTGTGCTAGAAGTGGTCTGGCTGATTAATACTGTAAATTTAAGTCTGAAAGCTCTAGCACTGCACATGTTCAGACTAATGTGTGTTATCTGCCATATTTAATGGAAGATGGTTTATTATCACTTACAGTTCGGGTATCTCCTTTTTCCTGGGAGATCCTAGCTACACCTTCTGCATATGACTAACCAAACTGTACTGAGTTCGGGTAAAAAGGTTTAACTATATACCTAGAACATCTGGATGATCATACATTTCACTTTTGGAAAACTTAAAAGACATAGTGGACTACTCTCAGTACCTCCCTAGTACGAAGAGTACAGGCCTCAGACTGACAAACCGACTTGAACATACCCAGAAGTTCCACTTCCTCAACTGTAACTGCAAGAAGCAGTTATGGTCAACAGACATAACCTTTCTTCAAAAAGGATCTTAAAGTTTAAAGTGTTTAAAGTTACCTGAATCAAGAACTAAGCATTTCAGGGGGTTTTATGTAACAGCATCATATATTTTTTTTTTTTAAGGTTTCCACCATTCTGAGATTAGCGTGTTGTGGTTCTCTTGGCAGTTCTACACAGCCTATCCACTATGATCTGTAAATTTTACCCATGTTCAACTTAGTGTCAGAGCCTTCAAGATTATGATGGCTCCTGGGACATGCCTGGTCTTTGATCATCAGTTTTGATGAAATATGTACTTTTACAGATTCACTGGTGTTTAACCCATGTACTCGACTTGTTTTTTTCCCCAGCGATTAGTTTCCTTTGTAACTCTGCCTGAAATACTGCCTGAAATACATGAACATTTTGATATGACTTAACTATATATAACAAGAAAGCAATATTAATCAAACAAGGACAAAGGACAAAGAAAGCTCAGAAGTGAACATTATTTGAAGAGAAATGTGCAAAACCCGCCAGAAGTAGACAAGGTTGAACAGTGAATTTTAAAATGCTAGAAACTACCTTGCTATATCATTTTTTATACTTTATTGTGCCAGAATAAAAGTGAAAAATACTTTCCCAAGATGTCGTCTAGTTCTAATCTTCTAAAAGATTTACTGCCCAATAAGCAGCAAAACTTACATCCTCCAGCCTTGCTTTTGAGTTTGTTAGAGGCAGAATCAAGACCAGGAAACAAGAATTAACACTTGAGGGGAAGTGAGTGAGAAAAGACATAAAAGAGGTGCAAAAAAGACCCAAGCAGAAAATGCTCTGTAAATGATTCTGGTAACTTAAAGCATTTTCATTTCACAATCCAAAGTTACTCAAAAAGAACCTCGCTGCTACTCTGATATCTGGTATCAGCCGCACTGTAAGTAAGTATACTGCACAGTATTTTCCTTTGTAATTTGCAGACAGAGCAGTCTAAGCACCTTTGATACTGATAAGAAATTAGAGTCACTCTTATTAAATATCTACTTGACATTAAAACTATAATCTGTTTTAGATCAGTGAAATATTATATATTTGCTCATAGATGAAATTAATTCTACTGCAAAGTTTATTTTTAAACATGGTACTTAATACATCCATTTAAAATATTAAGTGTTCAAAGAAAAGCTTTACTTTCTCAGCAGAATTAAGACTGTCAGAATTACCACTGAGAAATCAGATATATATCATAAACTGCTTCTTTTGTTGTTGATGCTCTTTTTCTTCTCTTCCTTTTTTACAAGATTTGTAAAGAATACGATTTACTTTGGCTGGATTTTCTTCTTCTGTTAACATTTCTACTAAGGAGTACCACAAACATTCTGCAATTACTGTGATTATTTTGGACAGCATCTCCAAACTTACAGAATTCAGAACTGTGTGGCTTCAAAGCTGCAGAACTTGAAATCATTATTTTATGAAGTTCAGGTAGTACTGATACAATGAGGCTTTTAGTGGGGCCAATATTGTGGACAATAAGAATGGGTTATTATACACAAAACAGATGAACCAGTGCAAGGGTAACTGACAGAACAGACATGTCTTGAGATTACAGAAGCCAGTAAGCTGTCAGTCACTACAGACCATGTATATAACTCTGTATTATTTACAGCCCCCACTGATTCATCCAGGAGGCACTATACAGGACATTTTACCAGAGATGACTCTTACCTGAAGGTAATGACCGCAGACCTTAGAACACTTATGAACATTAAAAATATAGAACGCGACCTCATCATACCACAATTTAATGGCACCAGCAACACTAAACGCTTGAACACTTCCAATCCAAATGTTCTCTCCAACAGATGTGAAATTAGGATGGCACTGGTATCTCTCTGTTAAATATACATTATGTTCAAAAACACATTCTCTTGCCCATGCCCTTGCAGTCCTTGCCAAAGCTGCATCCCAAGTCTGCAAAACATGAAAGGTGAAATAGTTGTGCAATGTTAAGCTACTAACAGATCTTAAATAATCAGATAAAGCCAGTCAGGCAATAAAGTAGAGATACTGTATGCTGGAGTTTCATAAAGAAATACTTTCCCTTATTTAGGCAAGTACCAGTGTTTTATTTTCACTGCCTTTTCCTGTTGCAGCATGGAAATACACCTAATTTCATTAGACTAGTTTTTCGTCCCCCTTCACTGTTGAAAATTAACTTTGTAAGAACACTTGCTACCAAATGAAAAGTTGTTTGAAATGCACTTATATCTTTAGGTAAGTAATTATTGTCATACTAATTAAACATGAAACTTTGTTTTTGTTGAACAGGTCATTAAGGATTTCTACATGGTACATAAAAAGTAATTCAAACTAAAAAAGCACACTACTGTAGATTCTGATCTATTGTAGATTCTGATCTACATCTGTTTTAAGGGAGTCTCCAGAAACACTTATTCCTCCTACAGTAAAGCTTTAAGTTCACATTGGAGCATTTTACAAAAACGGGTTCATGAGGTAAACATGCCAATGTTTGGCTAACAACTTATTCTGTTACCTCTTAGTTCTTTGTAGCCTGCCACCATTAATAAAACTTCTGATTCCTGAATACAAATGATCTTTGGTATTTGTTTTCCAGCCACAATTGTTTTTCAGACAGGTTCTTCTACCATTAAAATACCTGGGTTTATGTCTTATAAAAGATCCTGTGGTTTATTGCACAGGTTTATTGGTGTTCGGACATTTCAGTTCACTTAGTCTCTAAGTGAATCTTAGACTAAGAATCTTACTGGATCCTGCTAACTGTTTTGTCTCTCAGGCCTTTAGTTTTTTCTAACCATATTTCTATGTTAATACTTTTATTCGTAATTTTTGCCGGTTTTCAGGAAAACACAATAAAGATAGAATCATATCATAGAACCATAGGATGGTTTGTGTTGGATAAGACCTGAAGGATCATCTAGTTCCAACCCCCCTGCCATGGGCAGGGACACCTTCCATCAGACCAAGTTGCTCAAAGCCCCATCCAACCTGGCGTTGAACACTGCCAGGGATGGGGCAGCCACAGCTTCTCTGGGCACCATCAAACATCCACTTTTTCTGCATCTTCTTCAGTTTTGTTTAACCCTTTCCAGAAAAATAAATAAAAATATAGCGCAATTTGTTTTGGTGATGACAAGCAAAAATTCTTCCTTGCCACCAGAAATTCCCTTCAGCCCCAATACTGCAGTTCATGTCCTTGCTTTTGATGAAGACCTTCTTCTGGATCAGTCTTGCTGCTCGACCATTGCGTCTTCCTAAGGAAAAACTCCTGGGGGGCGCCTACAAGAAATCTGTAGAGAGACTTTTTACAACGGTATGTAGTGACAAGATAGGAGAAATGGCAGGTTTAGATTAGATATTAGGAAGAAGTTCTTCACTATGAGGGTGGTGAGGCCCTGGCACAGGTTGCCCAGAGAAGCTGTGGCTGCCCCATCCCTGGCAGTGTTCAACGCCAGGTTGGATGGGGCTTTGAGCAACCTGGTCTAGTGTGAGGTGTCCCTGCCCATGGCAGGGGGGTTGGAACTAGATCATCGTCAAGGTACCTTGTATGATTCTATGATCTGCAGCTGGCCTGTGTCACTGCATCCTCATCCTGCATGCCTGTTGTTCCTAGACTCACCTGTCTACAACTGACTCACTGGATTTCCTATCAAATGAACGTGATGGCATCTGAACACAAACCAGTGATTTCATCCTGGTTGCTTCACCCAGGGGCTACCAAGAGACCCCTGGCCCACCGTCCTACTGCCGCGGGCAGGAGTCTAGAGCCACTCGTGCACCCCTAGGCCTGTTCCTACCATGTACCGCATGTTGCTGGCCTCTGGCTGGACCTTGGAGCGGTAGTCATTGTGGAGGCGCACACACTCCTCCATGAAGGCTTTATCTGTGATGGTCGGCAAGCTGGGCTGCTGCCCTGTCGCAGCCCCCAGCACCACCCACAACGCCAGCACTATCCCCCCTGGCCTCATGGCCCCAGCTGCCGGGGTCTCGCCTGAGGAACCCCAGGCCCACTTCTGCCTGCCCCGGCCTCTTCCAGAACCTTCTCCGCCAGAGCACGGCCCGCCGTGCGCTGCGGCGGCGTGACGCGAGGAGCCCGGCGGGGGGCGCTGCGGCCGCGGGCGGGGCGCGGCGCGGCGCGGCGCGGCGCGGCGGGCGCGCTGGGCGGCGGCTTGGTGTCGGGCAGGCGGCGGCCATGGTGCTGTCGGCGGCGCAGCAGGTGGTGGTCTCGGTGGTGCTGGTGCTCTGCGTCTTCGTCGTCATGCCCAGGATGTTCGGGGCGGGCGGCGGCGGGCGGGCCGGGCGGTCTCTGCGGGGCGGCAGGGCCGGCCCTGGACATTACGATCTCCGTCAGCACCGCAGAGGTAGGAGGCACAGGGGTGGCCGGGCCGCGCTGCCGGCTGCTCGGAGCCGGCCCCTGGCTCGGGAGCGGAGGCCCGGCAGCCGAGAGGGCTATGCCCTTACCCGACGGGAGCCGCTTGGTCATTTACAGTGGCTGTGAAGGGGCAGGCCTTGTCAGGCGGCTCCGGGCTGGCCTGCATGCCTCCCCCTCTCCCCGCCGCCCTCCTTGTGTTCTGCTTCTCTAGTTCATGACTATTTTGATTTTTGCCTGTGTCGTCTTAAGCAAATAACTTCCAAATGCAGGTAACACCCTGTTATGGGAAGCATATCTCAGCGTGGCAGTGTAAGGAATAGTGCCTGCAGAGCGGCACTTAGTTTCTCCGGCAGCGGAGTAGGTGTGAGGTGTCAGAGGAGGAAATTCACTGCGCATGTTGGAAGTGCAGTAAGGAAGCCGAGCGTTACTGTCAGTAAACATGAGCACACATCGTGTGAGTTTTGACCGGCAGTGTGTTGGAAAGAGTCGAAGGTGCTTGTTTAGGAAAGGTATCACTGAATGGGCTAGAGAGCTTACTTCTTGTTACAGCCTGGGCAGTATAAATGTATGTTAAACTATGTCACTGTACGTCAGCTGAGGATTTAGCTTAAGGTCCAAAGGTCTGCTTTCACTCTGGAAAATAACAAAAAGCCTGCTTGCTTAAGGTTGCTCTGCGATTCGTTGATAATACCTTCCAAAGCATTGTAAGGGATAGGTAGCCGCTGTAATGCTCCAAATTATGCGTCTGTGTTTTTCCCGGGAGGCAGAAAAAGTGAAGCTTGAGCTGCTACCATGTTTTTCCCAGCTGATGTCGAGCTTACTGTGTGCTTCCTAGGCTCTAGTCTGGCCTGTTTTGCTTGATTATGTTTAATTTATATGGTAGCTGTCATTACCTGTAAATCAAATTGTTTTAAACCTAAACCTTAAAAAAAGGCAACACTTCACATGCTGCTGATTCTGCCAATGTATTGGCCCAGCACTTCATAAAATAAATTTCAGGCAGATCTGCTGTTCTCACCTGTCTGGGTGGTTCTTTTCTCCTGTTGGGTCAGTAACTCTGCTGTTTCTTCGGTGCCCGGAAGGTGTTGATCCCTTCTCTGTGCCAGGAAGGTGTTTCCTATATCTACATTCTTACTGTATGACCTGTGGAAATTTTGTCATCGTATTAAGTATTTTAGTGAATTTCACTTGGATTAAAAACAAATAGAACTGACAGTAAGAAAAAAAGAAAGAGTGCAAACTTAAAACTAGTAATCAATAGGAAACATTCTGAGAGGAGGAAAACTGTTAAAACGTGATTTCCAAATTAGTGCATTTGTAGTAAGTCTAAACCTGCTTGTGTTGAAAGGAGAATGTCTGCCTGAACTTGCATTAAATGATAAAGGTAGCTCGAGTTCTGCTTGTATCAGTAGGGTCTTTAATTTTCTTGTGTAACTGTCCAGTTCTGTTTCAAGTTCCAGTGAGCAAACATACAAATAAAAGGTCTTCTCCAAATGGGGATGTTGCAAACTGATCAGTTACATGTAGAAGAACTTGCAGTGATACTTGGCACGGCTTGACTGCAGAGCATCAGCTTACCATCAGTTTGCTATCAAGTAAATGTTGCTACAGTCAGGGTCATCCCCGTAACTCTAAAAAACTTTTCTGTCTAACTCACGTTAGACAATTCTAAAGCAATGTTTGAGATCTCTTATCACAAAGTACCAGCTTAGGTTAGCAGAATTAGAGTCCTTTTTCTCTTGTATTTTGAAGAAGATGTAACAAAGAAGAAGAAACAGTAATTTCACTGGGAGTTGTAACTTATGTTAATGTTTTTTTTTTCTACGTGATTGTGGCTGTCTCTTGCACCCTTGAGTTATGTTGCTGTAAATTCATGAAATGCCACTATTTCAGTATTCAGTGACAAGGAGTGATTTGCATAATGGTCTTTTGTTTGGGAGTTTTTATAGAACGTGTATCTTGTTTTACCCATGCCCAGTTCTGATATATTAAATTATGATGAACTAAATGTTCAAAGGGATTTGAAAGTGTAAGTCTAGGCAGTCAGTTGAGACACCAGTGTAAAACTTCACCACCCCCCAGTCACCCGCTGTCTGTCCTTGCAAGCATCTGCATACTTTAGCTGATAGCACTGTTTCTCATGTGCATGGCCCATGAACACCAAATTTAACTACCAAATAACCTAATTCCTAAGTCGAGCAATGACACTGGCTTTTTCTTTTACCTGCTCCCTGTTCTGGCAGGCAAATTACATGCAAAAATACTTCAGACCTCCAAGGTTGCATCTCTTTGCTATTGTGCAGTCTCCTTCTGCTAAATATTTGATTTGCAGAGGTACAGCACTTACGAGCCTGTGGGAATATCCAGCTAACACTGAATTTACTGTCAAGATAACAAAATCAGCACACAGCATGTGTATTTCAACAAAATAATCCAATTTGTACTTAACTCCTTTGCTACAGAGGAAAAATACTAATTTGTAACTGTGCTCAGCATTATCAATAGTTTCTCTGGGTACTCTTTAGTTTCAAGATTTAAGTTGTTTCTTGTTACATCTACTTTTCTGCGGTTTACTGTAGGTTTGCCAGTATTGCTGTGAAGAAGCTTAAAACTTGTATCTTAAAGAAACGTGGAAAGGTAGTTTGAGAGTCTTTGCTGTCTAGATTTAACTTTGCATTCTATTCATGAAAGAGTGGTTTTTAAATTTTTTTTTTGGTAATTTTTATTTGGATGCAGGGCTGCCCACACCATCTTAGTGGAGTGATGAACAAAGATAGTCACACAAGAAGAAAACAGTTTAATGCCAGTTGTGAAATTAATTGCAGTCTTAATTTCCTTTCTTACTTTGTCGTCTTTCTCTCAATTTAACTTCTTAAGGTAGTCCTCAGACAGTTTATCAAGTTCACCGGAATCCAGGAAATTCTGATGGTAATACTTACCAGAGTATTCAGCAGATGAGAAATGCAATGGAAAAAGAGATAAAGAGTGAGAGAACAAGAGGAAATGGTAGAGAGTTAGCATTCACCCTCATGCCGTTGTATGCTCTTGGAGTGGGAGTGTTTGCAGCATACAAATTTCTTAAGGTAAGTCATAAGAAAAGCATTAAATTATTGAAATTGGAAGGAAATGTAATTGGTTTGGTTTGTTTTGTGTCTCTTCCCCCTACCCCTCAATTCTCAGCCCATGTATATTGTTGTCCAGAAGCGTTTTCTTGCTCAGTTTGACTTTGTGAGCTCCAAAGTTAAAATTTTAGCATTTTTGATTCTTCCTTATAAAGGTTTCTGGCTTACTTACTTTAGATACTTCTATAAGGATCTAAACCAAGGTGAGAATGCCCCCCTCCCTCCCAGATAAGAATCTGAGAATCTAAACAGTGCTGTTACCTGAAGCTGCAACTTAAGCCTCATCATTATTTCACTTCCTTTTAATTCTTCAGAATGAGATTAAGTATGGGAATGAGGTGGACAGGTGGATGATTCCTGCAGAGTAATAGTCTTAGATTAGCAATTAGATAAATAGTGAGTAGACTTGGGCTTTTATTTGACTTGACCTTTTATTTGAATTTCTCATTTGGTCATGCAGCTGCAACGTAGACTTTTATCCATGAAATGTGATACCTTTTCTGCCATTTTTAAATCAGAAAAGGAGAAAACATGATCAGTTGGTTTTTAAATATATATTGATACATATTATTTATAGTAAGAGAGATCACAGCACTTGGAATGTTGGGAGGGCACCTGGAATATTGTTGCTTGCCTTCAAGAGAAAAAAAGCCCCAGTCTGAACAGGGCTGGAGACAGCATCTTCATTTCCATACTCATTTTATATAATCTCCTATATGAGAAAAGTATCACAGCTTAGCAAAGTGAACATGGGGGTTGACCAGTTTCGTTTTAAAAATAAATTTAATTAGGTTGTAAATAAGATTTAAAGATAATAAAACCAATATTTTGGGTGTTACAACTCTTTACACATGAGCTTGTGGGATTGGAATGTAAATATTTTTATAATTGCACCTTTATTACTTGAAGAAAGAAGTTTTACTTCCTAGTTAATGGTAGGAGACTGGATCCACTAACCCAGAAGATTCCTTCTGTTCGTTTTTGAAAACTGGATTTGATATAGCAACTACTTTCTTTTACAACTTTTGTCAGTCAGGTTGCCATTGCTTAAAATCAGAATTGTTAGTTTAAGATATGAAGAAGGCACAGCTGAAGAGAGTTTCATTAATGGAACACATTTTTGTGGTTGCTCTTTACCTTCAGTAAATTTCTAAATGCATTTTTATTTTAACACACAAATAGTGATGAAGTCTTTTATTTATTAAAGATGAAGTCAAATGAAGAAAGTCTCTCCAAAAAGGAAAAAAGTACAGAAGACAAGGCAAAGGAAACGGGTAAGATACCCATTCAGAATGTGTATTTCCTGCTGGAACAAAGCTACATATTTTCATTGATGGCAGCCTGGCTAAATGAGAACAATCTTTTAAGTTACTTAAGTGCAGCTGGGAACCTATAAAAAAACACTTCATTAGTCTGTATGTTTGAAACACTCGTTAGAGGTTTCTTTGAAAACTCCAGGTGGTAATATGCTTTGAAGTAGTATAGTAATATAGTATGATTCTCTGCCTTTTAATGTCTGATGTTTTTCTGACTTAAGACCTGTTTGGTTTTCTTCAGTAGAATAAGATGTTTAAATAGGATATAATAATCTTTTTTAGGTTTTAGATCTTTAGGGTATTTAAAAGGGATATAATGATCTGCTTTAGGATTGAACTGTATCAAGAGTAGAACAGTATGGGTAAACAATTACAGAGACTGTTGAACTTCTAGGCCAAATTAGAGACCCGTCAAAAACATCGAATGTTTATAGACGAGACAGAATAAATGATACCATCTTTTTCTTCATTATACAGAGTACTCTTGACTATCTGATTCAGTCTATTCTGCATATGCTAAGAAGTGGGCTTGCTTTTGGAGAAAAAATTATGGCACATCAAAGTTGAGCAGTTTTTGTACTTCATACTTCTTTTGCCCCTTGTATGGACACATATTTAGTCAATTAAACAACTAGCAGCCTCTTTTGGTGTCTCCGAATACCAGATCTGTAATTGGGTTCAGCAATGATTTGCTGTGCTGCTCACTCACAATCCCTGTGTGTTGCATTCTTCTTTCTTTAAAGTTTAATAATATCGTAGGATGAGTAAATCCTCTCGACTCTAGTGCATTAAGTGTTGAATATATTTGTGAGGTGTGAGTGGGCAAATTCATGACAGTATATTAAGTATAAATACACTACTTATACCTCATGGAGTCTTGAAATTGTATATGTTTGAGGCTGGGAAGGTGACAGCCACATTCTTACTCTGTTTTTACCAATGTGTTCTCTGTTTGGGCACTACTGGAGACAGCTTATTGGGTAAAAGGGACTTACGGTCACGCATAGTAAGGCTTCTGTTCTTACCCCAACCACTTCCTTTTCTTGTTCCAGAATTTTACAGAGGAAAAAAAATCCTGTTTTTTAACCTGCCCAACTGAAAATACAAAGTAACATCCTTTTGGTATTGTAAATACATTTCTTACAATGTTCTCTCTCTCCTGCCCTCCCTCCCCCCCGCCTTTTCTTTTCTTCTGTGTTTTGTTAGAGCATCAGCTTTTAGAGCTGGAGCAGCACCTAGCACAGACAGAGAAAATGCTCAATTCTTTATTGACTCAGTTGGATCCACTGTCAAACTGGTGAGTGTTTCTAGAACATCTCAGTATTGTTTTATGTAAATTGAACCTGTAAAGTTTTTGTGGGTTTCAGGGAAATAAAGCTTCCCTGTTTTAGTATAATAAGAGAGTAAGTAATATAACCTTGTAGTTTTAGAGAAGTTCTTTTCTTAAGAAGCTAGAGCCTTACCTCAGTACTAGAAAATGCAGTCCGTTTTGTGTAGACTGACATCCTTCATGAAGCCTAGTTAAAAACATGCAAAATTTCATGATTGTTCCTTTAGTGTACTTCTGAACTTAGTATGTGCTGAAACTATTAAGCAGCAAATATACTGACGAGTTTGCATAATAGATTTATGGTACTGATGAGGAGAAGAGAGAGTAAACAAAATCTGAAATAAATGAGAAATGCCTCTAAACTGTAAAGTTCTGCATTAAGCATTGTTGTACTAAAAATAAAATTACTTTGGAGAATTGTTTCTTTCAGTAGTCATTACTCAACCTTAGCCACTGGGGCTCCAATGTTGGAATTCAGTGACTAGATTATTCTGTAGATGTACGTGCTGGGCTCCCTACTTCTCAAGAGGCAGTTCTCAAAGAAAATGTTGACCTAAACGTGTTAACTCAACTATGGTGCTTATGCACAGAGCTATTGCAATCTTGTGCATTGTTATCAAGCACTCACTTCCAAGGTAATCTTTCAGCTGTTGACATCTGTCTTTTTTTTTTTTTTCCTAGTGTTAATGCTTTAGCTTGTGAGCAGAAGGATGAAATAATGACACAGCTCCAATCAATTAGACGGCTGATGAAAGAAAGTGGATTGGATAAATCAGAAAACACAATGAAAGGTACTTTAATTTCCAGCAGGATACGTAACTTTAGTTTATATTTTAAAGGAATAAACTGTAGTTTATTTCTTTAAATATAGGATTCCTTTAAGTATAAGATAGTATATAGTAATGTTCAGCTCTTGCATCTTAGGTAAGGTGTGTGGAATTAATTTTATTCTGGAGGAATGTCGTCGTTCCTGTTTGAGGTGTGTCTAATATCAAATTTTGGAATACATCATGATTTTTTTTAAGAACAGGTGCTAAAAGATCTAGGATAGACCACACAGTCATGTTCTGCTTTGTTAAAATGAGCTTCTTGAATATGAGTTCCTAAGCAGTCTGTTAGTACTGGACTAACTTTAGTCTGAGGATTCCCACACGGGGACATCTGAGGCTGCAAAATATGCGAAACAGAAAATTTTTTATTAGTTTCAACTAGAGACTTTCAAGAGGTTCGTAGTAGTCCAAAAGAAATCTTAAATGTTAAGAATAGCTTACTAGAAATTTTGGGGAATTTTTGCATTAGTTGAGTCTTAATAAAAGAGAGAGAGGAAAAAAAAAAAGCTACTTCTAAACTGATGCTGAAATTTGGAGCCTTTTTAGTAATTTAAACTTTCTTTTTAATTTTTTTTTTTTTTTTTTTGTGTGAATTTTAAGATCTTGGCCACATTTGTAATGAGAAACTTGAAGATCTCATTCAGTCATTTGCTGAACATTCTCAAGAGAAAGAAATGGATGACAAAGAAGATGACAGTAATGAAGATTTGCTTGAGTATATTGATAATTATGACAGAATAGAAGAGCATGAATTACATGATGAGTGTGAAGAACATCAGTTTGAGCAAGATGTGGTAGAAGACCAAGAAATAATGAACATTGCATCAGAAGAGATGGGATTGAGGAGACGTAATAGATATGAATGAAATCTGCACATATAAAACTTTCAAAAGCTTATGAATTATTTTTTTCCTCTAATGTTGTATGCACTTTAAACTGTTTTGAATGGAGTTATGTGCGCTGTTGTATGCTTTAAAAAGGGGTGTGAAATACTGCCTATGCTCCTGTCTATGACAGTTCTTTATCTGACTTCAGTGGCAGCAGAATTTTACTCAGGATGTTTACATATTTTTTTCTATTTATTTTTTTCCTATAAAAAGTATTTCTGTACTCTCTATATAATGCACTGTAACTAATCTGATGCTTCACTAAGATATTAGAATGTCTTGTAGTAAAACTCTAAAGAATGGATGTTTCATAAATGTTTTGTAACTAATAAGGATGTTGCCATGTGACTTTCTTGAGTTCATTAAAGAGCATGCACTGATGAATTCAGCTCTTTGTGGAAAACTTTATCCAAAGAAAGTATAAAAAGCAGTTAGCAGTAAGTCTTAGAGATGCATTCATAGTCAAGTTTCTTTATTTGGACAGAGAAATTTAGCCAGAGACGCTATTTAGAAATAATTATGTCTGCGTTTGCTGTCTCCTCACGAATTATGTATAGTTTTGTAGGTCAGTTTGAACTTTAATAATTCCACTGGATCATTTAATCTGTTCCCCACCTGTCATTGGTTAAACTCAGCAGCTACATCATAATTGATTGATTGATGCCCATTAGTACTATGTCCCTATTTCGTATTTATTTTAACACAATAGAACCTGGCCTTTTGATTTGTTGCAATACACTTTTTCTTAGAACAGTATTAACAGATGCATTGCTATTACCATTCCATAACTGTGGGGCTTTGGAGGTTCTTTTTTAAGTACGTCGTGCCAACTTAAGAGTGGCTTTTTTAGGTCAGTGTTAAGAAAAACATTTATTTCCTTTGTCAGAATAATTTTTGTCCATACCTTTATTTTCTACTTATTTTTTGTTCACTTAATGCTTATGCTTATGGAACTGCCATCCTTTAGTGACAAGAATTACATCAGAGGTAGGCCTGACAGCACGATACTGTTGCATTTCCTGGTTTATAATTGCATAGCTTTTAAATAGGCCAGTTACAGTGCCTGAACTCTTGCCATCTTTATTCTTAAAGGATAATAACATAGATTTGGTTTTATGTAGGAAATCTACTGTAATTAAGGGACCAACCCTGTTACTGTGCCACTCACTGGAACGGAATGAATTGCTCATTCAGGTGTAGAAATGTGGTACATCTTTGGTTCTACAAATGGATCACATAGGCTTGGAACAGTATCCAGAAATACATCCTTAGCATCAGTGTATTAGGCAACATCTCAGTTATTGCAAAACTAACTTTGGAAAACTGATTGACCAGAAAGCCAGGTTTCTCAAGAGGTGACAGTTTCCCACAAGACAGAATGGATGAAATTGGACAGAATTTGATTTTTAAAAATAACTGATGTAGATCTGGTCATTCAGGACAACTGGGAGTGTTAAAAAATTAATTGTATAGATATTGTCCTCTGAGATAAGTCTAATTAAAGTGAGCTGAAATTTCAAAGCCATTGGTCAGAGGGGATGAAGGAATGGCACCAGGGGTGCTGTGCTGCTGCAGTGTTTGCTGTCTGGCTCTATCACTCGCTCTGCTGTGAGCAGCACGGGTGCACGTCAATATTGCTGCTGCCGCCACTGTTGCTTTACTGCCTTGGACAGTGTTTGAGTCATCAGCCTCTCAGTTCCTTGCTCTTTGGCTGCTGCTGCGACTGGAAGCCCTTGCCTATGAGGCCTCGAGCAACCGTTCACCCGTGAGCCTGTTGCTGCTATTTTGAAGTCTCTGGTTTCAGCTGCCCGGATCTGTGGAGCACACTGACCCGTGCAGCGCCCAGGGGCTCAGCTTCCCTGGCGGGGGCTGCGGGGGCTGCGGGAGCCGCAGAGCGCTGCCCGCCGGGGCGCGGTCGGTGTGCTCAGGGGGCGGTGCTGGGGCCCGGCATTTCCTCGGCAGGGGGTCCAGGCAACCCGCCTCGCCGCTCAGCGGCCGGGACTGGCCCCCTCCGCGCCGCGGTACCCGGCGAGGCCCCGCGGGTGGGGCTGCGGCAACGTGACAGCGCGGGCCGCGGGGAGGGCGCGTGGTGGGGTGCGGTTACCATGGAGACCGCACGGGCGTGGGGCGGGCCCTTCCGTCTGCCGTGCGTGTCCCGGCGGTGAGACCCGCTGAGACCTCGGCCGTCCCCGCCGGCGCCCCGGGCCTCCCCTGCGCCGGCCTCACTGACTTCCCGGGAGCGTACAGCGCTTCTCTGTAGCTGCTTCTTACGGCGTTGTTCTCTGTGGTAAAGTTACTTCAGCGCGTTAACCGTTCAACGCAGCAACGCTCCCTGCCCCCTGTGCCTTCAGCTGGGAGAATACTGCCTTCCGCCGAGAGCCGTGCGACCCTGAGAAGGTGTCGGCTCCTGGTTTTAAGAGCCCTGAGAAAGGGGGTTCAGATAGAAGGCCGGCCGGTTGGTAAGCAGCTGGGTGGCCATCTCCGGTCCAAGTAGGCCCTTCTGCTTGCTAAAGGAAAGGATACTTGGGAGGTAAACCTGCTCAGTAAGTAGAAATGTGGTCAGGTTTGTGAATGGTGATTTGAAAACAGAGTGTCTGGTTTCTAGGAATTAAATGACTGGAGGGTGGCTGTGCTCCAGGAGGGCCCTTACCTCTTCCTGCAAATACCTGAACATACATGGTGCAACTGGGAGCCAGGCAGCAGCTGTCAGTGAAGAGTAAAAGAGGTTTGATGCTGTCAAGGGGTAGCAAGTTAGTACTGCTGGTATGAGAAGTTATCGAGACGGGTAAGGGAAAGAGGGAGTTAAACTTGAGGCAAAGATGGAAATTTGAGCAGGAATCTGGTTAAGCATTAGTAAGGAAAGACTGAAATTAAGATGTGGTGAAAAAGGAAAGCCAGTAACATTTCACAGCTTGCTGAGGACAACACCCAAATTATTGGTGATAGACACGTTCTTTCTAATGCAATAATGTTTTTTTGCAGAAGTACTTACATAAGAAATACATTATTTTCTCAATAGCCTGTTCTGTTTTTCAGTTTATTCTGAAGGCTTTCATTGACTTTGGATGGATTTGGAAGTTAAAGGGGTTGCTGCATCCCCTCGAAGGCAGGCTCAGCTGTCAACGAGGGGGAAGAAACATCAGGTATGTTACAGAAGGCTTGTAGTTGTTTTCCTTCCTTTCTTTGACATATTAACAAATATTTTAATCATACTTCAGAAGGTTCTTAGTTTGATGTTATAATGCGTTCTGTGGAGAAGGAAACTTAAAGAAATTACTTTTGTCAGAAACTGATAGTTTATCATGACAGCTTCTCAAATGAAGGTGAGAATTGCCAATTAAAACAGCTGCCCTACAAAACCTGGTATTCTGGGTACTTGTCAGGGATATGGAGAACTTGGGAACAAACTAGTACTTATGATTTAGAGCAGCAGAGGCTGGATCCTGTACTGTGTGCTGTCTCAGGCTGTTGGTGAAATTGGCAACAGATTCATCTGGTTTTGTGTTTCAAGACAGCAATAAAGTAAAGCAACCCCCAAAACATAATTACAAAAGGCATGATTTGAGATTGATGTGTAAAATGAATCCCAGTGCTCTGCATTCAGTCTGAAGAGGAATCTTGTTTTCCAGATATTCCTAATAGTCTACATTTTGAGGTAAGGTGGGTTTGCAACCCTCACAAGGTCACTGTAGCAGAAGCTTTCAGGCTAACTTGAAAGCCTAATTAGTATGAATGTGATCTTCGATTCTGAGGGCCACTGTTTTTATTTTAGCCAAAGTAAATATTAATCTTGTTAGTAACAGTTGATTTTTCTCACAGATAGTGTGTACTTTATGTCCATGAAGTAAAGTTAATTAGTAATCTTCACTCAGCCCCCCAGCACCCATTTAACTTCCTTATTTGCTGGGTGACCCCATTAGGAATTCTTGGAATTTGACTGCCAAGTTGCCCTTTTCCTTTTATGTTTGTTTTAGAATGAAAAAGGAGCTTTTGTAAATTATATCATATCAATGTTATAGTGTTAGCTTTTAACCAGTCTTTTGAGAATGAAATACCTGTGAACGTCAAGAACCTTTTGGGGCATTTAGTGTAGGTTGTAAAAGAAAAGAAATGTCTGTTTTTCTCTAATCTCTCATCCCTTTTTTCTTCCCTTTCTTGCCCCCCTCAGTTTCCAAATTTAGACTCCCTAGTCCATGTGATTCTTGGTAGCTTGCAAAAATAAATCATAGATTAAAATTAGTTTGAAACTGTGTGCTTGACCCTGTAAATTTGGACAGTCCAGGATGATTTTTGTTTGCTTTCTTCCTGATTTGATGACTTCTGGAAAAGAAATTACATTCAGACCTTAACATATAGAATGTGGTATGTTCTTTGTCTTACCACAGTTGAAATGGTACAAAAAAATTATATACTTGTGATTTAATGCTTTGCTTTTAGTCTTAATTGTGTTAGATCTCTTAACTGCTTTTTACATCTTTGACCACAAGGTGGGGGTATTTATTATGCGCGACCTTGCTGGAGAAAAACTGTTGGTTTTAAATTCTCTTTTTTGAAGGCACTAGAGGGTACTGTTGCTGAACTGTGAACTTCTTTTTCAGGAGCAGGTTTACAAGGGTGTGTGGCAAGAAAGGAATTACAGTTTTGTGGCTGCTCTCAAACCGTGAAAGGTTTTAGAGCACCACTGGAAATAGGACGTCTGCTCATTTCAGACTGTGATGCTGAGATCTCTGAGCTGAAGAGTGTGAAAATAAAGATAATGGCCCTGGTTTAGAATATCCCTGAAACACATATTTTTTTTTTTCAGATTGGGAGGCCAGCTAGGGGAATTGTTACTGTGTGCTTGCCCAAGTCAAACAGTCTTCCTTAGGGATTTGTTGTTGTCTTCTCTTTAGAAAGCTATAGTGGAGTAGATGGAGCTTTGTCTTGTCTTTTGTCTTGCCATGTTCTTGCTCATTTGAGTTTGGAGAGCCATGTGGTACACAGCCATGCAAAATAAAGTGTGAGTACAGAAACTGCCTAGTCACCATCGTGTACTGCTATACTGAAGCTGAGGTCACACAGTTATACCAGACACGAGGCCTTCTTTGGGGTCTGAGCTGGCTCCTTGTGAGCCAGCTGGCTGTTGGTATTGTGGTTTTGGTTTAAGGGTTGGCTGAGGAGTTGGTTCCCAGCCAGCAAGGACAAAGTGACGTAAAACCTTGTGAGTGATGATTGTACAAAGCCTCAGGAACATAGATTATTTTTAATGCATTATTAATAGCTGATGTGGATGATATCTGGATTCTTAATGGCTGGAAATCTTTCTGTCATGATGAATATTCAATCTTTTAGTCTTGTGGTCCGTAAGAATCAACTTTCAATGGAAAGTTTTTGTTTTGTCCTTTTGTTAGTAGCACCTCAGTTAAATCTGTCAGAGAGATACTTTGAGGCATTGGTTTTAAATATTCCAGTGGAAGTTGAAAGAGAGAACTATGTATCTTAATCCTGATCCCCACAGGTATGTAATTAATGTGTCATTCTTTTAGGGCTGGAGACCAGATACACGGGCTACTCGTGGTCCTCGCCCACCAGAGTAAGTCTGCTTCTATTTCTGATCAATTTGTTTAATTCTGCATTATTAACACAATGCATTTGCATTTGTATTGATATGCAACTCGGTGCTCCATTAAATTTGTCATCATAGGTTTGTTTTCTATGATTTATATTTAGAGTAGAATATTTGATGCATTATTTACATTGGAATTAAGTTGATTTACATTTCTTTGAGCTTACCAGTTGAGTTGTACTCAGAGCTTTCACATTTATACTTAGTCTTTCTTGCATATTTTAATATAGTAGTCTGCAAAAGGAGAAAAACCTTGACCTTCTTTGCAGGTATTACAGTATAAATTACAGAGCAACTGTTATGAAGGGTTTTACAAGCAATGGAAAATTTTGTACAGTGCTTATAAAATGTAAGTGACTTCCTCAAACAAGCAACCTCTGCTATTCCAAGGACCATGTTTGACAGTTTAGTTTTTTCATTTACTAGAATGCCTTACAGCCAATGTAACCTTCTACATTATTTTACAAGTATGTGTGACCACAACCTTGGATTGTTCATATTGAACATCAATTTCTGTGTACTGTCAGTCATTCTCTAACTTAAAAACACTGGAAATTAAGGAGCTCTCTTATTCCAAGAAGTAATCTTGTTATAATAGGGTCGTTTGGAAATACTGGTGGTAAAATTAAAAAAAAAAAAAAAAAAAAAAAAAAAAAAAATGCATGGTCCTCCAGGATATAGCTGGAGTAAAGGCAGAAGGCACAGAGATGCTTTGGTGAGTTGGAGATGCTTTAATTTCTTTAAGCAGAACAAAACACTGAAGTATAATTGGCTTCCATTGTGTTAATCTCTTACAAAAAGTTCAGAAGGTTTTCATCCCAAGGATCTATTGCTCCCCTGCTGCCTCTCTGTTGACTGATTATAGGGGGATGTTGGCACAGGCCTGCTATGGAAGACAAGATTTATGGTTCTTTTAAATCAATAAGGAATCCCTGATTTATGATCTTGTTGCAGCAGATCCTGTTGGGGCGTGAAGAGAAGCCAAGGTGGCCACGCTGGGAGTGAAGAACGGCTTTTCAGGGGCCCTTTTTGGCTGCCAGTGCACTCTGCAACTGGGAAAGAGGAAAAGCTCAGTGGCCAGTTCCTGAGCTGAAGCAAGAGGGGCTAATAGGAATTTGCTAAGTAGGCCATCTCTAGTTGTAGTGAAACTGTTCATAGCTGTGAAATTTTTTTGGAAGGAGCTAATAATAATAAGTAAAAAGCAGTTTGCTTTTACTGTAATTGAAAAATAAGAGAATGTATTGCTATTAAAATGGTTTTAACTTCCTGCAGGGTGCCATGCCTGGATCTAGGGAGGCTGGGAGATTCTGATGAAGAGGTAATTATAAATCTGTCTTGAATAGTTTTTAGAATTCATGTGTCATGGGAGTTTATAAAAATACCACTCTGAATATAAAACAATTATGATTGCTTGTCGTTTTTTCTGTAATTTTAGGATGGGGACTCTTACATACCATACAGTGGAAGTTATCCTCATGCATGCCCTCAAGATTCATCTTCAGATTGGAGAAAATCATTACAAAAGCCATATGCACAGCATCATCAGGCTCAACAGGTCAGTCTGTCGCTACAAATATCTTTAAAATATAATAGCATGGGTTGGGTTGGGAGAGACCTTAAAGATCATCTAGTTCCAACCTCCCTGCCACGGGCAGGGACTCTAACCACTAGAGCCGGCTGCTCAGAGCCCCTGTAGCAGTAATTTAGAAAAGCATACTTAGCTTTCCTACACAAATCTCTTTATTTTTTTTTTCTATTTTTTTTTCTTTTGGTTAAACTCATATCTCCAAATGCTATTGGTCCAAAATATTTTTGGAAAATACTTTTTACTGAGAAGCCTCTAGAATATTTTAAAAATCCCATTTTATTATGTACCTTAGCTCTTTGTTGGTTGATACGCTCATCCTTTTCATTGTGCTCATATTTGAAAAGATGTATTAATAGCCACCTTTATGAACAATTTGTCAAAGCAACTGAAAAATGTAATACTTTTGAGGTAGCATGTAACTTTGGTTTATCTTCTAAACAAAGTGGAACTTATAATAAAGTTAAGATGGATAGTAGTCAGTAACTGTATGATTGAACACAAAACTCAAGTTTACAAACAGTAAGTATTATTTCTATGGAAGAATAGTTACTTTTGGTGGACATGAAACTTTAGAAGTTACATACACCCATTTCATAATGGCTTTTTCTTAAGTCTCTTGTCTTTAAAACGGAACTGTGATGTTAACTGTAGGATTATGGCCAATTTGTTGGATCGCTTTTATTGTTAAAATTTCTTGATCACATAGCAGCATATTTTTCCCCTGGATGACTAAGAAACTTAATCACCACTAATCTTAGGTGCTTTATAAGGGAAATCAGTAGTTCATATGCTAACACTCTGGTTTATAGTTCAGTACAGCACTGAGAGGGACTCTTCATCAGGGACTATAGCTGTAGGACAAGGGGTAATGGATTTAAACTTACACAGGGGAAGTTCAGGTTAGGTATAAGGAAAAAGTTCTTTACTGTGAGGGTGGTGAGGCACTGGAACAGGTTGCCCAAAGAAATGGTAAATGCTTCATCCCTGGCAGTGTTCAAGGCCAGGCTGGACAGAGCCTTGGGTGACGTGGTCTAGGGTGAGGCGTCCCTGACCATGGCAGGGGGTTTGGAACTAGATGATCTTAAAGTCCTTTACAACCCTGACTATTCTATGATTCTCTCTATATAAATACCTTACATAATCATAGTAAAAATCTTACTACTAGCTTTATGTGTTTATTTGGTTAGTGTGCAGGAAATACCTGAACTTAGCAATGTTATCTCCTTTTGGAAGAATTGGAAAACACTGTTCAAAAATCTGTTATTTCAAAAATATTTAACTTATGTAAACCTAAGAAATCCTGTAATGAGTGTGTTTAAAACAGAAGTGTAGCTAGAGGGGAAAACAATTATTAATTAATTTGTACATAACCTATGCCCCTTGAAATGAATAATATAGCATCAGGGCAGTATTCCAAACTGGCTGGAGCTCAAGGTGAATCTTCCAAGATCATAAATTTATATGTTTCCCTATATAGCCAAATGGTTTTTCAACATAAAAAAAAACAAAACAAACCAAAACAAAACCAAAACCCAAACAAGGCATTTAAATAAAAACTGAATTGGTTAAGTTGTGGTTTTTTGTTTGTTTGTTTGTTTATTTTTTTAAGTAATGGACAAAGATATTCTCAGAATATCTTTGGTTTTCTCAGATATTCTCAGAATATCTTTCTGGAGAAGATTTTCATTCTCAGAATATCTTTGTGCTCAACATAGGTATTTATGCATGCCTCAAGGTGTATCTGAAAACATGTAACTAGGGATAGGTTAATTTCCTCTGTACTGCATTGCAGACATGTGAAGTGGAAACATACTTGAGTTGCTGTCCTCTTTTTAGGTCTGGATGCCTGTAATTTCACTGCTTGCTTTACCTTTTTTTTTTTTTTTTTTTTTTAAATATAAAGGTCATAAATATAATTCTGTTTAGTTGCAGGAAGGCTAATGGAAGGTTGGTATGGCTTTGTCTGTTTCTTAGGGTTTTCTCCCTTTCTTCTCTGCTTTTCTTTACCTCTTGTTGCTTCCTTTCTGCCTTCATTATGCCTTAAATAGTGAAATGCTGAATATGCAGGAATGTGTCTTCTGTTCACTTACCCTCTTTTGCTCTTCTTCTTTCTCTCTTTTTGCCTGACTTCCCCCCTTTCTTTTTTGTGGAAAAGATTTTCAAGCAGTTCTAAAATATTTTAATGTATTCCTCTGAGCGACCTTTATTTCTGCATTGCTTGCTTCTGGGGCCCTGACGAGCATTCCTTTAGCAAGATATATTCCAGCTTCTTCAATAACAGACTATGTAAGTAAATCTTCCCAAAATAGGTCACTTTTTGAAGAATAATTTAGATATAATCTTACCATTCAGCAGTTAACCAATGAAGGGATGTGGATCCTCTTTTGAAAGAGAAACCTGCCCTTTTGAGAACACAAATCTTCTGAGGTTTTGAGAAATGGTTTTCTAGAACAGGACTGTTACACTGCTGTTGCAAGATGAGATGCTAGGTAAGGCCATCTTAGTTTTGTTAGTGTTGAGGAGTATCGCAAGTATTGAAGGTGTTGGTTATTTAGGGAGAGAAAGAATAATGGAGTCTTGGCCTTCTGTCATTGCTGCTGTTCCTACTCATCCAGCCTCCATTGTGTCGAGCACCGAAGTGGACATAAAGTTAGGAAGGTACTTAGCCTTGTCAGCTGATGTTGTCATAGGGAAGGAAGTCCAAATACTAATACTCATCTGCCATCTCAGAATTAGAACTTTAGATTGAAAAAATCCATGAATCCATTTTCAGCCATCCAAAATCGAATGTCAGAATTCCCATTTTCGTAGTCTGTAACATTATATTATAGGACAGAACCACTGAATCTTTACTTCTCTCTTTAAATGTGATATAAACCCATTTAGGTGTGTCCTTTCTAGATTAAAAATAGCAGAATATGAAGAACTCAATGAAAATTAAGCCTGAATATGGAGTCACATTTGCATTTTTTCTGCATGTGAAATAGAGTGTCAAGAAGCTTTGGAAGTTATACTGGATGGGAGTTATTATAATGCTGTTCTTATTCAGTAGATAAACCAGAGGCTTTGATACTGATTTTTTGCTTTAGCATTCTGTTTTGGAGCAGAAGACAATACCAGAAAATCTGCCATCCCCAACAGACAGATATAAGCTGAAGTATCGGCAGTATGAAGCAGATATGAAGGAAGAACATAAGCAGTATTCTCAGAGAATTGCAGAAAAGAAAAATTACCTCCTTCAGTGTCCAGAAGCTTCAATAAAGGTAGAAGCTGGCAAAGAAGCAATTTCATTTTCAAATAGCAAACATGCATTGGTATTTCATTACAGTGTTTGGAGAGGTTTGCATGTGTGTATAATTAATTTCTTCCCTGTTTTTATTGTAAAGAAATAAAAAATGTGATTTCAGCATCTAATGTGGTGTAGGAAATAAAATATAGGAAGGTTGTTTCAGTTGTTCCAGAGTAAGAAACTGAGGTTTTCTGATAATCTAAGTATGCTTGTATTCTCTGTTAAGAAATGTAACATTTGCCCTCAGTGCATCTCTAGCCTGAGCATGAAGATTATCATGATTGATAGGGAAAAGTTTGCCACCTAAGAAGATGAAAGACAGCGCGAAGATCTTGACAAAATGTTATTTCCAAATATAGAAATGCATTTAAGCTTTTTTATTTTTTAAATGTAGAAGTATATTAATTATTATTCTATTAAATTATGACTGAATATAGATACAAGCGAACAAAGAAGAAAATTAAAAATAAAAAAATAAAAAAAAAAAAAAGAAGTGAAAAATGTAGTCTGTGCCTTAGAGAACTGCTAACACTGAAAATGGAAAGGAATATGGGGTTAAAATAATGAAACATATTATCTGTACTTTTTGCTTTGACATTATGTAAGATCCAGTACTGTTGGACTGCAAGCTGTATTAATTCTGCCAGGTTTCTTTTATGTTTTTAAATTAAAACTAAGATGCAAACAAGGGAAGATCAGTGGAGAGAAACTGGAAAACAGAGGGATGAAAAAACCCCAACTTTCTTCTTGTTCTGGAAGAAATAGTGGGGAAGGGTGGTTGCAGAGAGCAAGGTACATCATTGTAGGTGTAAGGAAATAGGACAGACAAGTAAGCAACAGTTGTAAGGACTGGCCGAATGCTGGACAGTGCTGAGGGTAGATGACCATTTAAGAATCTTAATGAAAAGTTAACTATGGAAATGTTAAAGGAACATATTGTGCTCGTTGCTTTTTAGAGAAAAGGTTTGTGATGAGTAACGAGTTTACTGATTTTATTTGCTTAATGTTAAGTAGAATGAAAAGCAAAGGTCTTGTATAAGACAAAGATTGTTTCATGTATCGTTATTAATGTTTTGCATGTATTGTTGATAGTTTTAAAGGGGCTTTCTCCTCTTATAGTCATGTTTCTAGTGTTCAGATAATAGTTGGAGAACCTGCAAGTACCTATAAGTAAACATTCTGTGAGTAAAGGAGTCGAGTGGAAAAAAAAGTTCTGCTTTTTCTTTTCTTTTTTGTGTTTGGAGGCAGTTAAGATTGTCAGTTCTGGGGATTTGTTGTAGTGTTACCTTTTTTATTAGTAATTCAATTCCTGTGTACAAGTCTGACACCGTCCTGGTGTCTGTTTTCCAAGGAGTGACTGCTTTATATTCTGTGCTACAAGCCCATCAAAAGGGTATTTACGGGAGCAGCCAAATTACTCTGAAACTGAAGAAATAGGTGGCAAGTGTTTCATGTGAGAGAAAAAGCAGGACTGCTTATTCTGGTGATTTTGGGTTCTAGAAAAATACTTGCTAAGCACTAGAAGCCATTAGTGTCATTTTTTTACGACAGATTTTATTGTAATGTCTATCACAATGATTTTCTGGGTTAGACATTATCACTACCTGATTAAATTAATAAATCAAAATTTCTTTACGTTTCAAGATAATTACTATTTTATCTGATTAGTGGAACTTGTAATAGCTTCTTTTCAGAGAAGAAAAGTTGCTTGCAGAGGAGCATAGCTAACAAAACCTACTGGTGTGATTTTTTTTTTTTTTTTTTTTTTTTTTTTTGTTCCCTCCTTCCTGACTTCAGTAAACAGTGAGATTTTCATAATTTCTTAACATTCTTCATGTAGGAGAGATTTTCATAATCTCCTCAGGCTGATTTACAAGTAATCCACGACAGTCTGTTAGACCCAGTTCAGCACTATGCTTTGGCTTTTCCCTGTCTAGACTGTATTTAATTTTTTTGCTGGTCAAAAAGCAGCATCTTTGCAATGATGAACTTTGATCTGTATGCATGATGGCAAATCATAGAACCCGTCAGCTTCTCTTGGCTGTCTTGAGCAGAACAGAAAGGATGAGTTCTTGCCGTCTTCAGGGAGGTGCTAACAGTCTGCTTTCTCTGACTTGCTGCTGATTTTTCATGAGGTTTGTACAAACACAGTATTATTGAGAACTTTATTATTTCAGTATGGTTGATAGATGGTAAGTATTCAAAAGATATAAGGAAAGACTAGAGAGCAAGATTTGTAAGTTTGGTTTCTGTAGAAAGCTAGGCTTAAAAACCCCCTTTTTCTAATTAGCTAGAAGTGGAAGAAGTAGACACTTTGAGGAAAGAAAGAAAAGTAACTTTTAAAGAAAAACTTTTAAAAAAGTTGTTGAGGAAAATGTGTTGGGTTTTCGTTTTTCTTACAGTTAATTAAAAGTGACTTATGAGAAGTGTGTATTTTTGTGTAGGGTACACAGCTTGAAGATGGACATGATGATCTTACAGCTCTTGATGAGAAGGCTCTCCTGCAACAGTGCTATACAAGCAAGCCCTATAATATGCAGCACAGTATAAGGAAATCAGAAGCTGTAAGTGTTTTGGCTGGTATTATGCTGGTAACTGTCTAGATTTGTAGAATGACTTCCCAGATGTTAACTGAAGTTAGGCCTTTGGTGATTTGGTCCTAGTATGCAATTGTACCCATTGAAATCATGGGAGTTTAAGCATTTGTTTCAATGGGAGCTGAACTGAGCAATCCAGTCTGCAATGCTTGTATTTTACACAGTAATGTATATAAATAAGAATGCAAATTATGAATAATAAATATATACATACAACTAAGATTAACTGTGAGTTGAGTGAACCTAAGTAGTGTTACATTTCCTCTGGTCTGTAGCTTGTACCTGAGCCTGTATTCTATGATCCGTGGATTCCATCAGCTCTTGCTCTGACTTGTTTCTAGAGTAAACAGGCTGTTTTCCCTCTTTAACTCCTGAAATGGAGGATGTGGTGAGAACTCGTTTTGTAAGCTGTATGGGCTCTATTGCTGATGTTAGACTGGGTCAGCCACGGCTTTGGATGGAAACTCCAAAGATGGAGTTTCTGAAATATCTCTAGGCAACATCTTCCTGTGATACACTACTTTCCTTGTGAAGAAGTTCTTCCTATTTATTATCCATATAAGCCTCCCAAGGCTCAGTGTGTAACCTTTGCCTCCTGTTACACTGCCAGTGTCAAAACCCGTTTGGTTCTGTGTTCTTTGTAGCTTCCCTTTGGTTGTAGATGTTTTTTCAGAATGCCTCATAGCTGCTGCTTCTGCAAACTAAACGAACTCAAGCTCCCTTAGCCTGTCCTTTCAGTTGCTTTGGCTCTGATCCTCTGTCAGATCCTTTCCAGGTTCTTCTCATCCCTATTGATCTTGAGAAGGAGGGAGCCCTGAAAACTGGAACCAAGTATGGCCTCACTTGCCTGCGTAGAAGGGATTTAAAACTTAAATGGGCATACCCAATATATTTATTTCATTTCTTACATAGAAATGTTTTTTATTCTTTTTAGGACTGGACAATAGGAGTCCTGCCTATTTAGGCTGTGTTTTGAATTTAGGATTACTTACAATGATGAAGAACCTTGAGATTTGATATTGCATGATTCAGTATTTGCATATGCAGTCATGGCTTTTATAACTGTTTTTTTAAGGTATAGCTGAACACTGCATTCTAAGTTTCTCATGGAATACTAAGCCATGAGAAATTTTATGAGATTGTAAAAGTAAATAATAATTTTTATTTATTTTGTTTGCTCATCACTGTGCACTGCATTTTGCATCAGTGCAAGCATTTATTTGATTTCTAGTCTTGTCAAAGTGAATGTGGATGTTGTACTACTGAGGTCGCAATTCACTTTCATGATTAAAAAAATCTTTTCAGAAAGCACTTTTATGAAGAACTTCAGGAACCTTGTGTTTGTTACTTTTAGAATAAATTAAAAAATTGAAACGATAGGGTGAAGATAATGGAAAAAAGTTCTGAAGTATCATTAGAGTAACTACTTACTGTTAAATCAAATAAGCTGAAAACATTGAGAAAGGGAGCAGTGCAGGACCACAACGGGTACACTGCAGCTGGCATGCCTTAGGAGGAAGCCAGCAGGTATCTGAGCAAGATGTCACTGGGACCTTGAGAAGCCCTTATGTTATTGCTTAGCACTCATGGTTGCACAGACTGTCTGTCTCTTTCTAGGAGCATCTCTTAGGTTCTCTCAGGTTCAAGCTTCTGAGAGTGGTAGGAATAGTGGAGAAAAACAGAAGTAGTAACTGCATACCTATTAATTCCATTGTATTCCGTTTGTAAGAATACACAATGTTAAAATTTCCCTTTACTGTAATCATTGCAGAAAACTCCAATGTTGAAGTAAAATGTCTCAAGTTTTCTGTAGTTCAGGATGAAAGTTCTCTTTATATATACTGATTATAGTACAAGTATCATTGCCAGTAGGTGCTATAGGTGCTACATATAATAAAAGTAAGTTTTGGGGGAAGAAGGTTGGTTTTCTCTGAATAATTGTATTTTGTGAAGAAGAGGTACTACTTTTTAACCAGTGAGAGCTGCGGCAAGTTCAATGTTTACCTCAGCAATATTGTAAGTTCACAGTAGAGCTTTTGTCGAAGAGCTGAATGGAAGATGTTCCATGGACGAGTACATCTAGTGACCTAGAATTCAACTGAAAATCAAGGTGTAAGGTTTCTTGTTTTTTAAAATGCAGGTTCTTTTCAGCATGCTAGCATGTTTGGCTCTGTAAGTCAGGGTCCGTGGTATATGTTGTGTTTTAACAAACATTGCTCTATATTATCACTGTGTCGTCCTTTACATAATGCTTTTTAAAACATCTATTGTGACAGTTGATGGGCAAAGATTCAGTAACTCAGAATAAAGAACCCTGTGGTTCTGATAGATACAAAAATTAAAGGTGAAAGCAAACTAAAAAGCCTTCTATCTCTTGTAATTCAGAAATCCTTTAAGGCTTAAAATCAGTTTGGAATAAACACCAACTAGTCTGGTGTTACATTATTAATTTGGGGTTTTTGGTTTAGTTTTTTGTTTGTTTCTTTGGGTAATGCCAATCAGTATTTACTTGAAGGTTGTGAATTATGCCCAAAACATCTCTGTAGAATTAGGGATTATCCCTTACAGTTACTTGGTGTCTTGGAACCAACTTCCAGTTCTTCTTCAGGCATGGGAAGGCCTGATGTATCTAGAATTTGGTTGGCACATAAGAATTATGTGAAAAAAATAACCAATCAGAAAAATATCTTAATTCTTCAGTTTCAGAATACCTACAGAGTTGTCAAAAAGCTTGCATAAACCCCCACAGTAACAATATCTCTGTATTCTCATATATACAAATTATTATTTTTTTTTTTTAAAGAGGCATATTTAAGTGCAGTGAAAAAGTTCAGAAATCTGGAAGATAAAATGAAGAGAGATGCTGGGGCCTGGTGGTTGCCAGTGGCCTCCATGCTGTCCTGGAGCCACGCTTTGGTTTCTCTTTCTGTGAAACAAATTATGATCAACGCCTGAGCACGTTACAGGGAATGACAGAAAGTTATGGTTCGGTGTTACTCTAATAAAAGTAATAAGATCATGTTAAATCCCTTTCCCCTTAGGACTGGCCTGTCTCAGCAGAAAGTTATTGTGGCATGCCGCAAATAAAAAATGTGCCTTGAGACTAAGTTTTAAAATAATTTTTTGACTAAATATTGCTGGAGGTAAAGTTTTATTCTCTGAGTTGGAAATTGTATCAACCATGAAACCTGGAATAGCGTGAGTTTCCTCATGCTCTATTGTACTTACAGAATTTATTGGAAAAATGCAGAGATAAGGATGCTGTCTGTCAACAGAAATACTAGAATTCTTGTATTTAGTGAAAACTAAGTATGCATAGACAATTTGACTGTGTAGCAGAGAATATTATTTGTCTATTTGTTATGCAAATAAAAATATGGGGAAAAAGATTAATTGTGATATTGGGTAAAATTGTGACCTCTGAATGCTGTCTTAAAAAGTAATTCATTATTTGAGTTGTCTGGTGTTATATATTTCATTTGCTCTCACTTGCAGGAGGATGTTGCTGCAGAGAGGAGAAAACAGGCTGTGGTAGAACAAGTGATGGTGGATCAGTTATCTAGGTAAGTGAATTTATAATGTAATATTTCAGTTTTCCCTACAGAAGAATTTGTATCTGTGTGGATTTTCTTGCTTAAGAGGTATTTTGATCATCTTGTTCAAAGTCTTATGCACTCTATGTAGTGTTATTATCTGCAAAAATTCTTTAAGTGAAAGGTCTTTTTAATTTAACTTAAAATATCAATTTAAAGTGCTATGTGTAAGTCCATTTTTTTTTTTCTGAGAATAGTTTTTAATTTTATACCTGAATCTAATTTAAGAACTTTACAATAGCACTAGGTCTCAGCAATAACCCTCTTGCACCTCTGCAAAATATATTGATGCCTGCTATTACAAATTACACTTCAGTATTTATTGCCTTCTCTAAAAATCTTAGGTTTATTAATATACCTTTATTAGTATCAACACAACATCACTGAGGCATAAAGGAATATTACACCAATGTTGAGAAGGTAGGGGAAAAAAGGCACAATGATGGATCGAGTTGATCAATGTTGTGTAGGAAGGCTCTCTTAACTTCATTGCTATCCCTCTAGCTCCAATGAAACATTGCTTCCATGTGTAAAGATCCCTTTATATTTTCAGGAAAAAAAAAAAGTAACTTAGAAGTAAAGATGAGTATAGTAAAAACATTTTTCTTTATTATCTTTATTATTATTCCCATAAACTTGTTCTTATTTTTAAGCATGCTTTGGCAATTCAGGGCTTTATCTAGGTTGTCTGGTTACAGCAATATAGGATGGTGCAAGCTAGTTTAATACAGTTTCATGTTACCTTACCCTTGGTAAAAATTATCTGTGGGTAGGTCTACAGTATGTTGCATTCTGTGCTTAGTTTGCAATCTCTGTAGTCATCTGTACTGATGTTATAGCCGATCACATCTTAAGACTTCAAGGTTGAAATATTGTTGCACTTCAACATTTTACTTTTTCATCACTGCATTCCAATGTTTAAATGACCTGCGCTGTTTAAAAGTCTGTTAATGCTTTTACACTGTTTAAAAGCTGAGATATGAAGAAAGCTGCCTGAAGAAACAAGACTGTCATGAAACACAATGTTAAATTCCAAATGACAATGTAGTAGGATTTAAAATATGGAAATGTTCAGTGCAGAAATCCTCAATTTTCAACGAAGTGGTTGTTCCATATCATATCTCTACAAAGGTATAGATAAAACAAATGATTACAGAGATTATCTTAAAAATGTGCTGGTTGTGTTGAAGTGTTTCAGTTCTTCTGATGTTGGATTAAACATACTAGTTTGTGCATCTTGTATCGCGGATGTTCATTTTGTGCTTAACCTCCTTCAGCTGCTTTGCCTTATTTTTCCCCATGCATTCCTTCTCCTATTCTGAACCCTTCTGCTGTCAATGTCAAAACAATATTCAGGAGTGCTGCAGCTGCATCAGGATGAACTTTTAATTTAAAAAACCTCTCTGTTTATGTTCCAAATATAACTGTGCCAGTACTGCCAAGCAAATTGGTATCAGAGAGCAGGATGTTAATCGGAGAAGATTAGTTCAAAACTGTTGCATGAAAAAATCTATTAAAGGAAACACAAAGGTGTTTTGATCTTTTTTTTCCATTATTTTTTTTAGTAGAGCCAATGTCACAGTTAAATCAGTGTAACTGATGTGTGCAGAGATGGATCTCCGTAGATCAGAGAGCGAGTTTATAAAATTATATTAGCAGTGCAAAATTATTGTTTCCTTCTATGAACTATTTCAATAAAGAAATATAAGAATCTAATTTCTTTTTAAAGGGTGTCTTCTTTTGTTAACTTATTAAACTGATACAGAGAATATCAAAGTACTCAGAAACCAATGAATCTATTTAGTTTCTGCTCAGTGGGAGTTTGAGATCCTGTGGGCAGTACTTTGCAAGAGGAAGTGCCGATGTTTTTGTTGGATGATGTCACTGGCCAGTACTAGTAATCTGCTGTCAGACAAAATCTGCTGTCACAGATTTTGCAGAGAGACATGGATAAAGAATGTCACTGGTGGAATATTTACAGAAATAGTGGAAGTGAGAAAAAACCACCTTCTGTAATCCTCTAAGATTTATTTTTCTATATACCTATCTAAAATATACTTTAAATAATGCATATATCCATGTGAAGTTATTGTGTAGAATATTATTGCATATAATCAATTTTGAGTAATAGACCTCAGAATTGGTAAAAACAAACAAAAAAAGAAGCCCACAAATTTATGCAAGCTTAATGGATAACTCCCAAGATTTTATTGCTGTGTTATTCGTGTGTTTCGGTTTTGGTTTTTTGCTTTCTTGAATAAGAATATGTAAGATCTGAAATTCAAATTTACTAATAGTCAGAGGGCTTCTCCCTGCTCTTTCTTGTCAGAGCTGTTATAAGTGATCCAGAGCAGTCTATGCCTGCTGATGTTTACAAGGAAGCTCGAGGACTTCTTCAACTTGGGACGGCACCGATGCGTCTTAGAAAAAGAACGCTGCATGAAACAAAGTAAGTTTTCTCTAGCAAAATACATTTCCTGTTGTATTTTTACTGGTTTGGGCTCTGCAAAGTCTGTTTGCTTTTCCGGATGTTTTATTTCTGGCTTGGATACACCAGTTCTATGTGAGGCCTTTTTTGTAGCCTCCCCATTCTTATAATTGCCTAGTGGGACCTTTTATATGGATACTCTGTGTATAATGATTGATTCACAGGGTTTATAAAATCTGGGAGAACATTCTTAAGCTTATGTTGATATTGTTCATCACAGGGTTTTGCCAGCCTTTTCTGAGCTGTTGAATGCTTGCAATCTTGTCATATCCTTTTAGAGATTCCTTTCCTGAGGTGCATAAAATTGCATAAATATGCATCTGTAATGCTAATGTAGATCTTCACAATATAATCATACTTTTCTTTCATGTTTTGATTTTTGATGCAATAATTAACTGTGTTGATGTTTAAATGTCATTCCTGGCCTGTGAGCATTGAAACAGTAACTCCAAGGGCTTAAGAAAAACTGAGAAAATACTGTGATCCTTAAGATGAAGGGAATCTGCAGGTGTGAGTTTTGTTGTGTTAATCCTCAACATGCAGGCAAACACCTCTGCTTTGTACATTTTAACATCCTGCTCTGAAGTCTTTCTCAATAAACATCATCTTTGTATTCTTTGTATTTAAAAGGGGGGGGGGAGGGGGCAACAAACCCAGTTTCAATCTCTTATATCCATCACATGGACAAATCTCCATGTCTGGAACTAGTCATATGTCCAATATAAAATATCTAGGTGGGTAAAGTAGCCCAACTTGGATATTTGTGCAAAAAACCATTGATTCATGGAAGTATGCTGAGTGGCAAAGGTTTAATTCTTTATATAAGTGCGTGTAAACAAAATACCCCATTCATATCTATGCCTTCTGTGAATGTACTCTCATAATATATAATTACAGAACACCTTCCACAGTACAAGTCTGAATTGCTTTCTAATTCAACTATGCAAGATCATCTCAGCCAGTTGCCAAGGATACTGCATTTCACATATTTTGCTGTTTTGAAACAGTTGCTTTTTATGTAAGGTTTCTCTGTGAGCATATAGGTATCATTAACATGCTGCATTATTTTCACAGAATACGGACCAAATCAGGATTAACTGAAAACATGCTCTCTAACAAGTTACGCTTTGATAGTAGGATTATATCAAGGTAATTGCAAATTCTGTGAAGCTTTTTAGTTCTATGATTTTATGAATGATGATCTTTACTCTCCTGCACTAATCAATTGCACCAAATGGTTCTGTTCTCTATGTTTAGAAAAAAGTATGTGCTGTGCGGGTGTGTGTATATATATATATACACACATAAATGTATAGTACAAATCGTGACATGGATGGTGCATAGTGGCTTTACAGTCCTATTGTACAATGCTGAGATGCGTAAGTAATGTTACGTTACCATCATACCCGTACCTCCATGTAGGACAGTTAGCACAGAGGCTGTTTAAAATAGTGCTCTTAGTTGTTGCACCTCGGTTGATGAAAAATTACTTTAGCCTGTGCTTTAAGTCCAGCTGGTAACTCAGCACCACACAGTTGTTCGCTCACACCTCTTTTTCCCACCACTGCCCTGGGCGGGATGGGGATGAGAATCGAAAGAATGTAAACCCCATGGGTTGAGGTAAGAACAGTCCAATAACTTAAGTACAATATACTACTACTACTAGTGATAAGGGAAATAACAAGGGGAGAGAATATAAAACTAAAAGGGCAAAGGACAAAAACAATAAACACAAGTGATGCTCAATACAATTGCTCACCACCTGCTGATCAATACCCAGCCTGACCCGAGCAGTGAGCTGGGCCTTCCGGGTAACTCCCCCCAGTTTATATACTGGGCATGACATGCTGTGGTATGGAATACCCCTTTGGCTAGTTTGGGTCAGGTGTTCTGTCTCTGCTTCCCCCCCTCCTCCCTGGCAAGAGCATGAGAGACTGAAAAATCCTTTATCAGGGTAAGGACTACTTAGCAACAACTGAACCATCAGTATATTATCAGCATTGTTCTCAGACCAAAGCCAAAACACAGCACTAGGAAGAAAATTAAATTAGCAGTACCAGACTAGAAAGAAAATTAATTCTATCCCAGCCAAAACCAGGGCATAGCCTTGTCTTAGTATGTGGCAACTGCTGTGAATGGAAAGGGTGGCTTTGTGTCTTGTTTGTAGGTCCTTATGTATTAAATTTGCAGGCTTAGGGCATCTTTGAAAGTGCTCTGAATTGAGTAGCAGTGGCATAAACATTCTTCAGCTCTGAAAGTGGCATTTTTCTGAAGAAGTGAGCTGTATAGCTGTTAGACATAGCTGGGGATTCAGCCACATGGCTTCGTATACCACAGTAAATGCAGTAGTCCTGGTGTAAGTAATCCTTTAGTTAATGAGTGAAAATTACATTTGTATACTAAAACATGCAGCCTTGAAAGGTGCTTTTAACATTATGGAGAATGGCATATTGCGTTAAAATATGTCTCCAAATCCAGAAGTCGAAGTCCATGGTGGGTTAGGGAAAATAGCCAGATACCTCTTTCAAAGAAAAATATTTTACAATATGCAACATTGGGAATTAACTCACATTTCAGAACAAATGTTATTTTTGTTTAGATTGATTGGATTTATATAGATGCAAAAACATTAAAGGTGTTTTTCATTTTTCCTTCTAGAAATGGTCGCAATGCTTGTAGAGAGTTGATTGGATTTTTTTTTGCATGTGACAGATCCCTGACTGTGTATGAATTTCGGCAATTTGGAAAAAATAGGTAGGATAAATTACTCTTATTTTTTTAAAAAAAAGGCTTTAGAAAATATTTCCCCCTGTATCTAAGAAACTTAAATTTAATTGTTTTAATAGCAGTTTTGAATTATTTCACAGAACAAATGCCTTGCCTTTCATTCAGAAGGGAGTTTATCAACATCAGCGTGGACAAAAGAAGGAAAAAGCTTATGATCTTAGTGACTTCTATATTGTAAGTGTTCTGCTGAATGTAAGGCAACATTGGTTGGTGATTTGAGAGTAATATTCAGATATTCGAGTTGAAAATTGTGATCTGCATTTCAGGGAAGACCAAAGGTCTTTCCCCTTGGTTACATTTTCAAATTAAAGATTTTCAGAGGTCTGGATTGTTTTGCTGTTCCACGTTTTAGACGTGCCATTTTTGGTTTTAAATTAAGCTGTAGTTTGCAATTTTCCCACTAGAGGGTACAAGACTGCAGACAGTGGAGACCTTTTGTGGGAAAAATGAACAATTCGGGAAGGAGAGTCCTGAAGAAGTAGTAGACCAAAGTACTTGTTAAAAATTAGTAATCTTTGCAAGGTCTGCTGGAATTTTTGACACGAGGCAATGATGAAATATTTTTTAATCATGAGGAAATTGAAGGTTGTTTTTAACCTAAAGTTTGAAAATGTTTAGCACCAGCTGTTTAGAGAAAGCTTTTGAAACAATGGTAAACTTCATATACCAGCTAGTCTAATGACTGAGTACAAATCATACTGCATCTTCTATACTGATGTACTTCTGTAGTGGGTTAAGTGCTCCTGATTTATAAGTACTTGGGCAATTTTTCAAGTACAGAGTGTTTCCACTGAGTTCTTCACATCCTCCTGCAAATCTTAAGTTTAGTGCAAAAACCATTTTTGAATGAAGTATTGAAAATAAAAGAAGACAACATTACTTTTTAGAGTACTTAGACTAATCACCTGCCTAATCCTAACTATTTACATGTGGCTATGACATAAGAGTTTCCAAGATGTAATAGATTACTTTCTTTACGGTATGGAGGTTGAAGCTATTTTTTAAATGTTTAAGGGTTTTTTAGAACTTATTTATTGTCATGTGTATCTTTGCAACCTGCAGATAGAAATGTGCAGCTTCTGAATAAAGCTGTGAGTTAAAGCTAGTAAGAAAATGTATTGTGGCTGAATTTGATAGCTCTTTGGGATGATGTTATACCTCTCAATCTCCATATCTGCAAACTGTGTTTCTGGGCTGACGTTAAGATGTACAAATGTCTCACAAAGTGGAAATGGTTGAGACACTTGCACAATAACTGTGTCTCTGTATCCTTCCCATTTATAAGTTTTGGAGGCTTCATAATGCAATCCTGCATGGATATTATAGTTACACCTATTGCTTTTTTTTTCTTTTTTTTCTTTTTATTTTTCCCAGTCTTCTCAGCATTTTTTGCTTTTAGTTTGCTGCTTTTCTTTATCTCTTCTTCCTCCTTCTTCCAAACCAAGATGCATCTTTAACTTCACAGAATGTGTGAGGTGTGTCCTCTGTCCTCAAGAGAGAAGAGGAATTTTGGTACTCAGACTATATGGGTAATAGAACTATATGCTACTAATTACATATTTTTGCTCAATATTTATTAGTGAAATGCAACAATTTTAAAGAATAACTTTATAGTTAGGCATTGCAGGAATTATTTGACTTTTGGGAAGGCTACTTTTCAGTTGTTTATCTCAAGTATGATTTTGGATTATTGAAAGTAACTGTGGAGGGTTTCTTCTAGTCTGAGAGAATTTTGCTCTCATGGAATCAATGTGGCACCTTCTGCGACTCTCTTCTGTGGTCCAGTGAGATCTCATAAGGATGAAGGGAGAAGAAAAATTGAAAAGTAGAGCCCAGATGAGGAAACAATATCTGTAGTCTCATGTTTCTCAGCTGTAGATTAGACAACAGTAGGCCCTCTTGCTAGACAAACCAGTACCTAGAGAATAATGTGTCATCTTGGAGCCTGCAGCTGTTTTTATTTGGTACTAGAAAAGCTCTTTTAAAAACGTTAACTGACCTTAGCTACACTTTTCCATCATTTCATACCAAGGCTTTTAACAATCACTTGGAAGTCTTGCAGAATGTATTTTATAAAATACACAATCTATCTGTAAATCACTGTATGCTTTACCAACAGGGAGCTAACCTAACTTTCCAAAGTGCTGATCATAACCTTCCAGAAAGCGTTAAGCAGAACCCAGTTCTCACCCTTCGTGTGATCAGTATTGATGAAACAGCTATGGATTCTCTAAAGTAAGTGCAGCTGGTTTTCAAATGACCTTTCCTTCCTTAACCAAAAACCATTTTTTATGATCAGAGCTTCTAATATCTTACTACTCATATTGCTAAAGAAAAATATATTTAGGCTGTTATTAGAGACATTAGTAATATATGAATGTTCTGTAATTCAGTAACTTTCTAGAATGATGAGTAATTTTAAAATAAGAATTATGAAACTGTCTTGCTTTGAAGTCAGATGTTTTTATATACAAATACGGAAACTTATGTGATGAACTAAAATTTATGTTTGGGAGAAAATGCTTTTTTTGTCATCAGCAATATTATTATTGAATCTTTTGTGAAGCTTCTGTTAAAAGCTTGTATCCCTCATAGAATCATAGAATGGTTTTGGTTGGAAGGGTCCTTAAAGATCATCTAGTTCCAACCCCCCTGCAGGGGGGAGGGACTCCTCCCACTAGACCAGGTTGCTCCAAGCCCCGTTCAACCTGGCCTTGAACATTTCCAGGGGTGGGGCAGCCACAGATTCGCAGGGCAACTTGTCCCAATGTCTCACCACCCTCACAGTAAACGATTTCTTCCTTACATCTAACCTAAATCTCCTATCTTTCAGTTTAAAGCCATTCCCCATTGTACTGTCACTACATGCCCTTGTAAAAAGTCCCTCTCCATATGTCTTGTAGGCCCTTGTTAGGTACTCAAAGGCCTCCCCAGGCTGAAAAAGCCCAACTCTCTCAGCCTCTCTTCATAGGAGAGGTGCACCAGCCCTTTTATGGTAACACAAGTGTGTGAACACAGGCAGGGGAAGGATTGGAGGTTTTGCTTTTTATTTTTTATTTTTCACTTTCTTTTTCCTCCTTCTTCCTATCCTTTCATTTTTCCAGAACCACGTTTGCCACATGTTGAAGACTTCAGGCACCGGGACAGGATTTCTGCACTTATTCTTTCAAAATAGGTTTTAGTTAATTATGTTGTTCCATAGTCTGAAAGATGGGAGTCTCTTAAATAATTTTCACATGATTAGGTGGATGATTAACTTTGAGTTTGTGTTAGTTTTGAAGGTATTTTTCTCATCTCAATATATATACTGAAGTAAACTGTCTAGGAAATGAAGCATCTCTGGGGTTTCTGGTTTTTACTGTGAGTGTACTGGTTCTTAGCACAAATAAAATTTTGGTATAAAATTTGTCAAACTGCTGTGTTGCCTGAATATGACAGTTACTTAACAGTGTTGGAAATATAGTCAGAGCTTAGTTTGAGACTACTCAAATTTTGCTGAGGAGTGTTAGCCAATAGCAGGTGTTATAAGGTAGAAATTTTCATAAAATCATGGAATTGTAGAAAGGGACCTCAAAAGGGGCATCTAGTCCAACCTCCCTGCTCAGAGCAGGGTTTACTACAGCAGGTTGCTCAGGGCTGCATCCAGTTGTGTTTTTAAATATCTCCAAGGATGGAGACTCCGCAACCTCTATGGGCAACATATTCCAGTGTTCAATCACCCTTGCAGTCCAGAAGTGTTTCCTGATGTTTAGAGGGAACCACTTGTCTTTCAGTTTGTGTCCATTGCCTCTGGTCCTGTCACTGAGCTCCACTGAGCAGAGCCCCTCTCAATAGTCTTTACTCCTTTCTGTCAGGTATTTATAGACTGATAAGATCCCTCGAGCTTTCTCTTCTCCAGGCTAAACAGTTCTAGCTCTCCCAGCCTCTCCTCATATGCTTGAATCCCTTCTTCACTAGGAACAGCAATAACAGAATCTCAGTTAAATACCTTCAGTGTCTACTTTTCTAGATAGACTACTTCTGTTAGCACAACTTAACTCTTACTTTTGTTTCTGCAAGTGTTCAGACACATGAAGCTTGTTCTCAATTATGATAACATTCACTTTAAGGTCCCTTTACACTGAAAGATTTGCAAAGGAGCCATAGTCAGCTAGCAGTACCTAAAGCAGTAAATTCAAATGTAATTGATTATGGAAATATCTAGTTGTATGATGCTTAGTGCTAATTGTTCCCTCTATGCAAGGTTTCCACAAAATAAAGCACAATATAATTTAATTTCAGATGGTTTATGTAAGACATTTTACATCTCAAAAGTCTGTCATTCTGGTAAACAGCTTGTTCTTTCATTTGTTGCTAATCTTATACCTGTGAAATTTGAAATTGATGCAGTGTTATCTCTGAAGGCTCCAGGAAGAAGACCTGCTTACTGATCTTTTTGGATTTTGCTGCTACCTGTCGTGGAACAGATTCTTTTTTTTATAGTTGCTCTCTGTGTTCTTTCCATTAGTGACTAAATTTCAGACTGTGAAGTCTGGCTTTTTCTTCTGAATGGGGGTATTATTGAGCTTTGTATTCTCTGATGCATAACTCTTGAGTCCTGTTATCTCCATTACTGCACTCACAGAGAATCCTGCTCAGGTACAGTCTGGAAGGTCAGTTTTAGGCTTTCAGGAACACCTATGCCATGCTGTTACAAGCCATGAATCTTCTGGTTCACATGTGTTTTACAGAGAGTACACTGTCCTTTGCAGGTGGTTGCTGACTTTCCAGTTTAGGTGGTTTGATATAGGCAAACTTTAGGGACTTCATAAAGGGTGGTACCCAAAGGGGAGATGAAAAGTCTTAACAGACAACAGAGAGGTAAGTCTTTGGCCTCAGAAAGCAGAAGGAGGAGTCGTCCATGGCAAAGCACTGATGAGCAAGCAGCTCAAAGCTGACAGTAGTTCTTTTCCATTCGGCTTCCTATTCTGATTAAAATAATTGGAACACTTTTTTTAATTTTATTCTTCTACAATTTTGATTTGTTCTTCCACAATGATGATTTTTTTCATCAACCTTTACAGTAATTTCTGATGGGGGGTTCTGGGAAGCCCTTCTCAGTAGGGGACTTGCCAGACAAAACGCAAAATTTAACCATAATTCCTAGGTCACACCTAAAATACACTAATCTAGCTTTTGATTGCCACCCTTGCTACATATTTTCTGAAGAGAGATTGTAGCTACTTGATGTCGTTTAGTTACCAACAAGAAAATATAATCGCTTTAAGCAGCCTGAGCTGAAAAGTAGGACTGTGTTGAAATAAATTTTTGGAGATTGTAGACACAGAAGGAATTATCCATGATAAATGAAATAGTAGAAGAGCTGTGAATGGAATATTGTCAGAAAGGAATTTCTGCATATCTACAGCTATTCAGCAAGGACTTTTGTGTGTCCCGTCTCAAACTCAAGGAATTGGATCCTATGCTTATATTTAATTCTTATACTACCTGTATAATATTCAGTATGGTTTTTAATACAACTGTTTTGAATTCAGTAATATTACATATAATTTCACCAATATATGTTAATTTTTATTATTTTAGAGCTTCTATGGAATTCAAGCAAGAGTGTTCTCAGCAAGTGGTTGATGACAGCAAAGTTTTCAAGAAGATTCAAGGTTTGTGTCTGCCAGAACCCATCTGATTTTAGTTTCTGTATCTCTATCTTTACAGCTCAATGCAAAGAACATTAGTGACATTACAGAGATTTTACTAGCATAAATGAAATTAAACAAAATTTAGATATTTAACAGAATATTGTTAGAATCTAATACCAGCATAAATCAATCATAAAAATACTTCCTCCTCTCTCTTTCTTTAAATAAACAGTCTGGCCTGACGGTAGTGGAGACACTACAAAATAATTGTGAATGTAATCAATAAAACGTTAATCTCTGCATTGACATAATCTCTAAAAAAAATGCTGAAACATAACACTGATCCTATGTTAAACTGTCATTAAGTTGAAAAAGTTATTGGCAAAATGTACAAACAGAATCTCATTTCTTCAGTTAATTTTGTGCCAGATATTTCTTTTGGCCATTATTTCTATACACCTTTGTAACCCATGGGCAACAAAAACTGTTGAACTGAAAAGCTTCCAACTTGTAGAAACTTCACTATTTACTATCATTAGCTAGACCTGTTTTAAGCAAACACTCTTTGGTCATTAAAATCTGTTTGGACATTTACTTTTAGAAAAATTATTGGGCTAATAATTAAGGATATTGTTTGAGCTTTAATTACTGCATTTTCCCCCCCCTCACATAATAGACACAAATGGATTTCTGAATTATCTGACTACATCTAAGGTTCGCAGGTGTGGCTTGGAAGAAGGTTACATGTATATGCTTCAAGACATCTTTTAACATATATCGGAGTTTGAACCTCACCAGAAAAAACTTCCTTCTTTCACCCTCCCACCTATTTTGCATTATAATTGTAGATACAAGTAATTGTAGATACAAGTAACAATATACAATATAATTGTAGATAGAAGATAAATATGATAATAGCAGATGACTTATGTTAACAGAGTATGCTGAGAAACTTCAATATACTTAAACCTGCTATCTAAAGATTTTGACAAGGCAGTTGTAGAAATAGTTCTCTGTGTATCATTTTTGAACTATTTTGCAGAATTACTTATATTTGTTATTGTTCCCATGTGTATTTAACATTTGTACAATGAAGGAGCAACTGTATCCCATAATGGCATGTTTGTATTACCCAAGTAGTGTTCCTAAATTGTATTTTGAATAATGGTATGTAATGAGTTCCAGCAGAAGTAAGCGGTTTTATAATCTGAGCGTATAGCGGGTGATAGCTGTTCTTCTTTCTGTGATCTCAAGAGTTTTGTTAGATGTTGCTGCTGCTTCATATGATTACTACTCAAATGTTAAGTAACTGATAGCTTAATTTTGAACTGACATTCTCCCGTCAAAATGAAGAAGCTCGGATACATGGATTGTGTCATTTTAAGCAGCAGTATCATAAGTAGTTGTGGTTTTCTTTGCTTCTGTATGAGCTCCATAACAAGTGGCTAACTTCATGTAAACATTGTCTTCTATTTCTCTAAATCTTTAGGTATGCTCAGAGAGACACTAAGTAAAAGAGGGGTTCGGGTTATAACAGGCATTGGAAAGTATTTCCGACAAGTAGACAAGAACAGAAATGGTTTTCTCTCTCAGGCAGCCTTTAAAGAAGCTCTAAAACTATTCCATTTGGAAATTCCTGAAGGGGTAAGTCTAGCTGAAACTGTAATCTCAGGTATTATCTTACTTAAATTGATGGAATAATTTCTTTGCTTAAATCTATGGTTTAATAGCTGTTTTTCCCAAGTTTGCTCCCCTCCCTCCCTTGTGGCATAGTGGCATTTCTGCAATCAGTTATTTTCTTGTGATAATATTGTAATTTCATATTATAGCAATTGTTTTATTCTAGGACATGGTGAACAACTTTGGCAAAATATTTTTTAAATTGCAGGACTTTAAATCCCTATGGCTTATTCTTGATGATAGCAGGAGTGATAAGGTCGACTATGGAGAATTTACTCGTGCCATATTTGGAGAAATGAACGAATACAGAAAAGCTTTTGTAAGAAAAGTAAGTTTTGTTGCAGATATTCTAATTGTAGATATTTTGCAGTTTAACTTTGGAGTTAGTTACTGATCATGTTCTTGGGTTTTTGTGGTTTTTTGTTGTGCATTGTATGCATATAGTAATTGACTCTTTAAGGTTTCAATGAGTTTATAAAAATAAATGTAAATTAAGGTACTGCATGCTGTTCCATTATTGAATTAGTTAATTCTAAACTCTAGAATTAATTCCTGTTTTATTTTGAGTTTATGCATATGTGTGGTATTCTTACAGTCGGTGCAGTGTATAGACCATCTGGCACCCTGAAAATATCTCTTCCAGAAGTCTGTTTCCTTATTTTGGCAGATCACTATAGCTATACGCAGATTTTCTTTTCCCCTCAGTGTCTGAAATAGGAGGCAATAATACTTCCCTCCTTTGAGATCTACAATTATAGTCATTATATTTCTTAGACTTCTTGTATTTGAAATGCCCCTTGTTATATGTCTATAACGTAATGTGGAGCCGTTTGCAGTATGAAACACTAATTACAAGCTAGCCAATAGAGTGCGACTGGATATCAAAATCAAGAAAAATGCCATATACTTTCATACTTTTAGTAATGGAGGATCTGACTCTCCTAGCCTTATGGACTGAGCAATGTGTATTTGAGTAAACTGAAATGAAAATGAAGCTGCTGTTAGCGTGCTGAAGAGGCTCTGTTGAGGCCTCTGTCGGAATGACACAAGCATCTTAGTAATTGGATGAGACAGAAGTTGTTTAAATTCTGATTCTAAGGATGAGTTAGAAATTTTGGAGAGAAGACAATTTTTTTTTTTTTTTTTTTTTTTTGAGTTTGTGAGGGGATCATATTTGATGTGAAAGCCTTTGAGATAAAATAATCATGAAACTACATATTCTAGAGTAATTTTCTGGTATCTGTTGCCTTACGTAAAACCGGTAAATTGATATAATCCATTGCACAAGCTCTAAAAATATGTGCTAGGTAGTAAGTATAGTTGATCTTTACATCTTTCCACTTTTTTTTTTTTTCCCTTCCTTTATAGGCTTATATGAAACTAGATTTCAACAAAACTGGGAGTGTGCCTATGGTAGATATCAGAAAATGTTACTGTGCAAAGAAGCATCCTCTAGTATTGGCAGGTAATTTACATCAACATCAACAACAACAATAACAACAGAAATCTGTAACAACTGAAGTCATCTTGTTAGCAGAGATACCAGATCCAGAAACTGGTTGCACATACAAACTGTTTTCATATTGGCTCAGACTTGAGCTGTTAGGGAAAACTATTTTCCTCTGATGACCTCTAATGTGTCTATTTAGAACACGACTATAAATAGTAATGGAGTACATATACACAATTTTAACACTTGCTTTTTATCAAGCTGAAAATACTGCATATATGCAGAGTAGTTTCTTTCCCTACATGCGTAGGATTACATTTAAGCAGCTATTTCTCAGCTTGGGTGTGCAAGTTACCAGTGACACATGATACTAGTAGTTTTCACTTAGGAGGATACTTTCATTTTCATATTACTGTTTTCCATCAAAATATGCAAGGTTTCCAACTGACACTGAATATACTCAGCACTTAAAGTTCATTCTGAATAAATTCATTTATTTCTGGGACAGGATTGTCATCCTTTAAAGAGGAAATGTTGGTTTCTTCATTATTTTTTCAGGATTCTCAAAAATGTTTAAACTCTGCCATTGAAAAAGTAGAAATTTAAAAATTTGTATGTCAGTTTCTAAAATAATATCTCTGTGTACCCAGCTCATCATTGTGAAAGTCTCACTAGTGTCCTGACCCTTCCTGTTTTATCTGTAGAGGAAAAGATGGGTTTTGTATTGGCAGTGATTTTAATGGTAACAAGTGAAGACACATGGTGGCATAGGGATGTTCTGCATACAATTTTTCCCAATACTGTAAAACTACATTTTTCCTTTCTTTTTTCCTTTTTCTCAATGCTATGAAATTGTGTTGAGTATAATCTTTCAGTCGCTAGAACACACACATAAATCGCAGAATGTAAACTTGTATCTTAAGTTTTTCCTAGCACTTTGAACTTGTACTACATTAAACATATGGTTTATTACAAGAGAACTTCTGAATTCAGAATTAAATTTCTAGTTTACAGATGCATTATTCAGTTTTTGCAGTCATTTGAAAGAAAAAATCTTCACGATCTCATAATTAGTTGAAATTAGTCTCAGGTTTCTGCTGATACTTAATGCTAAGATGTGCTATTAAAGTAAGAGGATTTCTGCAGCTGGTATTAAGCGAGCCAATGACTTAATTCTGAAATCAGAGTATTTGTTCAAGAAAAAATATTTGCAAGCTAAAATTTGAAAGTTTCTTGGCTGAAGTATATTAAATTCTATGTATTCACTGTTCTTGAAAAAGTATTTAACAGAAAAATATACTTTCACAGGCAAAGCTACAGAAGAAGAAATTAAATCATCATTTCTAGAAACATTACGGGAGTCCTGCAGCAACCCCAATGAAGTGTCCTATTCTGAGTTTGAAGATTACTATGAAGGATTAAGCATTGGAATCATGGATGATGATGATTTTGTTAATATCTTAAGGAACCCTTGGGGAATTTAGAGTGGGAGATGACAAAAATGAAGAAGAGACATTTTCTAAATAAAGAGTGAGCTAAATAAGGGAGGATTTAGTCTTGATGTGCATTTCTTCATAATTAGTGTCTTAAACTGATTTCAGGCTCTGAAAATTTTAGCTGCTTGCAGAATCATAGATAGCAAGTTTCTTAAAGTGTCCGTTGAGTCATGCTAACCACTTTTGAAATTTATAAATGCTGTTCATTCCTTTTCACTGGAAATAATGAAGACTGTTTCCCATACCAAAAGGCATAATTTACTTGATGCTAGAATGAAGTGGCCTATTTTAAAATAAGGAGGAATTAGAATACTAAAATTCATGAAGGGGTATATGTAGGAAAAAATTTAGTTCCATGATGCATTGTGAAAATCTTTAGATTTAACTGTATAAATATCAATGGTGTTTTTTCTTCAGAGTTTTCTTCTTATAAAAGTAATATGTTTATTCTTATAGCATACCTTGTCTCGTTTCTTGTTTCTCATGCTGGTACTTATCTTGAAAGAGAGCAGGCGATCCTTTTCCAATTTCGAGGATGTCTGCAGTACTCAAAGTGCAGAAGTGTTGACACCATTTAGCCCTTCAGCCTGTAGACCTTCTTGATCTTATTTTTTCATCTTCGTCAGGCATCTGAAGCTCAGCATTGAATCTCAAAGGTTTCAATGAGCACACATATATTTTGTAATGCACTTATTCCTTTCCTGTATTTTGCTAGTGGTTTTCAAAACAAATAATTTATATTTAAATATCTGGTTTCTTTATTTTCTATTGCTGTGTTTTTTGGTTTGGTTTTTTTTTTTTAACTTAGCAGTGATATCTGTTGTCAAACTGATATATAGCATTTCCTGTCTGCTGTGGAAGTATAGAAAATGAAAGTGTAAAAACAAAATCCCAAACCTAACCAAACCAAAACAACCACCTCTGTCACCAAAATCACCAATCAAAACAAGAAAAATAAAATAATGAATTAAAATATTCCTTGCTATGTCAAATACTCAGCCAGATACGCTTTTCAATGTAATACATCTCATTAATTATGTAAAATTCTTTGTGTTAAGAAATAAAAAATGTATTATTAATTATGTAGAGAGAGATACAGATAGCCTTTGGTTTCAATATGCTGTCACCAAAATTAACTGTAAATTGAACTGCATTTCTTAAGCCTATGCAATTAAAATATATTAGTGTCCTCTGTGCTTGTCTGCCTGGTTTTGAATTTATAGCCTGTGGTTAACAGAACCTTCCTCTGAGACAGAATTTGTGTTTCATAGGAATTTAAGGGCAGTGATGAAATGAATGCTGAAATGAGGGACTGTAGTCCCTCTGTGGCTGACTGGTTTATTCTAGATAGAGCTCTTGTTCTAATAGCTTGTGCGTTATTTTGATTGTTTTTACCCTGTCTTCAGTTGTAAGTGGGATTGCAGTTTCTGCTCTAAATCCTCAAATGAGGGATTTTCAGGGGTTCTTTTGGGGTTGCAAAAGTCTATATGTTTTACATAGAAAGGCAAAGTCTGTCAATGCTTATTTTAAGCAAGAATTCTGATGTGGCTCATTAGGATTTTCTTGCTCCCCATTCCTGCTGGGATTTCTCTTGCTGGAAGGATTTTGTTAATTAGTGTTCTTGGAATTGGTGATTCTGAGAAGGGTAATTTCAGCTGGGTTTACAGGGATCTGCTTGTTAATGTGTCTGTCCAAATAACTGAAAAATGCTAAGTGCCATTTTTATTAGTTTTTCGAAGAATCACCTGCTCTGTTTAGACTTGTTCACTTAGGAGAGTTGTACCTACATATAAAACTGTAGCTCAATTTAATAAATGTGAAAGTGATTGTGAAATGATGCATTGTCACATTTCTTTTTGCAGTGCTTAATTTTATTGTGGTGCTTTTATAGATTATTCCGTGTTATCTTATGGAGTGGAAAAATTGATGACAAGTGGATTTATCCTTCGTGGGTCTGCTTATCAGCAGAGGCTGTATAGGTCACATCTGCTCCAAATTAAGTGGGTTTTATTTTGTTCCTATCACTAAAATTATGTGCTGTTATAGGAATATTAGTTCCATAGCTTTAGTAGCCATGCTATTTTATTCTTAATCTGAAAGCAGGTCCTTAACAGGGTAATCTGTGATAAATTCTAAAGATCAGAAGTTGCCTGAAAATACAAGTAGGTACTCTGGCAATTACGTAAGACCTTCTAGGTATGTGATTTCTATTAACTACAAGGTCAGTTATGCATCAGTGGCTGCTTCAAACCATTGGTATGATGTCTATTGTGAATTTTTAACAGAGTTCACACATGTCCCTTTCCATCTGGCCACTATTCTCATTGTCTAAACTTAAGAAGGTGGCAAAGAATTCCAACCAGCTTCCACTCAAGGCTGGCCCACCATGCTTGCAGTTAGTGAGAAAACACAGAAATTGTGTTCCAACCAGGGTGTGCAGTGTCTGGCTTCCTTTCATTGATAGCGGTCTCAATACCCTGATGAGAATTGCATTCTGATTTGCTCTTATTTACTTGTAAACATTTGAATCTCTGTAAACCTGAATCCTTTTCTTTGATCAATGCTTTATACCTGTGAAACTGTCTGGAGTGTCCACTGGGGTTTTCTACCTTTTAAATGTGTTTCAAACAAAACTTTTTCTGCATTTGTTACCTTTCTTAGAATTGTCCGTGTTTTCTGAATTAGGATGTGTTCTTAGTTAGAAGTGGTGTTTTTGGAGAAGCTGGCTGGCTTTTTTCCTGAAACTCATTACTTAATAAAGCTAGTTGTCTTCATGCCACCCTGATTTACACTTCCACTAAAAAGTCTGAGCAACCCACTATAATACAGAATATCAGAAGTGCATTATGCTGCCAAAATATTTTATACTATTAGATGCACACGCTCCCAGAAGACAGGTGGAAATTAATGAAGTGATGTAACTCCTCATGCTCCAGGTCTATGACCACTTCATCAAATGAATATATACTGGTAATGTTATCTGGAATATTTAAGAGCATTTGTAAAAAGCAAAACACAGACACGTGCAAACCTTCAGTAGCTTCGCTTTGTCAGCTAATGAAAATACGGCAGCTTCACCTGGGAGGGATTTGTTGCTGAGAGGAGGTATTCTTAAGGATTCACACCCACAAACTCTCTTTGTTTCCATGAGTCTCTGCCAGATGATCAAATTTTATGGGTCTTTGGGGCCAGAGAAACAAAAAGATTAAAAATCTGTCTCTTACTGCGTGTTTGTAATGGGAGGTGCTGTTTAGTTTTGGGGTTTTGGGTATTTTGGTCTTGTGGGGTTTTTATGGGTTTGGTTATTTGGTTTGTTGGTTGGGTTTTTTCTTTTTTTTTGAGCATGATATCCCTAGATGGGTAAAGAGAAGGCCTAGAACTGATTTCTTACGTGTTGGTCTGTTAACTCCATAGAAAAACAAAGCAGGTTTTTCTGTGGCAGAAAAAGGGAAGGTAGAAAATCACATGCTTTGTTTTCTGGATATTACTCTAATAATTTATCCTTCCTTTACTCTCCTCCTTCTGCTTCACGCTTTTCATACTCTGAGACTGAGATAATTCTGTGCTTGCTTTTCATGTTGTTAACTGTCTTTTTGGGAAGCTGAGTTGGATGGCCTCTGGTAATCATGAGGCATCTCGTGATGAAAGAGGCAAGTAGAATTTCCTTACAGACTTATTTAGGCTAATTTTTCCACAGAGAATGTTTCAAAATATTAACCAAACCATAAGGTACTTAGGAAGGAAATGTGGTAAGAAGGTAACTACATAATGACCCTATGTAATACTTTGTTTTGTGGCTCCTATACTTTTGCTGCACCCCTTTTTGATTGTGGGGAGCCGGAGGCTTAAAGATGAGCAAGTAACCTTCAGGAAAAAGTAACAATAATCTGTTTATCACAAGTTTCTTATGTTTATTATATCATCTGTTGTGTTTACCTGGAATTTATAGTATCTGGGTACCTGTTTTCTGGCCTCTTCTCAGTCAAGTGTTACAGTTTGAATGGAATTAATTGGATTTGTGCGTGGAAACTCCTGTGTTTCTTGCTACTGGCAGAATTTTGTGTTTCCAGCATCCCAAGAGAAGCAGCTTTAAAATAAAAGTAATGGCAATTTCTTTGTGGATTGACTTTGTTGCAGCATTCTCAAAAGAGACATTTAGTATTTTAGGATCTTTTGCTGGCTTGTGTATTTTCTAGCTCGTGTTTTCTGACCTTTTGCTGCCATTTCTCCTCTCAGTTTTAGGAGAAAATAGGAATCTGAGAGACTCTAGAAAAGGCAGAAAAAATGGTATTTCGAAGGTGTGCTGTCTAGGTATCTAACTAACGAGGATTCTTCTTATAGAAACCTGACACTGCTTTCAAACTGCCCTTTTGAGTAATCTCAAAGAACCTCTTTGGTGGACTCCTTCCAAGTAGGCAAAATCTTAAGAGGTTCTCCTCTGAGACAGCTGGGAGAGGTGAAGGTACCTGCTTTGGTCCTGGTGCTGCTGCCTGCCCGCTTTGCTGCAGGGCTCTCTTATGAATGCTGCAACAGTGAGCTTCTTTTTGTAACCTTTGTTGGGAGAGGCTTGTGAGAAGGAGACTTCTTGCAGTCATTTAGCTACCTACCAATGTGCCAAGCTAGAACACAAGGACCATCCCTTTCATGGCAAGCTGCTCTTTACAGCAACTTCTCAAAACATCAGCCACTTAGTACCATCCCCATCCTTTCACCATATTTCCATTTTTTGCCACATCTCTGATTTAGTTGTAAGCTGGGAGTGAAACTCGGCAGGAGCTGATTAATTCAGGTTTAAAAGGGCTCTATTCCAAGAATAACTCCTGGTGTTCTGGTGTCCTCTTTTTATCTGTCCCATTTCCAGGGTGGTTGTTGGTACTTCTACTCATGTTATTTTGAGAGTTTTGGCCAAGGCCATCACAAAACTCAGTTTGGGAGGAACATGCCGTGGATAATACCTGCTTCCCACAGCTTTACACTTCATGTGGGGAAAACTCTAGGCTATTATAGGGAAGCACGGGTTAAAATCAGTGGAAGCTAAAATAGCAGCTTTGGGGATGTATCTTAAAGCAATATTCACTTTTCTTACAACCTCTCTCAAGTAAGTGAACATTTAATGACTCCTATGACTAATTCTGGGATCCTATGATTTGTCTTGGCATGAATTAACTAATGCACTCACGCTGGTAAAATTATTCCCCTGAAGTAATTTCTTTTGACAGTAGTATTTGCCTTGCAGGTGCTAGTGATTAACCACAGGTTTCATTTGTGAATACTACAGTTGTTTAATCCACTAGACATTCTTGAATTTATCCTTTCTCAGTGTTTCATGACTGAAAACATGCTGTTCAAAGGGAACAGCAGCAGAGATCAAAACAATGCTACAGTTTAACTTTCCCTCCTTCCCTTTAAAACCAGCATTTTGGAAGTGCCTCATACAGCAACACCATTTAAATCAAGCTATAATATAGTGTTTTTTATGGGTTTTATATGCTTTTGAGAAATATCAGTTCTAGATAATATTGTTGCATAGGTCCAAGTAACCATAAGGAAATAAGCACTCAGAAAAGTTAGTTTATTTATTTAAACCAAGACAGTGAGAAGGGAATAGGTTGTCAGTGACAGATAATTAACTTTTTATATTCCTTGTGTTTCTTTACTGATACCTCACCTTCTTTCAGACTAAGTGATTCCTAAGTTCTCCTTCCAATTTTACCTTGATATGCCTCCAAACTGTCTTGGGAGCAGCCTTCTTGGAAATGAGCTTCTTCAGTAACAGCCATAACACTGAAGACTTTTCAGAAATAATTCAAAATATGAAGTAACATCCAGCAACACAAGTCCCTAGGGGAGAGGATAGGAGATGGGGCAGATGAAAGCAAACAGTAGCTGTGATGACATCGCTACTCTTTAATGCTTTTTGTTCATTAATATATTTTTTTGACTCTTCCTTCTGGAGCACCAGCCATGAAGAAAAGCCTACACTGTAGTATAGGTCAATGTAAATACTCTTCCTTCACATATGATCAGACGAAATCAGTCTGGAAGAGATGTCATGGTAAGTTTTCACTCCATTATCCTATATTATCTGTAAAAAAAATTTTGTGTGTGTGTGTGTGCTATCTTATCTGTGATGGAGACTCCACCATATTCCCAGGTAATCTGTTCTACTGCTTCACTGCGCTTCATCTGAGAAGTAGTTCCCTACAGATTAACCTGAATCCTTCTTGTTACAGTTTAAGCTGATTACTGTTTCTGCTATCATATCCTTTCCTTATGCAACTGCATAAGGAAACTATTACTACATCTCCTTTGATCTGAAGTCTGCTAAATATGACTGTTCAGGAAAATCACATTAACTTGACATGTTCAGTCCATTCTCATTATTCTCTCAAGTGCCAGTTGGTGCATTTCTTGGACTGAATGCAATGCCCTACATTAGGCACAATGCACTGTTTAAGGTTTTGCCAGTGAGGTACTTGTCTTACAGATTTTATTTGTCTGTGTGTTTCTCCTTTTCTTTGCTGACAACAACCTGATGTTACCAAGTATTGCTGAGTTTGTGAAAAGTTTCAACCCACAAATTTTCTTCTCAAAAACTACTTTTTCTTGCATCATTTCACTTGAGGAATGGTGAAGTTCTGCCATGCTATGAGATATGAGGAGATGTTCCTGCTGGAAAATGTGTCCTTGAGTGTCAGTTGCATGGGAGCTGTGTGCTTACACTTCTTTTCAGATTGCTGACGTACATTCATCAGCCTTACCTGAGAGGAGAAGTATTATTTCTCCTTCCCAGTTGTGCTTTGTAGGATATATGTCAGTGAAATCCACAACATCAGCAAGGAATCGTATAATAAAAAATAAAGAAAACCCAAACGATGATGTGGTTTTTAATAGTTCTTTTTAAGAGCAGGGGGGACAGTAAATGGAAGCTGAACCAAAATGCTGTGTTTAACAGCAGCTCTTTGCAGACGCTCTTTGTAAATGTTCTCTTATGCAATTAATAAATGTAATATAATGTATGCAGGAATTTACTAGGTTTTATCATTCCTTATTTTTGATGTCATATGGAAAACATTTTTATTATTAATGTCTTTATTAGATTTTTACATATGTACTAATCCCTCCTACTGTCTGATGCATAGAAGTGCAGGTAGACTACCTGCATTCTACAGTTACTTTACTGTGATTCCCAAACCAAACATTACTTCTCTTTAACAATGTTCAAGATATAGGACTTCTACTACTTCCTGCTGCTCTGTTTTCCCTTCTTTCTCTTAAATTAGGCTGTCTATAACCTGGTGAACTGAAAGGTTTTGTTCAGTAAATGTAGTGAAAGAGCACTGTTACCAGGTGAGATTCTTCTTCAGCCCCCTGTTAACTTCCTACTGTATTAATTTCTGCAGTGCCTTCCCCTTCCTCCCGCGTGAATTAACTACCATGAATAATACATAAAATTATGAACTGCCTTTCACCCTGAAGGAGCAGTCCACAAGGTTGCTTTAGACGTTAGTCAGGAATACATCAAGATTACTTATTAGTATTCTTTTTGGCTTACTTGCATTTTTCTCTCTCTAAAATGAAAGGACTTGTAAAAACAGTAGTCATATTAGTTCCAAATAATGGACTTCCAAATTCATGGGCTTCAAACTGTTCCTTTGCCCTTTTACTTCAAAGACAGTCTTTTTGATAAGTTGTTAGACTGACTTGTGCTTTTGGGCTGTAGAGAGTATTTGATGGCAGCAATGAATGTAGACTGCGCATTCATAACTCATATCTATGAGCAGTTTAAAGGTGGTAAAAGATGGTTCTAACACTTAAGAAAACAACCGAGAATGATAACAACATAGCAATGCTCAGCTTAGACTGAGCTTTGCTACGTTGTTAACTGGGATTTTAATTGCTGGTTCCCACCATGTATTCTAATAGAAAACGTTCAGAAGTATCAAACAAAATTGCCATGGTAGATGTCAGTTTAGTGAGTCTGTTTAGTGATCTGTAAGTGGAGGATGCTGATGACATATCTTTGTGGTACTGGAAGTGCCTTAAGACAATTCTGTACTATGAAGCTGAATGTCCTGTTGCCAAAACAGGACACAGCAACACTCTTCCCTTAGGAGAGGCAGTTGACCACAGGCCTTTTTGCCCATCTGCGTTCTTGAACGCATGTTGCCTAAAGGAAGGGCTGGATGGCTGTAGGATACAAGCTGACATATGGAACCTCCTAAGCAATTTTCAAAATTACTGTTGAAAGCCTAAGCCAAAGACTTATTAAAAAGTGTAAATGAACCTGATAAGTAGTGGTATTTTTTTCCCTCCAAGATTAGTGTAATATTCACATTATTTATGATACTGCTAGATTTTAAACTAGAGCTTCCTTTTCTGGAGGAGGAGTAGCAATCTTTCAGTCACAGTAGTGGGGAAAACTTTAAGGTAGGCAGCTCTGCTTTCAGAGCATCTCTTTTTGCATTTTGTCTTCCATTTACCTCTCCTTTTGAAGCTGAAACTTTTTGAGCTGGGACATATGTCAGTTACTGTTTTATTAATGTGCTTTCTACCTTTGAAATGCCTAAAAACTGAGTCATGGGCTGAGCTGGGCATTATGCAAGCTGTTACACTGGGTTATAATCCTTGCCTCAGAAAATGGAAAATCTGAGTTGGAAAAGGTATAAGACAGAGATGAGGATAGGACATGGAATATTATGTCAATGATACAAGCAGCTAACATTTAATGTAACCACAAACACCTCAGGTTGCCTCTTGCTTAACAAATATCAATGATTTGTCACATGAAAAGATTATTGAAAAGTCAGAGCAAACCTATCTTCATGTCTGCATAGGTTAGCAGAGGTAGAGCTTGAGCTAGGTAGGGGTTTAAAATATTATGAGTATTTTCTTTGTTTAGGCAGCTCTCAAATATAAGATCTTTAGAATCCATTCTCCTTTAAAAAGGTCATCTCCCATGTGGCACTTCTCGGCTTTATAAAAAAATAATTAGTACATGATATGGGAATGCTTCTTCCATTTTGACAGTCAATATTTACTAAAAATATAACGGGAAAGACTTTGTTGTCATTGTTTTTGAGTATGCCTTGTTGTTGTTAACCTCCATCTTGAGAAAAAGCAGGTGAGAACCCAAGTGGAACAAAGTGGCAGTATGGGACTTCCTTGTGAATGCCTTGCCAGTAGCTGTCTTGCATATTTAAACTGCACTCCTCGCTATGGCAATAGCAGATTGGCTTCTGTGTCTCTGCCGGTCTTGCTAGCTGCCAAATTGCTAAGTGGAATGGTGAAGGTTACAAAAATGACACTCTACGCTCTCACTGGGGGCTGGCAGTAAGCTTGTACCCACGCTGCGGCACGCACGCTGTGATCTTGAAGTGAAAATACTTTCTGTAGAGGGGTATAAAACTCTCTGGTCATTTTAGCCTGCATGCTTTCAAGGCGTAGGGGGATGAATAAAGTATTGCAGCAACCCAGTTGCAAGAAACAGTCAGGGGGAGTTGTGGCAGGGTCTTGGTTAGTCACTGGCAGGGGTGTGCTGCCTAGCTTTAGACAGCTGCTTTAGGCACTAGTGGTGCGCTGCTACAGTCTTTAGGCTATCTGCTTGCTCTGCAGAAAAGGTAGGGTCTTCCAGACCTTTAAAGGTATGTGTTTTTCTCTTTTTGAATATGTAAACGCTTAGGGAAATTACCATAGCTAATCGGACTAGCAAAAGTTAGGAGGGTATTCACTCTTCCTATGGGACACAGATGCTACAAATCAATCCCTACTGTAGTTTCAGTGGTTTGGCTGATCAGACCAGTCCGGAACCTAACAACTCCCTCTGTTCTGAGTTCCTACTGCAAGAGGTAGGCAAGGCCCAACAACCCTGTTTCCTCCGACCCAGGCACCTCTCTTCCCCAGCACCATTTACACCCCACGTGTACAGGACAGTCACATGGCCAGGGGTGGGCGTCGTACCTCCCTTCCCCAGCCTGGGTGGTGCGCCCAGCAAGAGCGCCCTTTAGCAGCATCTGCAGCAACAGCCATCACCTTCCCCCCATTGCTCCATAGTAGCCCTTTCTTTTCCTTTAAGGAAGGCATGCAGCAACTAGAGCACTGCAGTTAGAAACAAATGGGGAAAGTTCTCAAGGGTATCAAATGTTGCAGAAATGCTTACAACATTAGTGTGGACACAGCATGTTCTTTGACTACAAAGTGTAGCTAACAGTCCATGTGACCACTGTGGTTTTACTCTGTGCTTAAGATGTGTAAGCTGGCTCGTTCAAAGATATGCAGAGACTTCAACCGAAATTTTACAACCTTATATTATTTTCCTTATACTGAGATGGGCTACTAACTGAGAGTTAGGCTGTTTTTGTCAAGACTTCTGTATCTTGACACGACCTTGCACAGCTTTTCAAGGCTCACTGGCACCTTGCCTGTGAGGAGGAAGTGCTGATGATGAGATCCGCGATGGATCTGGCATTTCCTGTCTGTCTCTCCCCTGTCAGGTAGGGTAATGGTCCAGTTTACAGGTTATAGCAGAAATCCGTGCCAGCACCTCTAACTTTTTCAAGCAAGGCTGAAGCACAAGCAGAGGAGATGCAGTGTTTATCTCTGGAGAATACTGTTCTGTTTCCATGGCAGTAGACAGCTCAGTCCAGATTTGGGCAATCTTGTCTGCAAAGTAGCATGCAAAAAAATTAGGAGAGAAAAAACTTGACTGCAGCTGAATGGAGGCAGTCAAGATTAATCAAGCTTGCATACATTTGGTCTACTGTATAAGCCTGCAGACACTATGAAGAAACCTCTTTGCTTCCTGTGTAGCTAAGATCTGCCTGCCTCTGTCAGTGAGACTCTGCGGGAGACTTTTGCCACTTGTACTGTAGGAGTTTCTCTTCGGATAGGTAAACTATAACTACTCACAGTGGGAAGACAAAACCATTGCAAAGCAGAATTATTAAACTTTGAATCAATAGTAGAGAATGAGCTGTTGTTACAAAATCTCTTCTATACAATGAGAGAGTAATTAATTATATGGCTGTTGCTGCAGGGATGCCTCGAAGACCATCAGTGCAAATATTTGCAGAAGATAACCTGTTAAAGCAATCCCTTGCGTTCTTGGGGTATGTGTATTATGGTCTCTTACAGAAAAAGTAATTAAAATAATGGAGGTAGTCACAGAAAGGAAGAAAATGATAGATGAGGTAGGTTTCCAGTTAAACTTTGGTGGAATGCAGAAACTAGGTGGAACAATGCCAGTCATCTGGAAACCCTTGTAGTCCTATTAGAGTGTTTTCATTGATTTTGATGGCATGTAAGGGAGGGTTTGCTGACTTTCTTAAATAAATCACCATCATATGTGGGCAGTGTATCATATTTGAACTGATTTTAGGGGAAGATCAGTAAAAGCTAGCATTGAGAGGAACATAAAACTGCTTCCAGAAAATTTTAGTAGGTGGACCTATTCTTTTAAAAACACAGGCTAGCTGCTCAAAACAGTTTGAATATTGATTGAGGTAGTAGATAGACAGTGTGTTGGATGATAAATCATATAATTTACCAAAATAAAAATGTAAAGGTCTCTCCTGTTCCTTGAGTCAGATTATATCCAACTTGGTTTGATTACTTCAGAGACTTAGAAACTAAAGATCGCTTTAAGTTTCTTTGTGAGGTTGTTTAGTGGTACTTTCGCAGTGCCCCTGTAAACAGGTTTTTTCTTAATACTGTCTTTGCCAATGAGATGAAAATGACAGATGTTTCAGAGCGAACTATGTTATAGATCTGGAAGATTTGTTTTTGTTGTGTTTTGTGGTTTCTTGTTTGTTTAGGTTTTTTTTTTCGTTTCTGAAGAGACCACTAAAACAGATAATAAGGCACTTCTGTTTAGACAGATTTAGCTCTTTCTGAGCATGCTTTTCTATAGTGAAGATAGCTATTTGTCCTGCATCTTCCAGGTGATTGTTGATTGTTTATATTATGGGAGTGCTTAAGACTTGCAGCAAGATGAGGCCCTTATTATGCTGACAAAAAGTTTTATTATTGATGTGTTACCCAAAAAGTTCAGCCAAAACTAATGTGATAGATAAAGAATAGAAAATGCAGAAATGTTTGGGATAGCATTTCCCAAAATTTTCATGAGGCTTGTGTTCCTGTGCCAGGAAGGAGAAGTAAGGTCAGTGGAGGCTAGGTCATCTCTGCTGGCTTAGATATGCTGTAAAAGAAGATATTTGGCTTGGGCACTTCCCTATTTTTCCACCTGTAGGCACTTTCTGATCACAAGTGATTTACCTTTTTTGAATGATGGAAGCTTGTACCCAAGAGCTGTAACTAGTTTAGAGGTACTGCATTCGTTTTACTGTCCCTTGGGACTCAGTATGATTGACTAGGTCATTCCGAGACCTTTTTTTTAACCGGTCTCTGTAAGTATATAGAGCACCTGAAAGAAGCTCAGTATTTGCATTCTACTTGAAATAAAAGTTGAACACCTGTTGGGGAGCTGAGTACTGTTCTCACTATTTAGTCTTCCTTACAAAGCCACACCTTGCTGGTGTGAGACAGTCCCTCAGAAGTGGCATCATGTGCTGCAACTTATGAATGGCAAAGACCCATTACTGAACTTAAATTGGAATTGAAGCAAATTTTCAGGATAGATCAAAAATTCATTCCAACTATTTCAGCATTGGGCACTAAAAAATGTAAGTATGGACAGAGCCTGAGGCAATACCTTTTTTTTTTTTTAACAGAATGTAATATCCTGTACCTCTAGAGAAAAGGTGAATCTCACAAATATGAATCAGCACTGACAAAGCTCTTGAATTATAGCAGAAGCAGGTGAATAATCCTCCTTTCCACCACCTTGCATTGCTAATACCTTTGGTGTTAGTAATTGTGGGGAGCCAAAGAGCACCCCTGGGTCATGAATGAAAAAGGCAATGTCTAGGAGAAGTTTCTGGGGTGGTTGGTGTTTGGATAGAAGGCCTACGGGATCCACTGCTGATTTAGAGGAACAGTGGAATCAAAAGCAGAGGGTGACAATTCCTAAGGGATTACCTCTTGTGAAAGCAGATACATTGGGTCTGGGAGTTTGAGGCTGGTTGAAGGAGATGATTGATCAGAACGGCTCCACTTGCATTATACGTGTGTCCTTGTAGCACTGTGGACAAACTAGTTCTGAGTCGGAAATTTTCACTTACTTGTTTTATTTTAACTACATGGAAGGCAAGCGCTGGGGCTCATGGCTGACTGGGGCTCTGGAGGGCAGGGGGCTGGAAATGGATGGGACTGGCACTGGGCAGCTCACAGCAACCTCCCAGCAGGCACCCTGCAGGCCCACTGCCCAAACACTGGTGTTTGCACACAATGTGCTTAGTCAATATGATTGCATTTGAAGGAATGTGTTTTGCCACAGAGGCAATGCTAAGCAGATTGCTGAACATGCACATGCCAATGCTAAGGAAAGGTTTGGAAAACAAGAAAAGGTGGAAGGAAGTTGGAAGAAGAGCAGAAAAGAGATGGAGAAGATGTATCTGGAGAGAAATGGGATATGGAACAGGACAGGCTTGAGTTTCTCTGCGGGATGGAGGATCTGAGGGACACCCTGTGGAAAGAGCCCCAGATCCACCTTAGCCCTAAAAGAGTATTGGCAGATTCTTTGCTGGAACTGCCTGAACCCGGAAAGGTCAAAGAAATGGTGTAGCTTGTGCTATTAGCAGCTTGTGCAAGGGGATGCTGCTTTGAAGTCTTTTGGGTGCCTGTGGGAGGACTGGAGAACCAAGAAGATGACGAGAACACACAGATTGGTGTGCTCCAGGGTCTCAACTCACAGCAGAATGAAACATAAGGATTTTGAGGGAAAGTGCAACTGTTTGGTTTGGAGCTGAGACAGGAGCTGTGTGCAACACAGGGCTGTGGCTGGAGGTAACACAAGTTAAAACATGCCAGTCCCAGCTCTGCGGCAATGTCTCTTTACACTCCCCAACACCCCTTTCTTTTGAAAAGAGGAACCTGAAGCCTATTCTCATGTATATATATAAAACTGTTCACGTTACCATGCTCTCCCCACCATCAGGGAAGGTGATGACTTAACCATGTAGCATGGGTTGTGCTGTGCATTATTAATTAGACAATGCAATTAACGCTCACTTGGTTTTTTCTTGTCGTGTCTCAGGAGCCCTCAGTCTTGGCTTCCCTAGGTTGTTTTTTTCCCTTGATAAATATAACATACAAGGAACTTTGCCAGTTTTCATTTTTCAATGGCAAATACCACATTTCCTGGAATTTCACAAAGAATTGAAGATCTGGAGTGGGGGAAGACAGGTGAAGCACCCCTGTGTATATGCAGCGCCTCATATAGGGGACTTGAACCTGCTACTGGGGCACTAACAGCAGATTAATTTCATGTCAGCTTTCACATTTTGTCCCTCTGCCTTGTTCAACCTTAGTTTTATTGATATTTTTCTACAATAAGGCCTTTTTCCACCAATTCTGTGTTGGTGATCAAGCTTATATTTCAGCTGCATTAACCAAACATGCAATCGAGCTTTGGAATTTAGAAATAATGACAACTTTCTGCTGACTTTGTTTCCAGTCTCATCTAATTTAACTACACCATAGCTCCTTACAATTGCATTTCACAGACATTTACTTAACCTATTAATTCTTGATTTGTAATGAATTACTACATGTAATTGTAAATAGTGGAGATGGTTATAAATAATAAGGGAGAACAGAAAAATATGTCAAAGAAACAAGTAGAAGATTAATAAAATGTTAATGCCAGTGGGTATTCAAAATATTTAGTTCATTTACTTAATCATCAACTAAACTGATACAAATTGATGATTTTAGCTGTTGCATTGTCTTGTATTATAATTTTCCATTATAATTTTTTTGTTTGTTTGTTTGTTTTCCAATTAAAATATTGTATGAAATCTATGACATGGTGAGCTGCACTAGAAAATCTTGGTGGCTTCCGCCTCTCATGTCCTCCCCAGGAAGACAGTTGGTAGCTGGGCAGGGGAATCCCTAGTCAACAGGGACAGAGCTCCTCCAGAAGGTGATCCAGAGCATGACTGTAACTGGGGCATGCTGCGTTTGTGCTCAGACTTCTTCTTCTTTTCCGCAAGTCCTTTCTTCCATTTGCTCTTTTATTGTGAGGCAGCTGGTAACCCAATGACTTTGCATTGCAGTACTCAAGCTCACAAGAAGAATGATTCCTCCTAATAAAATGTTCATTTGGCTTGGGTTTCTGACAGGAGTCTTCACATCTAATTTTATTGCTTTGTCGGCTAAAACAGTAACATAGGACCTTTCCTTTCAGAATACCTATCCAGCAGGGAAAACTGGTTGTGCATTGCTCAGTGTCACTCAGTTCCTCAAAGAAAGTTCCAAATCCTGAGCTACAGAAATGTTTCCACTTCACTTTTACAAGAGTATGTTTGAGAGTATGTGGAAATAGATTTGTTCATTTGTTTTCCATTTGCAGATATATTTAATAGTAAATTCACCCAGGAGGCACATTTCTCCCTCTTACATACGTTTCATGCCTCCACTTTTATTGGAAGGACTGGGCAGTGCAAAAATTCAGGTCAGTGTCTTGTGGGGGGGGGAATTAATTCATAAATATTACTACAGTTGCCTATGTAGAATATTGTCATTCAAGAAAATGTCGGTCTGAAAAGTCAATGTCTAATGTAATTTCAATCTTTATTAAGAAGTCTGCCACATGCTGAAAATACAAGGAAGAGTGACACACAGAAATTAATAGCATTATATTTAGTAACAGACATGCTGTAGAATATGGACAGTTTGACGTGACTGAAGGACTATTATATTCTGGAAGAGACCATTGCTTTCCTGACCAATTGGGAACATTATTTCTTTCTCATGCAGCAAAAACCCTTGTGTGTTTAAGAAGTCTAAAGTGTAAACAGAACACTCATAATACATGCCTTTTTCCTGGCATCAGCATTACGGGGTGTGGCTGAAAGGTTTTTGTTTATGAGACGTCATCCTTGTTAGTCTTAGGTTTCTTAGGTTTTTGGGTGGGTTGTGGGTTTTTTTGGGGGGTGATGGGTTCTCTGGGGTTTTGTGTTTGGTTTTGTTGTTGTTTTGGTTTGGGGTTTTTGTATGTTTGTTTGTTCGTGGTGGTTCTTTTTTGTGAAGAGGGGTGCTTGTCTTCTAACTTAAGCACAGATGTGGGACTTCAGCAGACAGTGACAGTTCAGAAGGAAGTCCTGCTATTTTGTGATGATACAGTTTTTCTAGAGTTTTGGCAGCTACTGCCACCCCATGGTTTCCCACAAGGGATGAATGCTGCAGAGCTTTTACGCGTTGCATTTCTCCAGAAACCTCTCATAGGTCAGAGAGAAGACAATGAATACTCATTTTGTCTTACCCCCTTCTTCTCTATGTCTCCTTTCAGAAAAATTCCCTCTGCAAATAAAAGCAAGTATGGCACGAGCAGCGTTGCTTTGGTTTAGGATGGGTGAGTCCCTTCCACTGGATTTACGACTATGTAATTGAATATTAATTTTGGCTCCCGGGAGTTTTCACTAACTGATTATATCTGCTTTGGCAGGATGTATTTTGCTTTTTTTTTTCCCCCCCAACTTCAAAATGTACATCTGGAGAAAGCTTTTGAAACCCATTTCTTACAGTTGCTGCTGCTTTGGGAGTTTGTGTTTACATCATGAATGCCACATACAGACAGACCTGGGCTAAAGCAATCTGGTCTAAGCACAGTGTCCTCTGAGCATTGATTCCAGTGGAGTTTTGCCCTCCCAACGCCAGCAGGTAGTCAGTCGAAGGTTATGACACGGAAGGGGGACATTTCAGGTATCATTATTCCACTCATTACTTCATGCCAGGGAATACTCTCACTATGGAGGAAGAGTTTTCTTTTGAGGAAGAGGCAAGAGGGACCACCTCATTTTTGTGTATCTTCTTGCTGGGGTTGGAAGCTTCTTTCCCTTGGACTAACCCAGCGGAAACCAGGCATCAGTAAGATAGGCTGTAGAAAGTCAGTTGGCTAGGAGGCAGAGGCTTTGGCACAGGCACTGGGCTCATTTCTATATTATTGAGGACTCTCCACTTCCATTCCCCCCGCCGCCCCCAACCTCCAAGGTATGAAGTGTACCAAGTACGAAGCATACCCACTGCGCTGTACATGTTTTCCCAGCTGACACACAAGTTGGATCCCCCCTCCTTGAGCCCTCCCGACCCCCGGCTATGCTTCTGGAGCTCCCCGGGAGCCGGGATGCTTCTGGCCACAGCAGGTGCTGCAGGCACCGACCAGCTGGGTGAAGAACCCTCTTCGAGGGGCTGAGCAGCTCCTCTCCGCAGTCATCTGTAGCTGGGCGCTGTTTTTTTCCCTGCGTGCCTCGGAAAACAGCTATTCTCAGCCCCGAACCCTTCCCGCGTGTTTTCCTTAAGTGAACCGAATTTCCATGTAGCGGAGCGGAGGTGGAGCTGCCTTTCCCGGAGAGATGTGGTATTTGTTTTTGCTGTCGCCTCCCTCCGCCCCTCGGGGCTGGGAGCGGGGGGCTAGAGGGGTACGGAGGGAGGGCTCCCCTGCCCCCGCCCCGGGGAGGAGCTTCAGCCCCAAATAAGGTGCCTTTGCACCTTTGGGCTCCTCTTCCCAAAGGGGCGCTGGGATTACGGCAGCACCGCTCCCGGAGGTGCCCCGGCCCGCCGTCCATGGCTCTGCTTTCGGCCGGCGATGCTCGCTCGCAGCCCTGATGGGGGAAGGCTGCGTCCCTCTCCTAAAATGAAGCGAGCGGCTTCTCCGGGCGGGCGGCGGGAGCCGCTGTTACGCCTTTCGGAGTTGAGCATGGAGGGAGGTGAAACAGCTACCTGAACGCGGAAAAAACCCAAACAAACAAAACAAAGCCCAACAACAAGTAGTTCTCGCCTGGCGGGGAGACAGGGAGAGCGGCCGGGAAGCGCGATCCGCCGCCAGCCACCACCGGAGCCCGACCGAGAAGAGGAGCCGCGTACTGTCCTCCGGCCAAGGTAGCGACGGGGCTGGCGAGGGGGGAAGTGGGGAATCGTGGAGAAGCCCCCGGCAGCGCGGCGCTGGCTCCGCCGACTCTTCCCCGCGATCCACGCTCATCTTCGTGATTTGCCTGAGAAAGTGGGGAGCCGAGCTCCGCGCAGGCAGCTTTTCCAAGGGTGTGCCGGCTGCTGGGCTTACTGGGGAGGGGGATGTGTTGGTATTTCTTCCCGTAAAGCAATCCCTCCCTCCAAAAATGGGGGGTGAGAGGGAAGAGGAACCTCTAATCTTTCTTTTTTTCCCCTTTGTTAGCCTGCTAGGATGATAAAAGATAGATGCCCCTTAAATAATTAACCGCACACTTTCTGTTCCATCAGCTCTGTTCTCGCAGCCCCGCGAGGGAGGAGGGGGTGGGGAGAAGCGGCGGTGCCATTCCGGCAGCCCGCTTTCAGAGAAAGCGAGGGCAGAGCCCGGAGCCTTGCCCGGGGCGGGCAGGCGGGAGAGAGAGCCCTCCGCGGGAGGAGAGTGCGGAGCTGCCCGGCGGCGGGCCGGGATCTCCCGGAGGTGCGGAGCGGCGGGGGATCGGGAGGATGGAGCGGGCTGGGGTAGGCGGTGACGGCGGGGAATAGCTTTCCTCCCCCCCCCCCCCATTCCCTCCTGGTGATGCTTGGGGGGCTTCTCCTCGATTTTTTCTGTTTGCGTTTAAGGCAGCAGCTCGTCCGCCGCGGACCTGCCTGCGACCCCATCCCCGCCGCCCGCCTCCCGCGCCCTCCCCAGTCATGTCCGACCCGGAGCGATGGGGAAGCTCGAGGACAACGAGAGGGTGATCCTCAACGTGGGGGGCACGCGGCACGAGACCTACCGCAGCACCCTGAAGACCCTGCCGGGGACCCGCCTGGCCCTGCTCGCCTGCGAGTCCCAGAGCGAGTCCCCGGGCGGCGACGACCCGCCGCCGCCGCCCTCCAACCCCAACCCGCCGCCGCCGCCGGCGGGCGGCTGCCCGGAGCCCGGCACCGGCTGCAGCCCCCGGGGCAGCGGCGGCGCCAGCGAGTTCTTCTTCGACCGGCACCCGGGGGTCTTCGCCTATGTGCTCAACTACTACCGTACCGGCAAGCTGCACTGCCCCGCCGACGTCTGCGGGCCGCTCTTCGAGGAGGAGCTGGCCTTCTGGGGCATCGACGAGACCGACGTGGAGCCCTGCTGCTGGATGACCTACCGCCAGCACCGCGACGCTGAGGAGGCCCTCGACATCTTCGAGGCACCCGACCTGCTGACGGGCGAGCCGCCCACCGACGGCGACGACGACGACCTGGCCGCCAAGAGGCTGGGCATCGAGGACGTGGGGGCCGCCGCAGAGGGCAAGGGCGGGCGCTGGCGGCGGCTGCAGCCCCGCGTCTGGGCGCTCTTCGAGGACCCGTACTCCTCACGGGCTGCCAGGGTAAGCGCTGCTGGACGGCGCTCCCGCCCGGGTGACTGGGGAGATCGAGGAGTGTCGGGGGCCCCGCATAGAGGCAGCCATGTAGAGTGTCAAGGGGAAGCTTGCCCCACATGGGGTGGGCATGTAGACGTGATGCTTTATTGGGCTGCTGCATGGGGTGGTGTCGGCCCCCGTGGGGCTGTGGTGCTTGTCCCCTCTGCATCTGCAGAATGACAGGCAGGGAAGGGGTCCCGCTGGGCTAGTGTCCCCTCATGGGGTGAGGTGGGAGCTGTGGCCCAAGGAGCTTGTGATGGAGCTGCACTCGCCCCCTTGGCCTGGGTGGGGGTGTGGAGGTGTGTGTGCTGGGGGACCTGTCTGTGTGTGGGTATGAGCAGCCCTAAAGTGCCCCTGTCCTTGCTGAGCACCTTTATGGAGGCGTGTTTGGGGCCAGGGGAGGCTGTTATCACTCCCCCAGCTGTCAGAGGTCTCGGGTTTGGGGTGAGGTGGTGACAGTGATGCGGGAGAGCGACCTCAGCCCTTCCCCAGCTTCGCTCTGTCTGTGCTGGGAGGTGATCGGAGTTCAACAAAGTAAGTGTGGCAGAGGGTCACCCTGGCTCTTCCTCCATTGATTTCTCAGGGTGACCCTGCCTGGCTATGTGACTGAGGGCATGCGTACACAGCAGTGAATGAGTGTACTAAGTTTCCGCTATATAGATAGGGATTTTAGATTTTGGTGCTGACTACTTTCTCCTTTGATGATTTAGATTTTAGTTCTGTCTCTTGGTTGCTGTGTCAGTGGCAATGGGAGTTTGCTTTCTAACCCTGGGCTTTAGAGCAAATGCTTGTAATTCCTTTGAGAGAAATACACATGGTGCCTCAGATTTAACAATTAGAAAAGCAACCACCAGCAAATCCTCCCTGCAATACAAGAATGAGAACTTGTAATTGGAAATGTTTGATTGTAAAATGGTAAGAAGCATTTTGCAGCATAATTGTCAGGATTCCCATGAAGCGTTCAGAGCTGAGCCTCACCCTGCAGAAAGTGCAGTTGTGGTGGGTGTCATCTCCTGGTCAGTGCTGCTGATTTCACTGGCAATCCCATAGATGTAACCATGTGCATTGTTAAGTGACTTCCTGAGTTGTGCTCTATACCCTGATGCAGTTTATATGAAAGTTAGTACCTCCTGTGAGCTTAGTGAAGTTAAAAAGAAAGTGAAAGTCCTCGTAGTTACTGCTGTCACTTGCTGAATGCCGGCGTTATTTATGTTTTTGAAGGTTGCCCTAGTGACAGCTGGCTCCAGCTGATACTTGAAATACATTTTTAATAAAGGATTGGTTGTGAAGAAAAACTACCAGAAGTCTCTAACTTTGCTCATCAACGACATTCCCTTGTTGCTTGCATCTTCGCTGTCTGAATCCTAAAGAAAATGTGGCTGTCAGTTACCTGACAAAACGGTATTGTGTGCGACGATTGCCCTGCAGGTTGTCTTTCACCTCCTGTTTTGTGACAGTGTCAAATCTGCAGCTTTTAGGATAAGAACTCTTTCCACTTAACTTTGCTGGAGAACTGAGGAGTATGGAGCAAATGTTAAGTGGAAGTTACTAGGAGAAAAAGGAAGGCAGGTATGCTGACTGCAGTTGCACCCTGGAGTTGTAGCTGTCACTTGGATTTTCAGTCCACTCTTTGACAGAACCTGTAGGTGCTTGCTTTCCAAATTTTCCATCTGTAGTAGACCATCCTGGACTGTCAGTGGCTTGGGTAAAGTTATTTTGAATTTGCAAAATGAATACTGTAATTAACACTATAATAGAAAACTGCTACACAGCAATATCCCTTAGAAGATAAAGTATTCACCTTTTTATAACTTAAAAACTGATTTTAAACATTATATTCTGATTTTAACCCCAGACAGCTAGACTAAGGCAGTGTCACAGCAGTAACAACAGGGTCTACACCAGTGTTTACATTTTCTTCAAGGCTGCTGCTTTGTACTTGGTGTTTCAGGTATGGAGACAACTTTGAAAATTACTGGCAAGTCTTAAAGCATTGAAGCAAATTTGTATTTAAGGACTAGCATGCACTTAGTAAGCACTCTTGAACACAGTAATTTAAGGTGGTAGTAACATTAGTTTGGAACTGAGACATTACTGTCAGTTCAACATTTTCCCGCACCTGAAACAGAGATGTTATTTTCTGAGTATTCTGGCAAATACACTTTTTTGTTTTGTGTCAGCTGAAATGATGACTAACTGTAAAAACATCTGAGTGAAATCCTGGCCTTACTGAAATCCAGACAGAACTCTGTGAGCATCAATCTTTGCCTCGTAGTGTTAGCTACTGACTCATACACCACTTAGGTTATAGTGAGGCTGCGTAGTGGTAAACTTTCTTAATAACTGTGGTAATTAATTTTTTAGCAATACTTCCTGATTTAACTTCAGCAATGTCTTTTCTGGGAAGTGTGGTGATGATAAAAATGGGATATTTTCTATTAATGAAATGGTACTTAATATTTGTGAGTTTTCTTTATCCTAAACTGTGATCTCTAAAAATAGAATTTTATAGAAATTCAAATATAAGTTGCCATGGTAACCTATTCGGGGATAGTGCATGCACAAGATTATTCTAGCAAGACCATCCAGTGATGTTATATAAATAGTGGAAGTAGTTTGTTGACAGGAAGGTTTACTTTATTTAAGATTCTAAAAAAATAATAATAATTCAGCTTTAAGTGTATGCAGTTTGATATTTAGATAGTGACATCTGCTAAATGTGGGGTTTGTAAATATAAAATGTAGTTCACATACCTATGATTGCTTTGAAACCTGCAACACTTTTCTTTGTTCCTCAAGTTCAGGAGTTACATCTGAATATTATTTCTGTTTTCATTTTATCGTTTTTGGATTTCATAGCCTGTGAAATGAAATTAAAGAGTACAGCAGTACTCCTCTCACTCCAGCCTTAATAGAGCAATCATTCACAAACTGCTATGTGACAGAATGCTATTAGGTAGCTATGGAAAGCTACCGGCATGAGATACTGCCATAGGAGGAGAAGCGTTGGTCAAACAAATCTTTCTGTGTGTTGGCTTAAGCATCTCCGAAACAGACACCTACCTGGTTGTTATCATAATCAAACATGTAGTGTGAACTTTGCTAGTTAATACCTGTAAATGATATACGATGGCTCATAAGTGCAAAGTACTTATTATGCTTTAGTAATTACAAAAATACATCTAAATAGTTTGTAAGAAAGTACAAGAGGCACATTAAGCACTGAGTTTAAAAGTGTCTACAGATGCCCAGCAGGACCTAGAATGTCAGCGCTAGTCTCGGATATCATATCTCAAATTAATTAAGCTTTTAAGGCCTTTTACTTTTGAATAATAGTTGAAACATGATGCTGTTCAAAGAAGTAATTAGTATTTGTCATTGATTTTTTTCCTAAGGATTATGGATTACTCATGTACATAGCACAGCAACTCGAAAATGGCCCTGGGATTCACAAAATTTGTAGCTATATATCCTTCACTTTCTGAGAAGGCTCGAAATCTGTCTGTGGGTAAGGGGACATCACCTGCGAAGTCGGGTAGCTCAGCAGTGTAGGAGTCAATGTGGCCCAGGGCACTCGAGTGGTGCTGCCTGCGACACCCTAGATGCTTTCAGCAGCTGGAGGCAAGTTACACAACCCTTTTGCTTCATGGTCTTTATCTATAGGAAGATCATAATTACTTGGTTTATAAAGGAAGGATAAAAACTAATTAGCAACTATTTGTAAAATTTGCTGTAAGAAAATATTCGCTGAAGTGCGAATAAACCCACAAAAGTCTTGCAGTCTAGGCATCAAAATACACATTGCAAGTGTTGTTTAAAGTTCTGGTCTTATGCTGTGTCTTGAGGAACTGGACCTTAGCAGTGAGCGGTATTTAGCTGGATGGAGATACAAAGTTCCCATCCACTGCTTTGTGTGAAGTTACATTGTCAGAGACTCCTTCCAGTGCCCTGTAACATGTACACCAGCTTTGAATTTGGTGGGGTTGGTTGTAGGAAGAATCAACTGAAACAAGTGTGATAAGAGAGAGAGAAAATATGATTTTATAGATCCCCTTGAAAGGCCAAAGCTACAGAAATCATATTGGAAAGAATTGTTACCAAAGATAACTTATGCCTTTATTTCATGGTTAGCTTAAGTTCTCTGTAGGTACCTAGTTACCTGTCATGTACTATGGTGAATGACCGCAGTGGGTTGTATTTTTAGGGCTTTGGCTTTTCATGGTGCAATGCTGTTTTCATTTTTGGTAGAAGCAATGCTGCTGGGATGGTCTGAAATATCGTGAATAGAGTGGTGAAGATATGTTCATCTCAGAATACATGTTTGTAGATTAGTAGTGAATAGCAAAGTTTGTTTGCTTTATTAACAAGTAGAAAGGACCTTTAATTTATAAGTGGAAATCTTTATGTCTTTTTTTCAACAAGGAAAGGAAGTATACTTTAGATTTTACCATTTAATAATTTTTGAGTTATGCAGACATCTTCTGTCTGAAATCATAAAAAGAAAATAGTAAAGGTTGATAAAGAAGCTGCCAAGAGGGTATTCCATTTGCCATGTTGGGAATCAAAGTGCTGATTTTATATTTGAGAGGGAAAAGAGTCCGTTAGATTTAACTGGTGAAAACCAGTCATTTTGCTTGAAACATTTAGCTTATGGAAGCTGTCATTTTTGACTAAATAGCTAGATTTGTTCCTAATGACGAAAATCGTAATGCATCACTGTGACAGATATTCATAAACTCTGTAGCTTTATGCGTACAGGGGCTGACTAATTTGCACTGTAAGTAATTTTTATTAATTTACTTTGGTATGCTGGCTTTTAGAAATCTTAATTGAAAATTGTAGCTTGACATGACATACTGAGCATAAACTAGCTTGATCTACCTTAAATGTAGATGATCTCTGATGGTACTGACATATTGGTGAGGTAAAATCAGCAAGATTTCTGCCTCCTAAACTTCTGCCTTTTCCTCTACAGCTGTGATGCCTGATGCTGCTACTGTTTCCATGGAAACAAGCCAGCTCTTGGCTTCCTCTTCCCGTGGAAAACAGCCTTCTCACTGTCACTTAGTCATCTGGGAAAAACATTTTGTCATGGTTCTGACATAAACGCCACAGAGATGATCTGTACTATCATTTCACAAATAGATGCTGTTGCATATGTGCACATGCATACGGCCAGGTTCATCTTCTACCAACTCTAAAATGATTTTGGTTACATGGACTTTGGCTGAATTTGCTTTGGTATAACTAGAAGTGGAAATTGGCTTAACATACGCATGCCAAGATAGTAACAGTGTGAGAAGTATTTTTCCATTGAGGAATCTGGCAGACCTCATACATTTCCATTTTGTAGTTAATGCGCAATGTGCTATCTGTCATGTTTGTTTAGAGTGGTAAAATTCTTAAATGGCTTACTTTGGGATGGGAACTTGTCTTCAAAATGATTATGATGGTAGTGGGAGGAATAGCTCACAACTTCTGGTGAATATTGTACAGGTTTCAATGCTACCGGCAGATGAGGTGTCACATTATGCCATTGTCAGTCAGGATATGAAAAAAGTGATGTAAGAAAGCTGATATCTTTGAGGTCTCTATATTCGTAAAGTTCCTGGGATTCAGTTCAAGGTAAATGTATCAATCAATACCCTGTGAAGGAGTCAGTATTGTTGCTTGTTTTGATGAATTTGTGTTGAATCATAATCAAAGAAGTTCAGAACACAGACTAATCCCAAATCCTTGATTAGTTTTCTTTGCTGTAGCAACTTTAAGATAATTTAAGGGGAGTTAGTGTAAAACTCACTTGTCCTTTTCTCCTTCAGTGGTCACTGGCAGAAAGTGACTGTTGTCTCCCTATGAAGTTATCTTGCAAGTGGGATAGAAGGATCAGAGAAGAGGAAAGGCATCCCTGTATAAGTTTTTAATATTTTAATAATCTCTTATGAAGTGCTGTCCAGTTGTTTTAAGATGGAAGAGGCAAGTTCTCATTACCAAGTGCTGTTTCAGTGCTCTTCATTTCTCCAGAGACTGCTTCTGCTTGTCCTGCGCTTCAGACTCTTGGCTCATCTTGGGGAAACAGTTTCCTTCAGCCACAAGTGGAGAGAAAGGGTTTACGCTCTTATATTTGATGGGGATAATATGTTTCTTTTTAATTCTCTTTACTAAATTCTTCTTTAAGACCTCATTTCTGGCAATGTGATTTGCATAGACTTACTGATTTAGTGTAGAAACTTGTGAGGAGTTCTGCATTTTTACTTATTTATTTACTGTGACTAAAGTAGGTAGCAAATAAAATATAGATAGGGTAATATTTGGAATATCAAACTACCAGTTATCATTCTGATTACTATATTTCTTACAGTGATACAGTTCCTTCACACATGCTCATCTTTAACAATCACACACCCTTCCCAGTATGAATTACTAATTGCATAGGAATAAAAATTTGATTTTAAAGCATTAAACAATGCTGTGCAAGAATTTTAGGAGGAGAGCAAATAGGGAAGCTGTGTTCACTCCTTCATGTGTGTTTTGCTATTTCCAAAGAGCCTTTCTCTTGGTGCGAGGGCTGAAACTTGAGGATATTTCACACAGAAATAAAGCGGTGAACACAATATACAGCTGTGGAAATATGTGTGGATATACTAATATAACCTTGGCATTGGCAATATTTATCAACATGATAAAACGGATTCAAGCTGTAGCAGTGACCTGGTACATTTTCTTCGCTATCCTGACATAACACATGGTTTAACTAAATGGTAGTTTTGTCAGGGAGGCTGTAGAAATAGCTGTAGAGAATGAACATGACGTCACACTTTATTATTTTTTTTTTAGTTCTACAGATGTGTTTAATCAACATCTTTGTTGGTACTTTATGATGACTAAAGCACTTTTGAAGGAAAAACTCCACTTCCATCTGTTAATCAGTAGTGTTAAAAATAGGATGCCATCTAATCACATGAAATACAATTTCTTGTGATTTGTGATTTGCTTTACAAAATTTTTGACTGAAGTGGTGACTTGAAGCTTAAAAACCAAATTATCCAATTACATATTATAACCAAGTGTTGTTTTTTCAACCCCCTGCCTTTAAGTGGAAAATTCTGAGATGTTGCTGTGGTTTTGGTCTTTTTACCAGTAGGTTAACTATGATGGTGGTCTAATCAGTCCTTTCTTATTACAGGCAGCCTTTTGTCATTTTTTAGTGTTTCTAGGTGAACCTTAGATATCAGGTCTTTGGTATGCTCATGCATAATGCTGTAAACAGAGAATGGCCTCTTATGTCAGTGCTGAATAATGTGGTAAAGTTCATTAATATGCATTAAATATACAGCACAGTATCATCTAGTCTTATTTCTGAAGTATAGTTTCTTAAGTGTTTTCTTTTTTATCTAGCATGCAAAATGACACTTTTTTTTTTACTGTGCCTACTCTTTGAAAAAGGGGAAGTATCCTTTGAAGTTTGTGGGTTTGGTTTTGGTAATTTGTGGAGTAATAGCTGTATAGCAGTAATCTTCTTTTTAACTGTCTAATCCTTATCCTGAGAGAAATAATTCTTCTTTAGGAATGGCTCCCACCACACTGAAATGCTTGCTTGGATAAAAGCACAGGGCTACTCTAATAATAGGGATCTGATAGTAGGTGGGATTTTAGAAATCAAATTCTGAAACTCAATTAACAGCTGAGAAAATTCTTTCTCAGTTAGTTGCATCAGAGAAGATAAAGTTCAGTAGAGTGAAAAAGAGGGCTGCAGAACAGTGCTGTGGAATTATGTGTGCACGTTCTTGCAATGATGAGGAGCACAGGCTGAGTTCCTAACTATTTTGAAAGGGGTCTGCGTTGGTGCCTGCTGCAGCATGGAGTGAGCATGTTTAACCATCCCCAGTGGCATCCTGCTGGTGGGTGCTCTTCAGTATAGGGAAGAATAATGTCTTCTAATCATATTTCTTTCAGCCTACTTAATTTCTCAGATCATAGATGTTCACAAAATATATTAGGCTTTTATATACTGTCTACTATAAGATTAAGGGTAATCAAATATGTATTCATTAGTATTTTATATAAAGCCTGTGCAATAACGGAATTTTAAAGTTTTTTTCCTTGAAGTAGTGGTAAAAATTATTACAAAACAAGGTAAAGAATGTTTTTAAAGTATATGAATGTGTGGGCACAAACTTGCTTTAGTTCTTAGACAATACCAAAGGAGAAGTCCTCGTTAATCCTTATTTTTACATAGGTATTCAAAAATTCTTTGTATTTTTTGAGCGAGCTATTTTATATTCTACATTGGCACTTGGTAGTCCTTTACCAATATGAATGGCAACTATTTATAATGAGTGGTTTGAGGACTATCTTAATTTTCACATGATAATGATTGTTAGGAGCTAAAAAAGTTAACTTAGAATGGTATTTCTTTTTATTTTATTTTTTTTTTTTTTTTAATATTATCCCAAGTCTTCATTTCTTCACCAGAACAGGTAAAGAAACACTGGAACAGGATTCCAAGAGAGGTGGTCAATGCCCCAAGCCTGTCAGTGTTCAAGAGGCATTTGGACAGTGTCCTTAATAAAATGCTTTAACTGTTGCACAGCCTGAAGTGGCCAGGCAGTTGGACTACATGATCATTGTGGGTCCCTTCCAACTGCAATAATCTATTCTATTCTAAATAAATATGTTCCGGTGTTCCAACCTTCTTTTCCCTGACAATGGAAAATGAAGTCCTTTTGCTTAATAATTATGATGTTTCATATTTTCATGGTTTAAAAAATAAAGTGTATATAGTAAATGGCATATAATAAATGACATCAACAACTTTTTTTTGGGTAGAAATCAAGGGGGGTAACATTTTGGTGCAGTAATGAGCATCAGCTCTGCTGTATAACTCACTATCTGTTCATTATCTTATAATACTTTATGTTAAACAAATTGATTTAAACACCTTAGGCATCTGCATTCCTTGACCAGTACATTTTATTACTGGCTATGTTTGAGAGTATTCGAATATAGTTTTGAATTTAAGGATTGAAACTTCTGACAGCAGGCCAGAGTTATTTTTCTGCTTGCTCAAGTGCTGTACCTGTGCATCTTGGAGAAGGAAATGGTTGTATTTGTCATTTGTCTCTGAACAGACATGTGAAGCTGATGTTGCAGTGACCTGTGAATGCTCAACAGAATTGGTCTGATGCATTGCAGCTACAGGGCCTCCTTGGTTAGAGGAGTGTTTTAAGTTGGTGCCTTTAAGTTTTAAGTTGGTGCCTTGATAGCAGAACAAATGAACTGGGGGAATGAAAAAGGAGAAATTATTTAATAAAAAAGAAAATTAAATCTTGGTGAAAAATCAGCCATTATGGACTGAAGCAAAGAATGTATTTTCATTATTTTGGTTTATCACAATATAGCCAGCCAAACCTTAAAATTGTCAAAGGCATTTTGTGTTGCATGTGTGGTTTGTTTTGGGTTTTTTTTGAGTGATGTTCACTGTTTTAAGGATGGAAGATGTTGGTTTTCTTTAAACTGCAAGTTTATTTACTTCTTGCTACAATTACCACTTTCTTAAAGTGAGAAGGGTGTTTCGATCTTTTCAGAGTGACTCCTCTAATGACTAGGTTTATCACATTTTGTAAACAGCTACTATAGGTAGGTACTGTCTTGCAGTTAGTCTCCACCTCAGTCCAGGAGCTGTGTCAGGTGCGAGTGTCTCCCAAAACTACCTCTGGAGGCAACCAGAGTTGTTTCTTAGTTGTCTGTTTCCTCACTAGATAACAGATATCTAATTTATCTAATTAGCCCCACCACATTGCATTCAGAATCTTGCACTCTCACTGAGCCAGTGGCTGGCTATTCCAGCACTTCTGAATCAATGACTTTTGCAATGAATAAAATTAACCATTCTATGGTGCTTTAAAGTACAATGATGGCTATAGATACCCCTCTACTTTTAGTACTACCTTAAGTAGCCATGTTAGCAGCTTTTCTTTGCAAGCATGATGGCATGCATCACTTATTGATATGAAAACCTAGCAAAAATTCAGTGAGTTTTGTATTTTCAACAATTTAAAGACATTTAAATTCAGTATTTGGTAGCAGAAATGTACCCATTAGTCTCTGAAGTGCAGATGTAGTTCACATTGAGCTTGTATTTCATTAGAGCAACCTCCCTTGCACTGCAATCCTGACATATTCATGAGATGAAGGCAATCGTCTTTGAAATAATGCCTGCTTTTGTTCAAATATCAATAGCTAACTTTCTAAAATAGTGTGAGGAAAATTATGAAACTCCTGTCTTGTGCTGCTGCTGTTTGTGTACTCCTGGAAAATATAGATCAGGAGGTGTATATTAGTAATTATAATGAACAAACTTTGCAAATCTTATTTTGTTTGTTTACTGGCAGTGCAATTTTGAAATAACAAGGTAATTGTTACAGTTTTCTAATGATACTGTCAGTAAAATACTGCCTCCAGAAACCTTAGCCTTGTCTCTGGGTGGGAGAGTGTTGGTAATAGTCGAGGCTAAAGGAAAATGCATGACCTAAATTTTTCATTGCAATTCTACTGTTCAGACAAGTACAGTGTAACAACTGTGTGCACTGCAGAAACAGGGAAGAAATGAGAGTATGAAACAAGGGAGGAGAACATTTGTGGTCCTAGTGCTTCCAAACTTCAGGTGGGAGTTTTCATCCATATGTATAAATATGGATGAAAACATTTTTGTGTGTGTGTGTTATATATGTATGTATGTGCACACACACACACACACATTTCTGAACAAATGCATGGATTGGTGTTCTTACCCTGTAATTATGATAGTCAAGAAGATTTTTGTTTTCTTCTTTTTCTTTTTTTTCCCCTTCCATTTGTCCTTCAGGGTTTTAATGAACAAGGCTGCATCCCTGACCTCATGTCTTAATTCAGTGTTCTTAGATTTTCTTGTCTGATTCAGCACCCAGCTGTAAGTTCAAGTAGAGTTTTGTGGACTGTCTGAATATCTTGCTTTACTAGGCTTTCATCTATCTTGCTGGATATGCATATATGTTACTATATTGATTTACAGTATTTTGTAATCTGCAAAGGGACTTTTTACAAGGGCATGTAGTGACAGGACAAGGGGGAATGGCTTTAAACTGAAAGAGGGTAGATTTAGATTAGATATTAGGAAGAAATTCTTCACTATGAGGTTGATGAGGCACTGGGACAAGTTGCCCAGAGAAGTTGTGGATCCTCCATCCTTGTCAGTGTTCAAGGCCAGGGTGGACGAGATTTTGAGCAACCTGGTCTAGTGGAAGGTGTCCCTGCCCATGGCAGAGGGGGTTGGAACTAGGTGAGCTTTAAGGTCCCTTCCAACCCAAACCATTCCACAATTTTGTTAATTATGTTTGATGACAGAAGTAGTATTCCATTCTTTATAAATTTTACTTCACTAAAAATTGGAAAAACCCAAAACCATTATGTAACTAAATAAATCTTGCTTTCTGTGAATGTATATCTTATGGGCGACTCTCAGAGCCAATTAAACTTTTTCCTGCATTTGGCATATTATAAAGTCTCCTTTGAGTGCAGATCTGTTGCTGTGAGAAGGTTCTAAACTCACTACATTTTTTTTCCTCAATGAAGGTTTTGGATTTCTCCCTATCTAAACAAGCCCCTTATTTTCATAGTCCTGTAGAGATTTAATTGTTTTCAAAAATCTTTGTCCTTTGGTCTAACCTTGTTATAAATGGCCAGCTGATTCAGAGCTCTTAGGCAAGGGATCAGGAAGTCTTTTCTTTAAAAAACAAACAAAGAAGCCAACCCAATGAACTGAAACTCGTTCAGATAAACAAGGTAAAGTTGCTTTTCCTTGGAAATCCTGACAACTCAGGACATCTTTTCCCAAGAAAGCACTTGCATTTGCGCGTGTTACATCAGGAAGCATAACTGCTGAAGTAATTGGAGCTCAGGAAGAGCATAGAAGAGCAAGCAGAGGTTGAAGGACTGTCATGACTGAGCGGGGGTTTGGCTGATATAAGGAAATCCTTTCACTCTTGCGAGTTCTATATTATGGAATGCATTGTTGTTTAAAAATGCTTAATTATTCCAAAGCAAACTTAATTATTCCAAAGCAAACTATTCTGTGGTGTCCATTTTACTGAAAGCACCTACAAAATGTGAACAAGGATACTGTTCTTTCTGCGGCTTTATTTCAAACATAATACATAGTACATAATAAAACTAATACAACTAATTATATAGCTTTTATATTACATTTAAAAAATATAAATATATAACTATATTGCTTTTATAATGTTGCACAGAATGGCTGAAAAACCTTGAAATAGGTAAAATTATTCTGGTAAGTTATCTAGAATTGTGTTAGAACCCTACTAATTGTATATTGTAAAAACCTATAAATTCTTTATATTATTTTATAAGACATTTTAAGAAAATCATGTCTCCCAGGCATGCAGCTTTCCCTTCTTCAGCTGTCTGTAGGGGGATATCATTTTCATCTGGTTGTTTCAATCTTTGAAGTGTTGCAACCTGATTTATTATTCATTTATATATATATTTTTAGTTATTTTTGTAGGAGGGAGAGAGGATCAGTTCATGTCAGGTTCATATGTCTCTTTTTGGGATGAATACAGAATAAAGAGAAGCACAAAACCATGAAATCCATATTTAGGTAGAAGATGGAAAAAAATTGTAGTACTGTGAAAGCTGTGAATGGTGTAGGGATTATGTTATGATGAACTCATTTGGTCAGGCTGGGAGAGACTGAAGGTGAAGAGGGCTCAGTGACTAAAGTGCTAGTAGGGAATTCTGGAGATCCAGGTTTATGTCTTTGTTAGGCTGTAACATCATCTGTAGTTCACCACACCACTGTGGTTCATCCTGTCTGCAAACTGGGAAAATATGAATATTCTCTTAGCTTAGAAAATTAAAAAGTAACTTAAAAAAAATATTCAGTGCTCAAATAATGCACTGAAATGAAAAAAGGGGAAATGTATTTTAATTGGTGTCTGTCAAACATAGCGCGAAGGAGAGCTTTGGTACTTTTTAAAGGAGATTGGTTATTGTTTGCTGGTTTCTGTGCCTGAAGATTTAAGCATACATACTAATTCCATTATTTTTATTTTTATTTTTTCCCTCCTTTATTTTTCCCTTTTTTATTTTTTTTTTCTTTTCCTTTTTTTTTTTTTTCCCTTTTCATTCAGCGGATCTATGGTGGGAGTAAGCTGGGACTGTGTACTAATTTGGATATATACAGTAATGAGTGTGAGAGGAAATCCTCATAATATATTGAAAATTTTGTTTGCAGAGCAGAGTTGGAAGAGTGTATTCAGAGAAGGAGGCATATATCCCGCACCTGAACAGTATGGAAAGAAGAAACTTTGAATTCAGTAAGAAAACATTGTCCATTTTGTGAACTGACTGAGGCAGGGTCTACACAGGAGAAGACTCTTCAGTCCTGTTAGTGCAAATTGCTTTGCAAAGATATCTAATTAAGGTGGGGTTTGGCAGAGATATAGTTTGTCAAAGTTTTTCCTCCAGAACTTACCATTACGTAAGTTCTGAAAATAAAAGGTTTCCAGAATTTAATACACCTGGAAACAATGGAATTCTCCATCTTTCTCACAGGTTGCTGAATGTTTTCAAAGACATTTGGCATTGTGCCTGTGAAGTTAAATTCTGGCACAAAAGAGTAGAGAGTCTTAAAATAAGAAATATTGATCTGTCTTTACAGTTGGCTCTGCTACCAATTCAGTCTGCAGTATATTAGAAAGACTTAAATATTTTCAGTGATCTCAAGTGGATTCTTGGTTGCGTTCTGTAGCTGCTTTTGAAGTGTCAATTGATGGTGAGTCTTAGCCACAAGATACGGAGGGAGTGGTTGATCATGCTGGCTGTACTTCCAGGGGATGCATTTTGTCAGACTTTAAAAAGATAAAAGAAAAAAAGGGCAAGATCCCAAAGAAATGCTCAGTGTGAACAATACTTACAGTAGCGCTTAAATGTGTATTTCAGGAGCATTTGCATTGGTTAGTGAAAGCTAGTTGCTATTCTTTGCTGCTTTTTAATGTGTTACTTAGTTGTGCTCAGCTACATAGGTGATTAGTATTGGCTAGGCACACAGCAATGCTGTAATTGAGTTACTGTAAATTTTGGTAAGAGATTTTTCCAAAGGAATAGGTAATACTTGTTACTTAATTCTGAAATAACACACGTTTTTGTGTCCTGCTTCTCATGTACAAGAACTCTAGCTGTGAGTTCCTCTCTCTGTAGAAACGACTGAATTCTTTCTCTATGTAGGTGAGTGCATTTTCATGAGTAAGATGTTTAACAGTTTGTTGCGAAACAAAATCAAATGTTTTGCTAACTTAATCAGAAACCTGAATTGTTCTGTATGGTGGAAGCCATGGAAAACAAGAGTATTGTCATCAAAATAGCTGAAGTGTTTTGAAGATCTGCCTTTACAGATCCCTTGGAGGCGCCAGCCATGTTAGTTTGATTATTTTTTCTCCCTCTCACCCTCCCCAAACCTCCTTTCCCAGTTCAGCATTACATTACTTTTACATATCAGGGAAGCTATACCGGATTATTACAGGAAATTCATTGATAGCTAAACTACTGTGTTTCTCTGCTGGGGAAAAAAACATCTAGCTATATCTGGCCAAGATTTGAGGATGTGCTTGAAGCATGTGATGATATTGGCTGAATTAACTCCGGAAGACAGAAGTTGAAAGGTATTAAGTCTGCTGTGATCATGGACAGGCGAGCAATTTCTTCATTCAGTTAATTGTTTTGGAACAAGATGCAGGATAAACAAGTGAGCTCAGTTTCTTTTTCTGCCTGAAATGATCATTGCCAATAGTCTTGACCAGAGAAGGCTGCATTTTGGGGATTTCTTTCGAGGCCTTTGAGGTTTGAAAAATTCTTTTCTGGTTTGATGTTAATAGCTGCATAGGACAGGGCTGGATTTCAGTGGGATTCCTTACACAGAGTAATGTCTGATCTTGAAACAATATACACAATTTTATTTAAGAATCGAATAAATATTTCCAATCAATAAGCCGTATTTAGCAAGAGAAGATGTATAGAATTACAGATTTATAAGTCTGCCACATATGCTTTCTCTTCTGCACATGCACCATGCTGATGTTGTGCATGGTTCTGTATTTGGCAAAGCTGGTTCTGAACCAGGAGTTAAGGTTCAGGAAATTAAGGATTGGCTCTGAAATGTAGATTGTGTTGGTTATAGTCACTTCTGGATTTATTTTATTCTTCTGCTTATGGAAGAAAAAATACATGTTAACAGTTTATAGGGTGAGATATTTGCATTTATCAGGGTTCTTGGGAATTCTTCAGATTAGAATAAAGTATTGGTGGAGGCAGGAGAAAAGAGGAGGACAGGGTGAAGCCTCAATATGTACAGAGCTACATAATTGTTTTAGGCATAATTGTACACTTGCTTTTTTAGTTTTGAAAAGCAATATATAAAATCTTTCAGTTTACCATGAATCTCTCTGAAGCTGTATCCAAATGGCAAGGATTCAGTGTGCCTCTGAGCTTCAGAATGTGATCCTCTATATGCACTTGCTTTTTGTTTTTCTAGACTCAGTAGCTCACAATTTTGACACCGTGTTCATGCATACCCTCTCTATCAATTGTGGTACTTGTTCTGCAGTGTTTTTAGCTTTTTAGATGGGAAATTTTCAAGTTAAATGCCTGGAAATAGGTAACATATATGGCATTGAGGTGTAACTCTGTTAGACAAAGCACTTTGAGTTAAGTATGTACCCATATGTACCAATATTATGAATAATACAGCCATTTTCAAGAAAACTGAACACTGGGGTGTTTTTTTCAATTCATAGGAAAGCAAAAATTAGGTAACGTTAAAGAGAGGAGGCTAATAAGATAAATGTTTAATATTTAAAATTCAGGAATAACACTATGTAGCATACAGCTTCTTTGGGTTTTTTTTCCTCCTTTTTTTTTTTTCCCTTTTTTTTTTTCCTTTTATTTCTAGCTCATTAGTTTTTACAAAATAGCCCTGAATCAAATTATCCTAAAAGGTTTATACTATGCATTCTGAATGACATACTCAAATCAAGGCTTTATCTCTATCACAAAACCTTTTTGTTTAGGGCTGTTGTTGGAAGAACACTGGTATTGAAGGACAATGATTCAACTTTTTTTATGATATTAATCCACAGCATAAACAGTTCACTCTGAAATTCCCCTTGAAAATAATGTAGGACTTCTATAGCCAAGCAAAAGATTTCCAGTTCTAGATTACTTACAAGCACAAGTTCTTTAACCAGTATCAGAATTATAGAGAGGCATGTTAAGTGAATGATGAAACAAACCACCTCTTCTTCATTGCTGTGAGCATAAAAATACATGATAAGTCATAAACACTACATATCATGAAAACATTTTTATTGCCATTATATGTTTGCCACAAAAAAAAAAAAAAAAATCTATAAAAAAAGAACTCTACTGCAAATCTTCAGATAGCTTTTAAGACACTAAAAGACAGGAATTCATATTAGCTCAAGCTTAGGACTCCAGAGGCCATCATATTCCTGTATTCCAGACAACAGCAAGGAGAAAATTAGACAAAAAAAAAGGTGCGGGGAGAGAGAGGAATTGAACAGTTTCTTCTTGACATTACCTTTCACCAAAGAAAAGAGTGACATAAGATCAAAGGAGGAATATGGGCTTTATACAATTTCTGCTTGAAAAGTTCTCCAATGTTGTGATATATAATTTTTCGGCTAGGTAGCAGGAGCTGCAGTTCAGAGCACCTGAAATTAGGAATCCAAGTTCCCCATCTTCTTAATACTTATAGGACTAGATGATTAAAAATAGCTGACATGCATACATTTGGACAGAGCGAGTGCCCTTTTGAGTGTTTTAAACATAAATTTGCTATATGTGTGACTGAAATAGGCATTTGTGCTCTCTAATTCATTGTGCTATATTTGTTTTCACATAAGCTGGACTACTGAGAAATAAGCAATGTGAAAAGAGTGAATCATATTTGTGGCCTAAATGCAGAATTGACACCAATTTAACTAAATTGTTTGCTGAAGATGATTTACCTAAATCAGTGTAACAAGCTTGTATGACCATGGTTCAATCAAGTTAAGAGTACCCAGTACTCATTTAGCTTAATTTGGCTTCCAAACCAGTTTTCACACATTTCCCACAGAATGCACCAGAGGCTAGCTCTGATGTAAAAAAGTCAATTTGCAAAACCAGTTTAGCTAAATAGGTGCAATTTCTGTATGATTTCTGTATAGGCCACTTGTGGTGTTAAGGTGTTTAGACACTCCTGAGATACACTAGGAAACCACTGTTATATGCCTAGAGCTATCAGTTTTGCTTCTGAATGCTTGATATATCTGATGTACGCTTGCTTTCAGTATACAAGGCTTTTCTTGAAATTAAAATATTTTGAGTGAAATCAGATTAAACCAAGACTCACCTACTCAGCTACTTGCTTCTGAGCCACTCACTGCCTGTGTTTAGTACTTTTCTGCTCCTACTCCTTGCCTTGGTCTCTTTCAGATGTAAATTCCATATAAGCACAGACTGTCATTTCCATATGTATACACATATTTGACTTGTGCACATTTTGGTTTGTGTGGCGGGAGCCCTGGCATCGGTTAGGGGCTTCCCTAGTTGTTACTGCAGTGGAGAGAGTAATGAGTTCCCAATGCAATTTGCTGTCAAGTTTGTGACCTCATCAAAGTCAAGTGTAGTTTTACAGAGCTTGAATGTATTTTTTAGGAAGTCAGTAAAATCATCTTAATTCCATTCTAGCATGTCTTGTTAATATTAATGGAGGAGAACTGTGACAGCTGCCAGCATAGCTTACTGCAATTTATAATATCGTGTAACTACCAAGTGATGTTTTCTTCATTCTTTACACATGTGCTGAATTTCCTCTTTGTTTGCCACGTCCCTCAAACACACAACAGAGCTATTGTATACTCTTGAGACATGCTGTGGCTGCATGAACCCTGGTGAGGCAGACCTCTAATGTTACTCTAATGTTACTTCAACATTAGTGATTTCTATTTGCCCCAGCATACCTCAGCTTCTACTCTTCCAAGCCGGGGAGCAGAGGCTGGGATGGCCGTGCCACATGAGAGGATTGATGTGAGATGGAGATGTGTTGAGAATCATACAATCATAGAATGGTTTGGGTTGGAAGGGACCTTAAAGATCTTCTAGTTCAAACTTCCCTGCCAGGGGCAGGGACACCTTCCCATAGATCAAGTTGCTCAATGCCCCGTCCAACCTGGCCTTGAAGACTTCCAGGGATGAGGTAGCCACAGCTTCTCTGGGCAACCTGTGCCAGTGCCTCACCACCCTCACAGGGAAGAATTTTTTCCTGATTATTATGATTATTATTAAATCTGATAGAACAGAATGTAAAAATACATCAGCAGAGAAATTCTTGCAGTAGAGAGTGGGCTCGTGTTCTTTGCAGTGGGTTGCATGCAGAAGGATCAGCGAGCGAGGTCTGTTTGTTCTCAGCCATGTGAGGGCAGTGAAAGCAGTGCTGAAGTTGTGGGCATGGACAGCTGCCTGGATGGACCTGTGCAGGTGCAGCCTTGTTTTTATCTTTCAGGCCTTTTTTGGTGATAGAATAAGAGGCACTCCAGAGCATCAACAACCTTAAAAGCTGTTTTTCTGTGTGAAACAATAGATGGCAATTACAATCAAAATGGAGGCCAGCACGTTTCCATTTTAAAAAGTATGTAAATAGTCTCTGTGCAAAGGGAAAGTAAAGCAGGAACTCAGCAGGAAGCCTCAGACTGGGCTGCAGTAGGCATGCACCTGGTGATGTTCAAATAGAAAGCATTATGTGCCTTTCCAGTATCACAGTAACTCTGTTTAGTTTCTTTTTAATTTATGAAGCTGGAAAAATTCCATAATTGTAAATTCTAGTTTTGTTCTTTTAATTTTTGATAAGAGAAGTAAGTATTGGGACTGAATTTTGCTTGCTGTCCTCTTCTTCATTAAACATCTCCTTTCTGCTGCTATATACCCCGATTCATTTAGAGGAAACGAATGCAGCTGTCTATGTTGGGTGGGTTGATAGGTTGTACAGTTGCAGCTTTTGTGTAATTTACTCAGTCTGTCTGCCTGGGGAACAGAACCTCAAACCTTCTCAAGATCTTTTTGTCGTTGTAGATAATAGACCTGTTCTTTCTTGTATGAGAAATACTTTCATACATGATAATGTCTTTAAATGCAGAAATTATGCTAAAAGGCATCTATTAAAATTGTATAGTTTGCAACCTGAATTAGGCAATACTGAAATTCAGCATTTAGCAGTAACAGCATCCTTATGCATATATTTAAGATGCAAGATTGTAGTGCTAGGTGATACTTTTCACCTAGTCAATGAGGGCTGTTGCTGCCTCCACAGTTTGTTCACCAAATGCCATCACATGGTATAGACATGCTGGTAGGTAGCTATTTGTCATGCCCTTCTTTCTTTGAAAACTTTGTGATGAATTCAGTATCTATAGATCAGGCAATCAGGTGTAATCAAAAGCAAGGATGCCAGTGTGGGCTCTGAATTGCTTTCATTTGGGACCACTGTGTTTTTCTTTTGTGCGAAGAGGGCTCCTCTTTCTTTGCATTATATCTATTCTACCTCTGTGGGAAATGAAAATATTCTTGTAACTTTGAAAGTCATTGAGAAGGATGTTATTTTAATAGGGTGTGTTTGAGAAAAACATTCAGAGATTAAATGAAGGATAACATGCTGATGCTGTAAAGACCACCTTGGCTTGCTCATAGCACGCCAAACTACCTTCTCAACACTGCTGTGGGCATCACTGTGATTTGCATTCATCCAAGCCAACTTTTTGATCAGGATGACTAAGGTATGTGCTGGCCTGAACAGACAGTTTGCTGCAATGTAGTGTTCAGTAGTGGCAAAGAGGCTAGAGAACAAATACAGACCTTCTGTTGAAGGCCAGGAACTGCCCTCCAAATATTGCCCGAATACACAAAGCAGTATGGAAAAACTGCTTCTGAATGATAGCTGCCCACTGCTATTTTGTTTTTTTCCAGGAGCTGGAAGTCAATTCCGTTTACTCAATTGTAGTTAATGGCTTCACCCATTTCAGAGGAAACTGCCTTGTAGTGCACTAGAGAGAGATTGATTGTTGGACTAAATGTCATTGGAAATGTCATAAACATGAAAAAAAACCCCTTGCTTTAAATTTCAGAGCAACAGATCTTGCCAGTGGGACTCTAACCTGGTCGTGCAATGGTCCCACTTCAATGTATTTTGTTTCATACTTGTATTATAGTTTCCATCAAATAAAGGTTGTGAGAACCAGAAATTTTGCCACTTTACTGGCTGGTGGATGGTGAAGTGGTGCATTACCTCATACTGATGAATCTCTTGAAGTTTGTTCCTAAATGTAGGAAAATCTTATTTTTCTGATTACTTCTGTAATTTTTTTTTAAAAAAAGTGAAGTCGATTAACTTGGAAAGATTGTAGCTTAAGAACTAAGACAAAAACTAATATTCAGATAGACAGATATCATAAAAGATAATTTTTCATTAATTGAAATTGTGAAATTCTAACATTATGAAGACAATCTGCAGAACTTATATGACTTTTGAGTTGTGGTTCCTATGGTTTTGTTGTTATTCTGTAAAACATGGTCTTAGGCACAAAAGCTGTACATTGAAGTGCAGTTTGACAACTGTATGAGTATTTCCAAATGACTCCTTTTCAGTGATACCCGAAAAGGACGCCGCTTCTATTTGCTGCATAAATTCCTGTGGAGTATTATCTTTTCATTGGCTGTCTTGGTCAAATTCTTAAACATACCTAAACTACTCTGAATGGATGACTGACAAGAACATATTTGGGGAAAGATGGGAAAACAGGGAAGAAGGTAATGATTTATTTTGATCATGTCTTCAAGGTATGTGGGTGTAGCTTTTTCCTCATAACCTCTGTTCTTGTAAGCATGAGTTTGTTTTTATTATGGAACAGAGATAGAAAGATGTTGACTGATGAAAGCAGTCCAGATCACCAAAGTAGTCGAAGTTTAGAAGTGATGGCCTATGGAAAGAATAAAGGACCTAAAGTTGCTTGTGTTAGGGAACAGAGTAATGCAGAAAGACATAGAGGACTTACAATAGGCTGACAAGGAAAAGAGTAAGCTTTTCCAGTGTCCATACCAAAGAGACCAAAATATATTAGGGTTAAATTGGAGGTGGAAAGATTTAGTATAAATTTAATGGAGTTTTAGTTCAGTTCAGTGCTTTAGTTTGGCCAGAACAGATTCTGATGAGACAGCTGAAGTGATAAGATTGAAACATCAAGCCTTATTTTGCTCCCGTCTCCTTGCATCTTTCCAAATTCTGTTGAGTTGTAAGTAGCCTTTAGGATTTAAAGGTTGAATTGCACTTCCACAGCTGGAGAGTTATAAATTAACAAGCAATTATCTTGCATGAGATGATCCATACTTTATTCCCACCCATGCTTGTTTTACGTTTTGTTCTTAATTGCAATACTATTTTGTAAGAGCTTTTAGAACTGGTAGAAATTTTTAATATGTAAGAGATTATATATTTCTGGTCACAGAAATTTGGGAAATGTATGTTTGCCAGTGGATCATGACCATATACTTACAGAACAAGAGAGTGGCCTCAGTTTATAGTTTAAGGCTTTGTGTTAAGTTTAAGGCGTTCTTGCTCCGTGTTGTTATTGTGTGTAGCTGCGAAAAACACCAAGTAGTTCCCTATGACAGAAGTGTTTGGAGCTAAGAGAATTGTGTGGTCAGGCAATGTAGACTGAAGCTACATTTTGTGTTTGTATTTAAATCACTGTGTAACAATAGTGAAGATAAAGAGAGCAGTAGTCCACCAGGAAGAGTTGGCTGGGAAGTTGGAACATTTTTTTCTCTACTGCCTCTGTTTGCAGTCATGACTTTCAGCTCCACAGTTTCTAGTCATGAAGCAAGCTTTAGGGTTTTTTTTACATGTAAGTGCTGAAAAACTATTAAGGAGGTGCCAGATCATATTCTTTTGGCCACATAAAATCTTGATTTTTGTCACACAAATAAAAATTTATAAGCATCTTCTACAGAAGAGAAGATTTGTACCTTTGTATCTCCATGCAAAAGATTTATGCTAATTTATAAATAGCCCAGTGAGGTATCTAAATAAGCACAGGGAAAATAGAAACGTTTTGCTTGTGCCAAAAATACTTCATCTTTATTGAGTGACCTATCTTTTTCTTATTGAAAATAGTATCAAGAGTTTTACTTGGAATAAGATTTGAAAATAAGCTTTGAAAAACTTGAAAATAATCAAAAATTTCTGGAATACCCTCCTCTTAAACTCAACCAGGTTTTATGTTCCATGTATTTTATACTCATTTAACTGTTTCTTCTTCTGAATTTGTCATGCCTTCTGATGTTGTGCCTTTTCATATTTGTGCTTATGTAGGTAAGTGCCAGTTTAATGCACTTCAATGCTCTTCTGAGCCAGGGCTGTAATATTTTCCTGTAGCCTGTTTCATACATAGAAGTCCATTCAAATGCATGAAAAGCTGCTGAAATGCTGGGTAGTATTTATTACTTGGCCAGTAATAAATTTGTGCAAATTGCAGCTTAGAGGAGAAAGAAACTATTAATAAATTTTGTTGTTGTTGTATAATTTAGATATAGGGAAGGAGAAACAATGGGAAGGGGCAACATTTTTAAGGTGCTAATATTTTTTTTTTATCAGCTGTTTGTTCAAAATTTTCTTTTCAGAGGAAACTCGTTAAAAATTAGAAAAAAGAATAAAATAAGGTTTAAATATTTCAATGTTGAGAAAATATATTGCCTGAAAAAAATAGGAAGATGTCCATTAATGGCTGATCTATATTAACATTTAGTATTTCAGTGTTTTCCTTAAACTGAGAAGTCCATTATTTTTGTTGCTTAAATGACTGTCCCTGGTTAGACATTTAAGACTTTCTGGGGAAGCAAGAAGAAAACAGGCAGAATTTAGACCTCTCTGGAGGAGTCTTACAATAGCAGCATTAAAGGATGGAACACCCAAAGCAAAACTGGCAGACTGCTCAGGTCAAAGAAGACGGTGTCCTGTGCTCAGGCTGCCTGAAATGTGTGCTGGTACATCCAAGCCATGTGCGCTCTGATAGCAGTTGTGTGAAGAAGGTTCACTGATTTCAGAATAGCAGTTGTCCTTCGAAAGAAGAAGTGGAAGTCATGGCTCAGCATTTCAGCAAGAGATGTGCAAGGAGTTAAAAGAAGTAACCAAAACCTGGTATGCTCGGTGGTCTTGATGAGTCCATTAAATCTCAGGTTCAAATACAGGCAAATTTTAGAAAAATGTGGAAGATGAGATTTCTTATTTAAACATGAATATCTTCTATTAAAAGCCTGTGTAGATAGAGGTAGTGAGTCTTTATGAGCATTTGTTGGCTTTTTAACAGAGTTCATTATGCAGAAATATGTCTGTTCTGCTCATTTTAAAGTTTGGACATTAAGCTTAATTGATTCATAAGAAGGCAACTTGGGTAATAGGCTGTTATTAATGTGCATAACTTCCTAAGGTGAGCTTTGTTCTGCTGAACTAATAAGTGAATTACAACAGAAATAGCCCAATTACTAGCTGAAATGGAACAGAATTTCTTTGTAGACAAGGTTTGAATAAATATTATCAAATTAGATTACTTTTAAATTTTATTGAAACAAAAAAGCAAGTAGAGAAGAATGATAGAAGTTTCAACATGAGAAATTACAGTGGTTAACTTTCCATAACAGCAACTGTTCTGAACTGATGGAGTATGACTGCATGCCAACAAGGGAAGGACTTTTCTCTTAAAGGGAGAAAGAAGTATCATCCTTAGATGCACCTCTGGAAGAAAACCAAAAGTACTTCAGAAGGTGTCTCTGCAAATGAAATCAGTTGCTTTTGCTCTGTTATTCAGAACCCTTACTCAAAATTTCTTCTTATATACTGTAATTTCTGCTGTGATGCATCTTCTGTACACTGCGAGTAAGTTGCTTGTGTAAATGTTGTCTGGGTGTTACTGAGCCGTTGTACAAGTGCGTAGGCTTGTCCCTGGCCCTGTGAACGTCAGCTGTCCCACGTGGATGAGTTATGATGTGAGATTCTGCTGTCGAGTCCCACTCGGCAGGTGAGAAGACCTGCATGAGTCTTCTCTTCTAGAGAATATCGTAGACCTATTTGTGTGTAGAGAGGGGCTTTCCCGTTCATGGGAGAATTGGGAGCTATGTCCTGCGTGCTCTCTCTCTGCATGTAATACAAAGTCTTTGGCACAATGCTCAGTTTTGACTTGGCTCTGTTGGTGAAGCTAAATGGTCCCAATCCCATTTACAAGGTTTAAATGACTGTTTCACTTTGAAAACTCAAAGCGGGAGAAATCCTATTTCAATTAAATGGTAATTGCTTGCCAAGATGAAAAAGTAATAAACAGAAATTTAGACCAGAACTATTCTTTGCATGAGTACTTACTGGTACAGGAAAATAAGTTTTTGATGAGAAAGACTTTGTACAACTTGCTGTCAGCCTTATAAAAGAGGAACATGCTGCTGCGCGCATTCCCTGTAGATGTACGAGGAGCTCTTCTGCATAATTATGAAACAAAAGGTGTGTTGTGTGAAGAAATAGTTACCAAAAAAAAATTCCTTAATTATCTGCAGCCCTGAGGAGAAGGACTTGGGGGTGTTGGTTGATGAGAAGCTCAACATTACCCAGCAGTGGGTGCTTGCAGCCCAGAAAGCCAACTATATGCTGGACTTCATCAAAAGAAGCATGACCAGCAGGTCGAGGGAGGGGATTCTTCCCTCCTTGAGACCCCACCTGCTGTACTACATTCAGCTCTGGGGGCCCCAAAACAAGAGGGATGTGGAACTGCTGGAGCGAGTCCAGAGGAGGGCCGCGAAGATGATCAGAGGCTAGAGCACCTCTCTTATGAAGATAACCTGAGAGAGTTGGGCTTATCCAGCCTGGAAAACAGAAGGCACTGGGTGAATGCCTTTAAGCTGGTAGAGGGCAGATTTAGATCAGACATTAGGAAAAAATTGTTTACTACGAGGGTGGTGAGGTGCTGGAACAGATTGCCCAGAGAAGCTGTGGCTGCCCCATCCCTGGCAGTGTTCAAGGCCACGTTGAGCAACCTTTGAGCAACCTGGTCTAGTGGGAGGTGTCCCTCCCCCCACTAGGGGGGTCGGAAATAGGTGATCAGTAAGGTCCAACCATAACCAGTCTATGATTCTATGATCAAAATTTTGTTCTAGTATTAACAGATTTTTATTTTTGTAGTCTTCCTGTGCACTATGTTCAGTGCTGTTTCCCAATCATTGTAGTATGAGTTGAAATATGAGTTAACTCAGTTCAGCAATCTGTTTGACATGATAATGAAGATGGACAGAGTCTGAGGTGAAGGCCTTTTGTACAGGAATGTAAGCAGGCACACATGCCCACAGCGTAGACTAGTTTTATTATTTATATTTTCGCTCACAGGACTGTCAAGGTTAGCTGTCTCCAGCAGATGTTTTACCATGAGTGCTGAGTTCCTGATGCTGCTGGAAGGTTTTCATCTGAGAGATACAGCAGTGTTTCTCTGGCACTCACAATGTCACAGAACAATTTTCTTTCAGAGTGATGCTGCTAAAAGGGGAAAAATGCTAAAGTAATGAAAGCATGTATGTTGAATAGTTGAGGTTAAAAAGTTCTTTGAATGATCAAAACAACATATGAATCAAAAAGGGGGCAAAATCCCCCTGAAAATACCAAACCTGATATTTGAAAATACCAAATATGACTGGATATGCTGATTTCTCAAATCAGCCCAGAGTTTTAGCAGTGATGGGATTATTTTGGAGGCTATGCAGAAATGGATACCTTGGCTTCAGTGTGGTCCTTTAGCTTGTGGTCTTCTGCCTAGGGCTTTGAAACACAGTCTTTGTCCTTTCTTCACTGATTCCTCTGCCTTACAAATTACTAGTTGGTTAGGTAAATATAGCCACTGAATCCATTTGAATGTACAGTAGTGACGGAGGTAAGGAGTGACCCACACAAGGATCTTTTGATCTGACTCTCCAGAATATCCATCATGGGGGGATTCTTAGGGCAAAATGAACCTCATGCTTGTGTTCTATGTTAAGGCGACATTTCTTTGGCAGAGGAAGTACCTGTGGTGCGGAAAGAGGCACGAAGAGTAGTTAGAAAATGTGTGTGTGTGGCTGAAAGTGCAAAATGGAACACTTCTGCTCTCCCTTCCGTCCATCCCAGGAGTATCAAGCAGTTCCAGAGAGATTTAGTATGAGTGATAGACTGAATCTACTTCATGGCATCTCTAGTATGATGATGAACTAGCTCTCTTTTTGGAAGAATCTGGTTTTGCATTACTGAATAACCGCTATGTGTGCAACAAGTAGCTTTTAGACAATGTATATGTATTTGGTTTTGGTAGGAGAGATGGTGTTTTGCTCTATATGTAATTTCAGCATGTATCCAAGGCAGTCATTCTTTTGATTGTGACCTACTGGCACTGCAACTATTTAAAGAATACCAAGCAGTGTAATGGACAAGCTGGAGAATCACCACAGAAATCTTCCAATCCAAGGGAAACCATGGTGGTCATCATGGGAAATGGTTAACTGAAGAAGTCTGCCAAGGTAAAGGCACTTCTAGCTTATCTAACTATTTGTGATAGAAAACAGAACTTGAAACAGCTTTTTTTTTTTTTATGTCCAACCTTCCTACATAGAAACTCTACTTGTCATAAAACAATGGAAACTAGAATAAGCTTTTAATTGTTTTTTAACATCTGTTCTATTTGGAGCAGAGAAGGTGAAAAAAACCCCAAAGGGAAGTGCAAAAATGCATATTTTTAATTCACTCTGTGTTTATATCTATTTGGATTTCTATCAGTAAAATATGTTTGTATGAATAACAGTTTTCCTACCCAGAGTTTCAGTGAATTAAAAACAAATTTTCTACTAGTAATGGGAATAAAATTTGGCAAATGACTGCACCAGCTCGGCAATAATGTTTGTTAAATCTGTCAACTTCTTTCTTTGTTATAATAGAGCTAGTAATGTGAATATATTTTCTCTTCAATGGAGAGTGATAACTACTATAATTATTAATGCAATGCCAATCACTTAAGCATGTGGTATTCATTATGAATAATAGTCTTTTTTTTTAAATAATTTTCACTCCTACTTTCATAATTTCATTACTTACTTCATGTCATGTTATTATTAAACGGAGTATACCTAAATGCTCTTCAGAAAAGATATTGCTGGCACTTCCAAATTAGTTTTAGGTCTAATTAAACCTCCGCCATAACAGATCAGGCATTTAAGGATTTCCAAAAATTTTTTTTTTTTTTTTTTTTAAATAGCAGATGAATTGCCACTGGAACAGAGAGATAGAAACACAAGTTGCTGTGAAATGATATATTTGATCAATGACACAGAGCCTTTTTCCTTGTGGAAGTGTTAAATGTGGAGTGCCAAGTGTCTCAGGACACATCCGAAAATCAGAACTGTGACATTTGAATGTGTCGCTGCCAAATGGAACGGCACAGGGGTTGATGAGGTAAAGTAAGAGCATCTGGTGGGTTGAAGCCAATGGGGCTATAGGGTAAGAGTAGGAGAAACCCTTTTTGTGAATTTGTGATAGTAATCGCTGTCTTCAAGCCTAGAGCTTGTTAAGTTTCCATTAACAGGCAAGTAGTGTGATTAGGTGCAAAGAGAGGAGTACAGAATGCCTCCTGTTGATGGAGAGGTGAATGGTTTCATCCTTAGCTTTTAAAATTAGACTTAGGCCTGTGAATCATGCCAAAAGAAGACCACTCCAAGTGAAATTGCAGGAGGGGTCACATTGTGATTCACATGTTTTATTTGCTTGTGTTCTGAATGCAGCATGACTTTATGATTTGTGGTAGTTTTATTTTTTAGTTCTGCATTGGATGTCCATATTATGAACAAATTTGCTGTTTTAAACACTGAAAGGTTTGAGAAGGAAGCATTTGAGGAGTGAGAATGTGGATCTAGCTGCATCCACAATTTGGGAGTTAAGAGAAATATCTACTGATTGTCTTTATCCTACATGCAGTGAATAAAATTGCTGTCACATGAGACATCCTTTATTCCAAAAGAAGAATTAAATGATACTCTGCCTTCTTGTTGATTAAGTTCTCTATGGTTCAGAGCTGTGGTTTTCAAAGGACAAAAACTATGTGCCAGATTGTGTTGCATGACAAATTGTGTTGCATGCCAATAATGTTTCAACTCATTAAACTGCTTTGTGACTCCTGCTTGACAGATGTCAATAGTCGAATGTATCACCCATCTTGTAATGCGTTGTAAACCGGGTTTAATGGGTACTGGTGTAGTTCAGTAGAGCAACTCTCGTTTATGCCACAATAGAAGCTCAATTTTTTTCTTTACTGGATGCATCAGAAAGCTATTATTACTTCTTGTTTTATTTCAAGATTTTTTTTTTTCTCAGTATCATGACTCAGTTTTGTATGCAGGAATTCCATTGCTTTACTTTTAATACGTATTCACATCCTTAGATTTCTGCTTGAGGATCAGCCATTGAAAAGTATTTGCTTGTTTTGACTATTCAGTGGAAAACTAGCTTGGGAGAATATTTTAATTTTGTGAGGGAAAGGGAAATTATTATTTTACATTACAACAAAATAAAGTGCATGAGAGGCAGTTGCTTAAAGAAATTGGCATGAGGTTCTGCTGGGCATATCTGGGAAGCTTTATAAATCACTTTAATGTGGGATGGAAACCAAAATGTAGTCCTGTTTATAGGACTGTGAACAACTCTAGGTTTAGTATCAAGTTTCTGTTAAATGTCAAAATGTCACTGTCACAACTGATGGAAGTATTTCCTAGATCTGATTAGGATTTTCATTTCATGCTTTTTCTTATCTTGAGAGTTTCTTGTATAATTTGATGATACAATAAGTCTTTTCCCATACCATTTTTTTCTCCTCCTAACTTATATTTAGGAGTCTAAGCCACATTTCTTTTAATTTCCCTCATGTAACACAGCCCAATTGACAGTTCTGGCCTAGTCAAGACCATGAAGTTGCTTCTAAGTCAGAGTCAAGTCAAAAGGCCAGTTTATTGTATTCATTATTTAGGCTAGAAGAATTGCTGAGGTGATGACACACTTACAAAGATAAAAAATATTGGGCCATCAGTGATCCCAAGAAATTCCAGTAGAATCACAGAATGGTTGAGGCTTGAATTATCAGGATATACCTGCATCAAATTATTTGTATGGAGAGGTTTAAAGCATTAAGATATGGATCCTCTAGATTTTTCTAAGACCATATGGGAAAGCAGTATTCTTAGTATTCTATTTGGTGTGGTTTATTAGTGTTGCATTTTGATGAGTTTTTTTGTATTTAAAATAAATTATTGCTCATTTGATTAAAAAAAGAAACAAACTGACTATACTGGAAGAAAGGTAAATTTCTGTTTCAGAGGAAACAGCACCTTCTTACTGCACATATTGTCTTCTGCTGTCTTGTTAGAAAAAGTCTTAAGCTTAATGAATAAAATTAATATGCATTTATAAAACCATTTACTTCTGCAGTGTCACTTCTGTTGGAAGACAAAATGGATAGCACAGAATGGGCCCTTGTTATTGAGGGTCTGAATGATTGGATTGTCGTTTACAGGTGAATTTACTGTTAAAAATGTACAAGGCAAGCAGCTGGTTTTAGTATTCAGCCAGTGGGAGACTGGGGTATTTTACTTTTCAGCAAGGAAGAAATAGAGCACAGGGTAGAAAAAGTCCAGATGTTTTCTTCACAACACGGGGAAGAATCTTGTTAACCTTGCCTGCCGTGCCAAAGTGTGAGGCCATTTTTCTCTCTTAAAAGTTGTGTAGCCTTCATGGGTTCATAATTTCCTACTCTGCGAGCAATGCATGTAAAATCTCCAGTTTTGCAGTGGAAAATGTTTCAATAGATCTCTGTGAACTATGAGTACAGCACATTAGCAATAGAAGCCCCGCTTTGATTAATAAGTGTTTGTGTTTATAGGTTTTTCAGTGCTAAGACATTTCCCCATTGTGTAGAAAATTGTAATCATTTGAAGCAGGCTGGGCTTGGAGACTGCAAGTGGCTGTTGCCAAAGGTCATGTCTCTTCATGTCTTGTGTTTAGCGTCCTCTGTGGCCTTCAAAAAACCATATATTGTCTAGGCAGCTTCTTTTGTGTGGCATTATTAACTCTACCATTACTCTCCACCATTGTTCCCAAACTACCGAAACAGTGCTTGAAAGCTCATTTAGCTATCACAGTGCTAATTGTGGCCTCAAACACTTCAGGATGTGTCAACGCTTCCATTATAAGTCATGGTTTTCAAGATGTAACTACACCGTGAATACATTCTTCCTGCTCTGAAATATGATCGACAAGGTATGTTAGCAACAAGATTTGATTTTAATTAATTTGTTTAACAGAAAGCTCTTGAGGATGAGGAAGATTGGCTTTGGCTTGGGTTCAAAGCCTGCATGCTTTCCACAGATTGCCGTGTTGTCTCAGCCCAGACAGTAGCCCCGGCCTTCCCAGCATCATCTCTCCTCTGGAAGGCTTTGCAGTACGGTGAAAGAATGAAAGGCTGCTGTGAGGGCTTTTCTCCTCTGAATACTTAGGTTAAGAGCAGCAGCCTTAGTTTCAGCTGTACTAAATGTCAAATTTGAGTCCAGTTTTGTGGAAAATAAACAGTTTTGTCATTAAGACATTTAAACACAAGGTTTGCTGATTTGGCCAGTCCACGTTCTCTGCTAAAACAAAAATATTTATTCATGAAACGGTTCTTCTATAGCTCCATGTAGTTCTGTTTCAAGTAAGTAGAAATCATGCCTTGATTATTACTTAGAGGAAAAAGGGAGAATTAGGTAGAAGATTAGTTTCCAGTATTATGGTCTGCTCATTTTAAGCCTGCAGATTTGTGTAGGGGCATAAGCCTTTGTATAAATAATTTTTTGCTGCCCTAGTGGGACATAATGTGCCTTGAGGTGATTATTGCTTGAGAAGAGCACATACGCTCAGACTAAGAGTTAAGGCAATAGGACATCAGTCTGCAGTTGTTGTCCCGCAAGGAGTCTGCAGGCTTTGTCTGTGGAGGATAATTACAGTTCTTTTGGGAAGTAAAAATCCCCTCTCTTCAGCAGCTGGAGAATGTATGATTAGGTATCATGGAGCATTGCACTGGATTATAACCAGTTTGATTGCTGATCCTGAAAACCTGGTCCTTTAAACTGCCCGCTGATTGATTATGACTCTTTGTCAGGATTTGGGACTATAGCAAATGGCTCCAAAGGGTACTAGAAGCAGATCAAAAGCTGCCCTTACATTTCAAGATGTACTGCCTTGTGCCTGGCCAGGACTGCATATGCATGTGTGTATGTGCTGAGGGAGAATGCCTGCAATAGTCATATTTTCCTACTTGGCCTATGAGGGATTAGGCTTAATGATGCTGGTAACATGTTCTGTTCCTGTGAATAGGGGCTGAGCAAGTGAGCCTGGCATTTTATGCTTCTGAGTGTTTGATTTGTATGACCTAATTAACATTTTTAATGTACTTCCTTATGAGTGGAGTATGTAATACAGAATATTGCTTTATGCAAATTGTTTTTGGAAAATTACTGAACAGGAAAAGATCTCATTCTTTTCTGTTATTAAAAAAGCAGATTTCACATGTAGGCAATATCTACAAAGATTACACAAATGATACTTTTTCCATCAGTGTGGAATATTTGTATCTTTCTTTTTGTATTTTACCTTTTTATATCAGCATATTTTATAGGCAGTAACAACTTTGAAAGATAAAGCCTTTACCTTAAGTCTTACACTTAAAGAGAACAAAATATAAACCCAACATGCATCTGCTTCAAAAGTTGTTCCATTAGCTACATTCCAGTCACTCATTAAATGTATCCCCCAATAAAATGTTTTTAGTCCTGAGATAGATTTCTCAATAAAGGTAAATCTCTATAAATTAAATTGATTTAATATTTATCTCTTTTTAAACATTTGCAGATCTACTTTGTGCTGAGGTAGTGCACAAATGTTGCACCTTCTCACTCAATATGTCTTTTATTCAAACATTTTAACAGATTTCTGTGTTTAATGAGAAATTTTGAACTTGGGTTGCCACTACATAGGCTGCAGCTCTTATGAAGAGTTGACTAACGATTGCTCTTTCATGTGCATCAGCAAAGGAATAGTTTACCCAAATGGCATTTATTGTCATCAAATGTCTGCAAAGTCTGGGAATGTTTATCATATAAACAGGTTTTCTCTTGCATAAGTCATAAAAAACTGCTTCAAACTCTGCTGAATGGAGCACTGGTCCAGGCTGTGTTTGGAAATAAAGAAATCACCTTCAGAATGTTTGGAGTATTCCAAGTATAAAACTCCTGGAACCTGACATCTTTCACACTGTGAGAGGTACAGGAGGCAATATCAGAGTAGCTCTTGGGCTGAAAAAGAAGTGAGCTGTGATCTGACCTGAGTTTGCATGACTTATACATGCAAATGTCTTGGGAACAGTCTTGAGGCTGGTCCTTTCTTGGGGCAGAGATCAGTCTGGACCTTGGTAGGATGACCTTTTCACTGAGAGTATTTACTGTGGGCTTTTATATATGGGTAGCTATAGATAGTAAAGTGAGGAGGACAGTTTTCTTCCGTATTCCTTATACAATTGAAATTGTCATCAGCAGTTAGATGAAGATATTTCATTCTGTAAGTTTTGCAAACCAGAGTGTTGAAAAACTTTTCTTCTCGGCATGAATTTCCTCCCATGGTTTTTATTTTTTACTTTATAGTATTTGTTCTCTTTTAAAGAGATGCTTTCTTTAGTTGCATTTTGCTCTGTTGTCTAACACGAATTCTGTCTTTTTTTTCAGCAGTGTTTCTGCCTGAATTGGAGAAAGAGAGAATTCTCCAACCTTCTTTGCCTGTTTTGCATGTGACATAATGCCTTTTGTGAGAGGCATTGGCAAGAAACTGAGGTGCAGGAAACTGTGAAATACATGAAAATCCTAAAAGCATCATATAAAAAATTGAATGTCTAAATGTATAAAGCTCAAACAGCATATCATCCTACTACATATTTAACAATTTTTCATGAGCAGCAGGCAGCCAGTGTTGGAAAGTTCATGAATATTTTATTTAGTGAGATGAAAAGTAACCATGTACCAAACATACAAGACCTCCATTTTTTATTTTGCCTATTCCTTTTTTTGGATTTTGTTTTCATATGGGTGAATCAGCCTTTCATCTCCCACAAACCTTCTAAAATTATTCCCATCAACTTAGTAGTACTCATTGCTGAGGGCAGACCTCATCAACTGGAGTTTCCCTTTGTGAAGAACTGAGCTAAGCAGCAGATCATGACTGTTTCTTTAGTCTTGGGGCAGTTTATGTAGGGGGGGGAAAAAGGGAGTTCTGAAATTATAATGCTGAATGTCAGAATTAAAATACAGTTTGGACCCTTTCTGCTGCTGGAAGCTGTAATATTCTGTAACCTTCTGAACTGAGGATAGAAGAAGAAACCTGGGATGTTGGCAAATGGGCTTTTCGACAGAGCAACTAGCTGAAGACAAACCAGCCATCCTGTATGAGGTGTTTGTCCTAGTTCTGGTAGTCAGGCTGTTGTAGTTCTGCTAAAGTGTAGAGATTGAAGAGAAGTATGGTTTAGAGGTAGAAATAATACTTTTTCTTAGATCAGAAGGCATAGATGGAAGAAATACACAAGGCTTTGGCTGTGTAAGCCCTTGTTCAGATGAGAAACAGAAAGAGATGGTACAGGGTGAAGACAGTCACTGTGAATTTAATTATGCAGATCATCTAGACAACTCAGAGAAAGGGATTCTTCTTACCTGTGGTGCAGAGTGTGCTGTTGTGATGGATCACATTGATCTGGAGGAGGCAAGCCTTAGGCTGGTAAAAATTGCTGACGTACAGATTTTCCTTCAAGTCTACAGATATGTTAGGGGAATGCATGATCGTTTCTGCCTGGGCAATTATTTTGTCACCATGCTGGAATTTCTTTTACTGCTTTTTGACAGGCATCTCTTCAAATTATTATAATGAATATTTTTTTTAAAAAAGCTTTTTTTCCTTTCCTTTCTTCCCTTTCTCGCTTCCTCTTTCCTTCCTCCTTTCCCTCTCTCTTTCCCTTCCTCTTTCCTTTCCTTTCCCTTCCATCATAAATGTGCTTAGCTTACATCTCACTCTCATTTTTCTGCGTTAATCAGGGAGTTCTCTTTTCTGTGGTAAGATGTCAGGAAAGTTAGCTGAACATGCCAGTACAAGTTCCCCAGATGTCATATTACATGCATGGTATCTAGAACAGAAGAAATAATATGTATGCATCGTATTTGGAGGCAGCAGAAAGGAAAGCCTTCAGCAGCTGCCAGCATTTATTTAGTACACATGCTGAAACCGGGCAACCATTCTGCAGCTGTAGTTCTGAGGTGGCAAGGAGATTGTCTGTAAAGGGCCAGAAACTGAATAACTGTCTTTCTCAAAAAACTGAAATCATTGTAGCTGGTAATCACATTCCAAAATGGTCCCTTGGGGCAGAATACAATGCAGTAGGACAGCCAAGAGCACCTGAGCAATTCATGACTGGTGGAAAGGGGTAGAAACCAATAGAAGAGATAGTTCACACCAGATGAAGATTTGTCATAAGTCTGTGTTTTACTTCTGTAAATCCTAAAATGTACAATAGTATTCCAAGTATGTTATCATTGTAACTCAGAAGAAGGGATAAGTCAAAACACAGAAAACATAGAATATCCATCAATAGTTCCTCATTTGAAACTGAGGATTTGAAACACTGTTTAGTGTATACTTAAGAAAAGTTCAGGATAGTTTGTGACTTGTGTGTAATAAAATGCGTATGTTTACACATACAGCGTTTGGAGAAGAGAAGAGAAGATTTTGTCACAGCTTGCTGAAGAGATAATGCTTTGTTTTGGGAGGAGGAAACACATTGAGCCTGCTGCCCTTCTTCCAACACACAAGGCCTAAAAAGAAGGCTGTACAAACGGGTGTGGGTTTACATCCCTTGAAAGAACTTCTGCTTTGCAGATCTGTCACGAAGGATGAGCATTGCACTTACAAAGATGTAAAGTTACCACATATTCTCATTTGCACTCTTCCTTTTTTGGTTTTTGATTTTGTGTGCATACCTTTCTTGCAAGAGTGGTCGTGAGGATGAAATGCTGTGGCGCAGCATTGCAGATGTGCTGGAACTCCCTGAGTCCTTCTTCAGTTTTTCAAGTCCCTATCACTTTTCTTTTTGTGTGTAAGCTTGGAGCTATTGCAAATCTTTGAAGCCTTTAGGCTTTTTTCTCAGCATATGTTTGTATCAGTAGAGTACCACTGAGTATTACTTCATTATGTTTATGCCCCCTAATCAACACTGACTCTGAAGGTAAAACAGATGGAATTTGTTTGCTTATGAATTATGCAAAATTATAGTTTATTAAGTTCCTGCATTTTAATAGGCAAATGAGCTAATGGCTATGTGGGTGGGCTGGATACTACACAGTGTGTAGCTGTGTAGATGGGCTACAATTGCTTCAATTCACTGTGCTTTCAAGTACACCTGTTCTCCATTGTGGTTTTCAGCTGGAAAATCTGCCATCTGCAATCAGATCAGGTTTTGAACAACAACAACAACAAAAAAAGGCTATAAATTTAGGTTGAAACACTTTTTTCTCAGCTAAAAAAGTGCACTCTTTCATGGAATTTGATAACAGAAACAACTATTTCTCGAGAAATACAGGGATAGTTAGAGTTTCATATTGCATGCTAATGGATGGTGAAAGCTGAAAGTAAGGGAAATACATGAAATGTATTGGAACCACTTTAAATTTTGCAGATAGCACTTAATCAGAACCTGATTTGGTTTGAAATGGCTGTTCATTGAAATTCTATTTTTTATTTTCTGAGAGAGAGAATCTAAAGCTCCAGTGACTCTCTTTTGATTTAAAGGCAATGAACTGTAAAAAATAGGAAGCAGCAGGTGACAGGTGTATTATTTAGCCATTGCCTAACTTTATTTACATTATTCAAAGACCGGAGATGGGCTTATCATCTTTTTTTTATAGCTAGACAGTCTTTGATGGAAGATTCTTTAAAAAAATCAACTTCCTTTTTGGTTTTGAAAGATACCACACTAACCCTGTTTCATAATACTAGCCCAAAAGTGCAAGAAACTGTATTACAGGATACCTAGTAGTGTAGAAAAAGGCAGTAATTAAGGTGGGAGAATTAATCTTTTAAATTCCTTTGAGTTTTATTGTAAGCATGAAGAGTTTGCAGCCATGCAGGTGACTTACTTACTAAAAACCAGTATGTAAAGAGAAATAGGAATAGTATGTATTAGCAGATTTATGCTTATCAATTAATTTTATAGCTCCTCTTCTTGGTGTGGGAGAGTCAAATACTAAAAAGATGAGCCAAAATATGCCTTTATGTACACTAGTGCCAGTGCACTGAACTCAGCACAATTGCAGAGCTGTAACAAATGCTGAAATATGGCTGTTAAAAAGGGACCTGAGGGACAGTTTCCTCCTCTGCTAAGGGCAAAGGCAGATCTCTTTTCCTGCAGACATCAAAGGCAATGTTACAGCTACCTGTGTGTTATCAGCAGGATGGAGGTTTTTATGGCTAAAGGGTACTAGCCACAAGGAAGAACTATTTATCCATTTGTCATTCAGATCTTCCAATATGCTTTAGGAAGGTATTTAGAGCTATGATGAAAAGCGTTGCCCTGAAGTGAAATAAGAACACTTATGCATTATTTTCTTTTTTTTTCCTATGGGACTGGTAAGCTGTAGGAGAGGACAAGTAACAAGTAGCTTGGGCAGAGTGGTAACACTGAGCCACTCTGGTGGCTTCCAGAATAGTCAAGGATATCTCTTCCTGAACTCTGCACTTGTTACTTTGTAGTGATTACTGTTTCCTCTTCCTGTTTTTTCTTTTTTTCCAGGGACAGTGATTTTAGGTGTTGATTTTGGTGGTTTGAAAAATTTAAGTTTTTTCCCTTTGAAAGGGGAGTGTTTGACTGCTGATACTGCATGGTGCATAAATGATGAGTACTGATAACAGCTGCTCACTCACATTTGTCACCATTATGTAAACTGCCATCTGTCAGAAATGGGCACTGTCCGAATAAAAAGCAGAAGAGCTCTGCTGAATATCAACCACTAGGCTGGACTGAGCTGCAGTGGGTCTGGAAAGATTGCCTGGTTAGAGGCTCAACTTCTTCCTTCTGCATTTGTTGCAATGACTGGCTTTCAAAACCAATCTGTATTCCAGGGTGATATGTGTGCCTTGTTTCTGGAACTGTGCTCCCAAATAAATATTCAGCAGTGAGGGACTAAGCTAATGATGTAAATTGCTTCAAACACGGCCACTGACCATGGTGGCTTTTGTATCATACTCACTGTGAGCAGCAGTGCTATATTTGGAAGGAAAGTTGAGCTACCTGGTCGTTCTTTTCCAGCAATACAGCTCTAAAATTCTGCAACCGACAGGGTTGAAAATAAGTAATGAAAGACTACTGTGGCCAGAATTGAAGGAAAAAAGTAATGATTAATCTGAAACACGACAAGAGAACCGTTCTCTGCTTTGCAGTATAGCATAGTTTAGAAACATTTCTCTGGAGATATTGTATTTTTGTCCAGTTAAGTAAGAGATTATGTTTTAGAAAATTCTAGTAAAAATTGGCTGCATGGCTGGACCCAAAGAGTGGTGGTGAATGGACCTAAATACAGTTGACAGCCAGTCGCAAGTGGTGTTCCCCAGGGCTCAGTATCGGGGCTATTTATGTTCAACATCTTTATCAATTATCTGGATGAGGGGATCGAGTGCACCCTCAGTAAGTTTGCAGGTGACACCAAATTATGTGGGAAGGTAGCAAGGCTGTGCAGAGGGATCTGGGCAGGCTGGATCGATGGGCTGAGTCCCGTTGTATGAGGTTCTACAGGGCTTAGTGCTGAGTCCTGCACTTGGGCCACAACAATCCCATGCAACGCTACAGGCTTGGGAAGAGTGGCTGGAATGCTGCTTGGTGGAAAAGGACCTGGGAGTGTTGGTCAACAGTCAGCTGAACATTGTGCCCAGGTAGGCAAGAAGGCCAACAGCGTCCTGGCCTGTATTAGAAATAGCATGGCCAGCAGGGAAGCGATTGTCCCCCTGTACTCAACATTGGTGAGGCACCTCAAATATTGTGTTTGGTTCTGGGCCCCTCACTACAAGAAAGACATTGAGGTGCTGGAGCAGGTCAGAGAAGGGCAATGAAGCTGGTGAAGGGTCTGGAGCACAAGTGTGATGGGGAGTGGCTGAGGGAACTGGGGTTGTTTAGTCTGGAGAAGGCTCAGAGGGGACCTTATCATTCTACAACTACCTGAAAGGAGGTTGTAGTCAGCTGTGTTTCAGTCTCTTCTCCCAAGTAACAAGTGATAGGATGAGAGGAAATGGCCTCAGAGTTGCTCCAGGGAAGGTTTAGATTGGATATTGGGAAAAATTTCTTCACCAAAAGTGTTGCCAAGCATTGGAACAGGCTGCCCAGGGAAGTGGTGAGTCATCCCTGGAGGTATTTAAAAGATATGTAGATGTGGCACGGAGGGACATAGTTTAGTGGTGGACTTGGCAATGCTAGGTTAATGGTTGGACTTGAGCTTAAAAGTCTTTTCCAATCTGAATGATTTTATGATTCTAACTTCTTTGCTGTTCAGGTGCTTTTTTTGCAAATTTATCTCCTTATTTTTATGTTACAGCTAAATTAGCGCTAGCCTAAACCCAGCAGGGTAATATTCCACATTGGCCAGTATACACTAATACTGTAGTTATTTCCAACTGAGACAGCTCCTACAGCAAAAGGGATTTGTTTTGTTTACAGGCTTTATGTTGCTGTAATGTTAAAAATTTTCAGTCAGACTGTGTCTTGATAACAAAAGAATTCTTGAAACTTCCATTTAAAAAACAATAGATTTCCACATGTCCTGTAAACCAGAGAGTCATCACAAGACGATGGTGCTGCCTCAGTGGTGCTGCAGCGCAGTGCAAGAACAGCACAGTAGACAAGCAAGGGCTAAATTTTGTGTGCTCTGGAGGTTTACCTCTCCGCATTGGCAGTGATGCAGTATGATACATCCTTCTCTTGATCACAGGCCATTTAAAATGTGATTAGCGCATTTAGTTAAAACTTAAATATAAATAGAAAATAACCAGCCATTTAAAAATATTTGTTGTGTGTGATTGTTTTCCCCTGAAGTAATAAATTAGACAGTAAGGTTTCATGCAGCTGATGTTTATTAGTTATTGTGCCACACTGTACTTTAGAAAAAAATTAACTCTTTTCAAGTTTATGAAGTAGAATAACATTTACTTAAACAATTCATGATGATGGGGTGCAGGAAACTATTTTTTTTTTAAATGTGTTTTTAGCCTTAATTCATTGAATACTCTACATATGAGAATTAAAAATGTTTTTCATTGCAGTTTATTCCTAGGATTGCACATTTTGTCTTAAGGAGTTTGGAAGTACAAGGACAGCAGTGCAGGGTCTGTAGAGTTGGCCCTCTGGAGCAGAACTGAATGAATGTTTCATTTTGGTGCACACAATCAGGTAGTTCTCAGTATCAGTACACAGCACTTCCAGCCTAGACACTGTAGTCTGTTCCACACAGCAGCAAACAGCTATAGATAGTTCCCGAAGTCTGGACTTCTCCTTAACCTTCTCTCTGTTTTTAACAAGACATCTTTCCTGTTCACTCCTGCATTATTTGTTTTGCTGCTAAGCCTTTCTTCTGGTTCTTCTTAATCCACCTAGAAAATCTACTTTTTCCAACTTTTGCCTTCAGTAGCAGGCAGAAGGCTAGAAGTTAGCTATAGATGTATTTTCTTTCACTATACTTTCTGCAAACCCCTTTTACTCCTTTCCAAACTCAAGAAATCAGCTTGAGGCATAAAAGCCACCTGTGTTTTTGTCTGTTGGTGTCTTGACTGACACTAGCTGATCTACACCATCATATTGGGGGTGATGCATTTGTAAGTATTCTATGGCTATTATGGCTATACTGTAATGCCTATGCTTTTCATTCTCATTAGTTGTGCTAGCTTGGGGCTTAAGTTCATGCTCAGCCTCAAATTTGGTTTGTTTCAAGAGGTGTAATCCTCTTACCTTGGCATGACAAAAGAGCCAAACTCCAAAAGAGCCAAACTCCTAGTGGTTTTCCCTGCTTGACACACATGGTAAGGCACTCCTGCTTTCTGGAGAACCTTCAGCCAAAACATGTGCATGATGATTCAGACTTTTTAAGATCTTCCTAAAGTGTCCAGAGTATTTCTAGCCTTTTCAAAACCTTTTCCACTTTCTGTTCACAAGGGATTTATGATGAAAAGATGGAAGAAACAGTTGGAAATAGATGTGCGAACAGTTTGTGATCTGCTGATGTAGTCAGCTGTCCATGTATGCCGAATATGCAAGTACTTTCATTCCGAGTGATTGTCACATTTACAGTTAGTAAAAATTATATTTCCAGTACTTTTTTAGTATTTAAAATGAACCAATATTGTTTATTCTGTTCCAACACTTACAGTGGAGCAGCTTCTTTTGTGTTATTTATTTTCTTCTTTTCTGTCTTAATTTTCACCTGTGAACTGATGCATAGGGTTTGTCAGATCTTTCTGTAACATGGCACATTTGGTCTGATTCTAAGAAATTTTTAATTGTGCATTTACTACTGAGATAAAATAAGCAAGGGGAAAATGGAAAACTGCTTTGCGGAAATGAACCTTATTACAGCTTTGAGGAAATGATACTGCAATTAAAGCTGAGACAGACATTTTATTCAGATCCCTTCTCTTCAGCTGTGCATAGAATATTGAAAATAACGTTGAGATAATTTATCATATTTAAAATCTTTAATGGACAGTTTGTGGAGAGAATTTGTACTTAAATCTGAGAGAGAAAATAGATTATTTCTGCTCCATAGATTCTGACTTCTGTGAGCTATTGTACAAAGTTACTTGGAAACTGACTTTAATCTGCTATTTTGCATCAAACTCCATGTATACTATTTGGATGGATGTTTCTTTATGGTGGAATTCTGTCTTTTCCTCTCAAGAGCCAGAAAATTTGAGTTTGGATTTTGACATTAATATATATGATGTTCAGTAATGATTAATGATTTATTTTGCAGGAGTAAAAGTGGAAAGTGAACAAACAGGAAAAAAAAAAAAAACCCAACCCAGATACAACTGGCTAGTTTTCAATTTCTTGCTTCACATCTGTGACTCTATAATATGAAAATCTTCCAGATTTGGAAATTTGGAGGGAGGAAAAAAAAAAAAAAAGAAAGAAAAAACCCCCAAAAGACTAAATATGAGCACTCGCGCTCTCATTTCCTCACATCTCAGCCATGATATATACTACTGAGCTGGAAAAGTCATGAGATCAGACATTTTTGTTCAGTTTGCCAGCATGGGAATACTTGAAAACAACAGTTACTGTCTTCTTACTTTCCTTTGCAATTCCATTCCAGCAAGTCAATTACATGTCAGTTCTCATTCTCACACCTTCTCCATGCTTTTCTTAAACCCACCAATATATATTTTTCAATTAGGACAAAAAAAAAAAAAAAAAAAAAAAAATAAAGGATGCAAGCCAAAATATAGAACAGAAAATTTGAAGATTGGACCAGACATGTTCCATAATTAGCTCTTCCCTTTGTTATGGTCAACAATGACTCAATTTTTATCAGTCTATTCTTACTGCAGCCTTTTCTAATGCCTTCTTTTCATTTACCAGCAAAGATGATAGTTTTTCTGAACACAGAGAATCAGTTCAGTTTCCCTGAACACAGTGAGAATCAGTAACCTGCAGTTATATCACTTGTTATTTTTCATTATAAATCCATTTTTTCAGTAACTTATAGTTGTGTCAAAATCACTCCATACCAGTGTGTACTAAACTAATTTACAGTGCACAGAAGGGGATGTTTATCAAGCAGATCTCTTTTGCTAGCAAATAGGAATTGTATTATAAAAGTCTATGCTTAAATGAGACTCAGCAAGTTATGTGCATGAAATATAACAGGTTTCATGCATACACACAAAAAATACACAATAGTTGCAAAAATGCAAATATAAATCTTTTAAGAATCTATCTTTTTTTTAGGAGGTGTGAATTTTGTGGTAGTAAGTAAGAAGTGGTTATATTTAGACAGGAAAAGTGACAAATACTATTTTCAGTGTCCTTTGTTGGTGTAGGGTCAGAGTTCCCTGCTAAGGAAAGCATATAACTAGATGTATGCAACCCTCTTCAAAGTGCTTGTAAAAACTGCCTAAGCAGATAAGTGCTATCTCTTACTAAGTTTCAAAACCCTTGACACAAGCCATGTAGGCTGAGCTAAAATCCTTTCAGGTGAGAAGTGTGGCTTTCTGCCGCCTCCTGAATCCATAAAGAGTTTGACTATGGGTTTCCAACTGTGAAAATTCCTGGTAGATTGTCAAGTAGTATAGGTAAAATGGGGAAACAACTTTTTTTTTTTTTTTTTACTGTGGCAAACTTCTTTTTTTTCCCCCCCCCAGCAAAGTTAAAATGGCAAAACTACCACAAAGTACTTCATAGCTAAACATATAAAGTGAGGAACACTTTCCTAACAAATCTACTGTCTCCTTCAGCTTTAATCCCTTCTTGCAAGAATGTTTTCAAAGATGCTTTTCAAGGAGAGCTTCCCCAGTATGGTTGCAGAGGTGGAAGGCTGAGCACATACCTGACTGGCAATTCTTAACAAGCTCAGATAAAGGATGAGCTCTTGTCATCATCTTGATCTGTAGAACAAAATTAGTTGGAGCTCAACAGTTTTTTGGTAAAAAAGCCTATGCAGAGCAGCAGATAACTTCTTTTTAATTTTCAATGTTGGGGATGCACTGAAATTTCTAAGATCATTTGGAGACGACTATTAATATCACCATGCATAAAGAAGGTCCGTAATGCTTCAAAGGGATGCACAAAGCCTGGGGGGATGCTCAGACTTACTGCTGTGTGTGATTGCGGAAGAAAGTCACGAGGCTTGCACACTTCAAAAGTCAGGGCATGCAAAAGTTCAAGCAGCCCATGCAAATTCACCTCCCCTCTTCTGCTTGTTCATTACAGTGCATATAATTACTCAATCAGTTTAATTTCTTCAGGGCGTTTCCTTTAGCACTTAAGAGATGTGATGATGTAAGTATGAATGAAGTTCTTAAATAATGTTTATTGGTATTGAGCTTTTTAGCCAAACAGAAATGGAAGCTTTTTGGTTTATTGCTGCTGCTTTGCTTTTACAATATGTCAGTTTTTTTTTTTTTTTTGATCATGACCTTGTCTATTAAAGATTTCTCTAGTCTCTCAAAGCAAGCCTCTGTTCTGAAATGTACATAATTTACCAGTGTTTTGTTCTATGGGTAGCATTTTTACATGCTGCCATAGCTGAAGGAAGAATTACATGTGACCAGTACTCTGTCTGCAAATATTTAAATGTAATCTATTAAAAACTTTTTATTTCCAGACAGAGAAGAAACACTTTTTTTTTTTTTTTTATGAATACGGGGCTAAGTAAGGATGGAGTCACACATGGGTTTAAACCCAGCATAGTTTAAGCCCTCTCTGGAGTGTATGAGGTGAGGTGAAGATATAATAATCAGGATTATTACAGGTTTAAGTTCATGAGAATCAGCTTTTTCTTTGTGTTATGGCGGCTGAGATACACATAGTGGTTAGAGCAGCCATGTCCTGCAAGGGCTGATGTAACATGCCCTTTATCTTGTCTAAGGCTTTAGCGAAGCTTCGATTAAGCCTTTGTATTATTATTGTTGTTAGTAAATAATAGTAATAATGAGGTTTCTGTGGGTTTAGTGAAAACACCCAGCCTTATTTAATACACAGACCAACCTTTGTTTCACTTTGGTTTCAGTGCTGTCAATCCACAGGTAGAAGTGGGCTGGATTTGAAGACTGAGGTCTCTTTTCTCTAACAAAATATAACTAAAAAATTAATCCGTTATTAAATGTGACCTCAAAAAGAGGGAATGTACTATGCTGTCTTTATCCATATAGAGTCAGGTAGTTTCAATGTCATGGCTTCAAATAGATACTTTTGGACATTTACATTTCTTGCACAGTGCTTGATGTAAAGTGAAGAGCAATAAATCAATTAAAACTATTGTAAAGGGTTTTATTATAAGGTGAAATAGTCTAAAAAAATTTATAGTGACTGAATAGATTTTAGGCATATGTGGCAGGTGAAATTTGATAGATGTGCCATGCACTAATTGCCTCCAGCACTAGCTATTGCAGGCTAACCAGTTAGTAAAGACATTCAGTAATGTCTACTCTGCAAATACAAGCTATATTAAAATACTTGAATTTATGTTCATTTTGAACTATTTGAACTATTCTTTTCCCCTGCAGACTGAGACAATTTACTTCCAATGCCCTTATCACTGAATTGTCAGGTTTTGATGAGACTACAGCACTTTCAGGTCCATTTGTTTTTTCATTGAGTAATTGTGTTATTTTTTTCCTGTCTCCCAAAACAGAGAAATGCTAAAGCTAGTGGTGAACTGGAGTATTAACAGTGAATAAGAGATAAGGCAGAACATTTTGAAAATGCTGGAATTTATATTTATAAAAAACTATTTTAGAGGAAAAAGGAAATGGTTCATAATTAAAGCAAAGAATTAAGGGTCAGGCATGGTCTTTATTTCCAGCTCTGGCAGAAGCTATAGGGAATCATTTAACCATTTTACACGTCTTTATTTCCATTTCTGTAAAACAGCATGATAAAGACGTACAGGAAAGCTAAGCTAATTCAAGGCTGCAAAATGTTTAGAGTGCTGTGGATGTGTCAGGTGGAAACAACTGCAATGTATTTCAATATGATAATTTAACTTATTTTAATTAATTTGATTACCATGCTAATTAATTTTTTACCTAAAGCATAAAGCACGCTGTTGTCTTGTGTATCAGAGTAATAACTTATAAAAAAAATGGTGGAAGAGCTAAAAATTAATTTCATTTTCATGTCATACAACAGAGGCCACTGATAGTCTCTCTTGAGTTTATTCCAGCTCTGAAATAATTTTGAATATCTACCAGGAATATGCAACAACAATAATTCTCAGGCATAATCTAAAGAAAAAAAATGAGCATAGGTTTCCAATAAAGCAAATTCTGGAAATCCTGATTACTTGACCTTAAAAAGCTTATTGGGAAACCCTTGAGTTCAACTGATTTGCACAGGTTTTTGATGCATAGTCTGTCCCTTCCTGGCCATCCTACCTATTTGATTTAGGAAATACTTTTACAGTTCTCCAGAGGTCCTGTTGTTTGGGGGAGTAGAGAACTGAAGTTCTTTGGAGGTAGTTTTTTTGAGATAGTTGAAACAAAGTGTTTGGGTTTGAAATTTCACATTTGGTTTCATCGGTTTGATTTCACATTAGTCTGCGAGGTTGTAGTAACTATTCTCCAACAGAACTGTCTCCAATAAAGTAATTTTTCTATTGAAAAACAACTTTATGTTTTAAAATACCCATCCCATTAAGACTGAGCATTCTGCTGGGTTTTATTTACTCTGGATTAGAACATTTATTGTCCCATGGTGAAATATTTAAGAGCCAGTTTGTGCAAATGAAAAAACAGCTAAAAATAATGGAATAATCAATTAATGAGATGTGTGTTATTTACTAAAGTGTCTGTAAGGTTTTATTGCCTTAGTGAAAAGAAAATAAAACGCTGTGTATATTTTTCTGGTGGAAAATCAGCCAGTAAGAAGATACTGTCTTTGCCATGAGTAACCTCTAAGGGAACAAACACAATGAGAAATATCTGAAGCCAAATCAGTTCCTTCATCTAAGAAAAAATAATGAAAATATCATGATTACCCTAATTAAATGATAAGTTTTATTCAGTTAGACAAATACTGTATATTCAAAAATTTTACCCCTAACTTATGCTTTTTATAGTTAATTTTGCTATGCTAAGAAATACAGATATGTAAAACAGGCAAAAGGAGGAAGTTATTCGAGATCCAGAAGGAAACTCGTCAACATTTCTTTTCAAGTCTGCAAGAACCCAAGGCACTCAATTGCAAGGTAATATATGAGAGTAATGAGCAACCTTTCAAAGTGCAAACGTTCTGAATACAAAATCCCTGTGTAGCTTTCAAGAAGAGGTAGCAACCAAATTGGTTCCACCTTTTTATAGTCTGCCTTTACATAAAAACCAAAGCCTTCCTCATCTCTGGCAGTAACGTTGAATGAGTTTCAAGTTGTGTGATCCATGTCATATCCCTTACAATGTGTAGAATAGGAATGAATCAGTACAGTGAATTAGCCCAGCCTCATGGTGATAAGCAGGTTGAATTGTGCCAGTCTTTTTTATTTTTACACAAGAAAAGATGTGATTTTGAATGTCAGATCTAGGAGACTGAGTCAGTAATCTCAGTCCTTCACAAGGCATTCCTACGTGTCGATAGTTTACTATGTGTCAACATTGTGAGCTCTTAAAGGGAAAAAGTGACGTGTATCTGAGACTTCTCTAAATTTGTTTTATTAACATCCTATACACTTTGCTTGTTGTTCTTACAATTTTTGCATTGCAACTTCAAAAGCTAATTCAGTGCACTGGTCAGATAAAGCAATTGTTTAATAGATGCAAAAAGCCGTTTTAGCAGAGCTAAGTTGCTCACTGCAACTAAGGCAGAATCAAATAAAACCTCACAGTGTAAGTAACAGGCTAAAGATGGTGGTTTGTGTAGTGTTCTAGCTTAATAAATGAGCAATATTTCATTGTCTCTGTTCCTTCAACTCTCAGAACTGTGGATGTTTGTTTCATTTGTGTAAAAAATAGTTGGACTAGATTATTTGCTTTCTTCTAACATTTTTAAAGCTAACAGTGAAAAAGAAGGAAATGTCTTACAAATTTGTACTAGAATATTTTTAATTAGCTAAACCTTAGCTTTAAAAATATTTATTTCTGTCCTGTGTTGTAGAGACTTGAAAATTATGGATATTTGATTTGGAGAAGAAATCAAAATAAATGAGCTTCAAGTTGGCTTTTCAAAATGGGAATTTGAAAAGCTGTCTTTTTTGAAAGAAAAACAAGTATTATTTGCACATAAAGGGTTTTGTCTCACTAGAACAGTTGTATTAGCTAGTAATATATGGTTTCTTATACCATAAGAAAATTGCTTTTGAAAACAATGATATAAATTAAAATGCTTCGTAGAGACCCTGTCCTTAAAAATGGTGGTAGGTTAAATCTCATAGATTTTATATTGTGCTGCATAAAACTATAGAAGACTATCCAGGTACAAAGATTTGAAACACCGTGTGCACAATGTAGTATTAATATGCATGGAAAGTTAGCTGAATGATGATCTAAACTCATAGGCTAGTTGCTTATAGCCACATTTTTGAAAGTTTTTTTTTTTTTTGGTGGGGGTTTTTTTGTGGGTTGTTTTGTTTTGTTTTTTTTTTGTTTTTTTCCTTTTTTTTCCCTTTTTTCCATACTGTTTAAACACAAAAATTAAGAGAGGCAGCTGTTGGAAATAGAATGTAAAAATTCTTTATGAATAGAAGTGGGATTATTCTTAGCAATTTATGCCAGGCTTGTAAAACATCTTTTGCCTACTCATCCAGAACTATAATAACAGATTCACACTGAACTTGAAATACAACTGGACTTTCAATTATCTTTCTCCCTTTTTGTTCTTAATGGATTGAATAACACTATAGCCCTAGCTCAATAAACAGGGTAATTGCCTGTGCTGGACAACCAGTGATTTCACTGTGTTTCCATTAACTTCATGGTGAAACAGGATTTGTCCAGGTTTTTAAAGTTCCAGCAACCTAGCTTCTAGTGGGAGTTACCAGGTCTCCTGGATTCTCCAAGAAGATTCATCTTAGGAAATAAATTGAAATGCATTCTGCATTTTTTATGGTACCTCTGAAAACCGTGAGACCTTTCAGAAAGAACTTGCCTGGGAAAGTCCTCTGCTCACACTGAGTAGGGTGCCAATGGAGTCTCATACAGGACTTGGTTTAGTTGTGCTTAACCCGTAGGCTGAGCATGAAATTAGAGTCTGTACTTGAGTGGAAAACAACATATAATCAGGTAGATGAAATAGCCTTACTCATTTTAATCATGATTCCCAGAACATGATAATGATAATATATTCCCAGAAAATAAGCTTTGTCACTAAGGTCTTTTGATAGTTCATGTTCTAATCTTACTGCAACTGTCAGGAGCTATTGCTGAAGCTCTACACTTGTTTATTGTGCAGAGGCAGGTATATTCATTGGAATATCACATGCATCAACCTCTTTTAAATCTTTTCATGATAGTGGTAGTGTGTTATGATGATGATGATGCACATTTGTACAGGTTAGAAATGTAATTACGAAAAGCTGAAATTTCTCTTGCAGATTTTTTAATTCCTAATTTCTCATTTTACATGGCTTTTGGTTTGGGACCATGCAAAATTGCTTCCTGCAGTGGTATAAATCATCCAACATTCTTCATGCAGGTCACTGAGATATGTTACTGTGTACTTAGCCTGTTGAAATGCTGATCCTGGCCAGTAATATGTGAGTAACAGGGTAGCACAGATTTAGAATAATAGGTGGTGGAAATGGTCAATGTGTATACCATTCTTTCTGCATAGCTTAATTCATCTAAATATTATTTGTCTGCATTTGGCTAGTGTCTGCATTCTCACTGTAATCAGTGAAAACAGTTACCATAGAAAAAGATAGATCACTCTCCTGAGATACCCATCTGTCTCCATAGACTATAGAAAGAGTAATTCTACTCCTGGTTCCTCATCCAGCATACTGCTTTCCTGAAGGCATCACTAGTTAAGAGTGATGTTTGGCAAAAGTATTAATGTTTGTCCCAACTTCTTGATTTTTTTCCTGTATTATACGCAACCGGATCTATATTCAAACAGTGAAGGGGATATATGAGCCCTACCTGAATTTATACTGTGAAAAATATAAACCTAGTGTATCTGCTTTCTTACTTTCACCCTGATTTAAGCTCAGTTGTTGTGGTACTTCAGGATATTTGACCCAAATCCATCCTGTCCCCAGCATACCTGCAGACCTACCCAGGCTAGAAGGTGTGTGCATGACTCCTCAGCTGAAAGAGCTTGACTTGTTTTCCACCTGAGGTATAGATCCTGTTCTTTAAAAATGAAGCCTACCTTCCGTACATAGGCTTTTTCCAGATGCTTCTCAGCTGCCTGTTCTCCACACTAGTTATCTGCTAGATCCTTAGTTAACTGCTAGTCATTCTCTCTTCTGCTAACCCCATCTTCAGGCACTTCCCTTCATCTTTGTTTAACACTGTTTGTTTCTTCTCCTCTTGTAACTGCATTGTTCACATAAAAAAGTGAACACTGTACAACATTACGAACATTTTACAGACCATAGATGTTCCTAAGGTAACTGTAGTGCTACTGCAGTTCTAGGTACTGCACAAACCTACCAAAATCCTTGATTTTCTTTTTGTTGTTTTTAGTGCCTTTTCTTGTATCAGGAGCCTTTCAGCAGGTTTACTCATTTTTATTTTTTTTTTTCCCCCCTTGATGAGAACAAGAAGTTATCTTAAAATACATGAACAGTAGGATTCTAGAGAAGCTGAAATCACTGCTGCAGAGGAAAAAGGGGTTTTTCAGGCTGGGAGTATGATAATTACAGCTGTGGGCAAGATTTAAATAATTCTTCCTGGTGAGTTGGGTGAGTGCCTCAGGCTATGTTGAGGCTGAACAACTTCTGCCAGAAGAGATCCTGCATCTGCGAGATCCTCCCGGGACTCCCGGCTTTGCATGCCTGGCTTTCCTTCTTGGGGAAACCTCCTGGAGGAGGGAAGAGAGGGAACTATTGCGTATCTGGGTTTTGGCCACAGCACAGTTTCAGGACAAGCCAAAACAAATTTCTGGACCCATGAGCTCAGAAAAAAATCCCAGCTCCAAGTTCAAGCAAAGCTTTAGTGCTCAGGAGCCTTTTAATCAAATGGAGAAGAATTCTTCTTTAATACACTATTAAACCTATAAAACATCTTGATTATATATTTTTTTTTTATTCTGAAAAAAAATATTAATTAGGATTTACTTTTATGAAATTTTTCTGAGGGCTGATATTTAGCTCAACTGCAGTCTACTGAGAAGAGAGACAACTGAATGCTGTTGTGAAGTTCCTTAAGCAAATATTAATTGTCTACACTTGGTAAGGACAATATGTGCTGGAGGGGAGAGTGCTGCCTGCAACCCTTGGGGTAACAAACATAAAATTGACTAGAAGACAAGGAAGGTAACCTTTGGCTAAAGTTAGACTTAAAGTGAGATATTGCCTATGAAAATCTGAGCTTAAAGCACAAACACATAATGGTTGGGGATTTCTGCTAGCTAGAAAATCTTTCTAGTAAGAAAACAAGGGTTGGCAGGATAGTGCTACTTTTAGCAGGGATTCTGCTCCAAGGTTTTGGCTTGGGCTGTACATGAAAGCTGTGACTTTCACTCTCTCCTGTAGGTTTTATTTTACTGAGCTGTAAATGTTATGTGTGAATAACCGTTTTAATGTTTCTGAGGCTGTCTGCCATGCCAAATGTTTAGTTCACCCTCAGATAAGCCCATAGACTGTGTAAATTTCCATAACACAGATTTATTGCATCTAAATATCTAAACATTGATACTGAATTGAGAAGACCTGTTAAAAATGTATGAATGCAGGCTTTAGAATTTGCATTTCAGTTTCTTTTTTTCCTAAGAAAACACTTTAAAACAAATTTCTAGGAAATATTTGATTGAGGATTCATTAGCATCTCTGTCTTCTCTCTGCAGGCTTCTCTAGTCTCAGGCCTTTTGAAAAATAATCAGTGTTTCAGAGTGGAGTGCAAAACCAAGTACCAGTCAGAAAGCCTGAAAAGATGTAAGAATTGATGCAGCAGAAATATATACAATCAATTTGGGAAAATAGTTCAATGATAATTTTACTCACAGCTCATGAAAACATCTGCTTTGGCTGTGTTGATGTTTCTGGTAGGAGGCATTAGTAGCATGAGGTTTCCATGGGTCCGATTATTCGTTGGGCAGGGAGAAAAATCACTAAGAAAATACACACTGTCTGAGTAGTATTAGTTGAGTTTAGTGACAAGGTTTCTATGCTCTAGGCAAAATCCATCAGGAATTAGCAGATAATTTCCTCCCCTCATCCCAGTCTAAAACACATGCTGTGGAAAAAGACAGGACCATGAGCACTTCTATGTGCTAGCAACAAGAATTTTCCGTTTCTTTTTGAAACAGCCATGCAGTGTATTCAACACTAAATTGGGTCTCTGAGTTCCTATGTGTACTTCCGCTCTTCAGTATGGCATAAGAGAAGATTAACTAACCTTCAGTCATTTATTTGCAGGCTAATAAATGAATGTGGAACCCATTCCATGCTTACCTATTGATTTTGAGCATTTCACTCTGAATCGTAATTCACAATGCCCGCATATGTTCCTGTCTGCATTGGTCACACTAAATGAATAAAGTTAAAAGTTTCAGTAAATTAATTCTTAAAACTAGTGCTTTATTAAAATGTCTATTGATTTTTTTCTTTAAAGAAGCCACGTGAAGCAGAGATGCTTCCAGAAGAAGGCTGGTTACCTCCTGGGATTTGGAGAACTTCAGGGTCAGCACTGAAGTTTGTGGCATGGGTCCAATGGCAAGTGAGAATTCTCAGAAAATTCACAAAAACGTGAAAGAAAAGAAGTTGTAACCTTTGAGTAAAAGTGTCTCTTAGCAACATAGTCCATAAAACTAAGGAAGCTAATGTTAATATCAGTACCCAAAGTGCCTATCACTCAGATGTCATGACTGTATAGAGTAGTCCTGAGGGCAAATTAAAAGGCAAAATAGTTCCTGTCTTTATTACTTGGTGGCAGGAGAGTTGTGGAATTACTCTTCTTGTTGCATTTGTCTGGTTCTGTCTGGAGCACAGCAAGCCCCAGAAGGTCCATCTACTAGAAAAAGAAAGGAAACGCTAATGCATCTGGTTTCTTTATCATACGTATAATCTTCAGTTCCTTATGATAGGTACATTGCCTGGTGGTTGCTGGTTTTTGTATTGCATTTTCTTTTGAGGAGACAAAGAACATCTGCAGCTGATGAAGTTAAACCACTCTGGACCTAGATCGTGCTTTGCCCTTCACCCTGTTTCTGCGGGTGTGAGTTTATCTATGAGTTTGTTTGCTGATTGAAAGTTCAAGGAACGTTGTCCTTATCAATAACTGAATGGTTGCATGTGTGTGTATGTGTATAAATTCTATCTAATGCATATATTTATATCTAGAACAGAAATTATGTGTATATATTTACATATATAATTTTAATGTATGTATCTATTTAGAGAGAAAAAGGATTAACTACTGTGTAACCGTATTATTTTCACATAATCCATGCAAGTCTACTTCCTTCTGCATGAATAATAAATATGTATCTTCTAAGTATACAGCTACAGGCCTTAGCAGATTAATTGCTGTAATGTAAAATGACTCCACTGTCCCTGAAGATCATGCTCCATCAGAATTGCAACTAATTAAGGCTTGTTGGCTATCCAAGTTGATGCAAGTAGAAATAACTATACACAAAGCTATGTTGTTAGAATGAAGTAATTGAAAAGCATTTTCACTAAGCTTATTCAGAAATTTCTTCTATGCTTTCATCAAATAGATAGTGATATTCTTCACCTAAAATTTTGAAGCAATTAAGCCATTACTGATTTCATGGATTCAAATTATGTTAGAAACTCTCCAGGGCATGGACAAGTTGCTTCAGTGTTTGCGAAAGTCTGCTGTCATTGCAATTGAAGGTTCTGGCACTACCACGATTGAGTTAATAGCAGAAAATAGGAATCTTGTAATTTCGTATATTTAGGATGTGCATTAAATAATTTATGGGGGGTTCTACCTCATTTCTTCTGAATATGACAAATGTTATCAGTGCTTTCTTAGAAATTAGCCATTTCCTCTTTTACTTCCACATGTACATCACTAACATGACATCTTAATTTCCATCTTGCTGTGTAACGGAAGGGGTTGTAAAACTGTAAGATTTATATGTTTGATTGTTTCTGAAGAAATGTCACTTTCATACAGGCTTATTTTTCTCCTTTATGTGAAATATTTCACATTTACCAGGAAAATAAAAAGCTTATAAATGCAAGGACAGTGTATATTAAAATATAAAAACCAAACAATTGATGTAAGCCTAGAAATCACTTAGGTAATGATCTAGGTTTACATTTCTTTGCATTTGAATGAATCCTGGTAGTTATGGAAAGAAAGAACTTGATGTTTAGATAGTTGAATTGTACATTCTGAAGTCTTCCATATTGAATTGGTGGCAATTCATAACACTATTTAGGGGAACTGATAACTGCAGTATTTGTGAGTGTTTACAAGTCTTTATTGTCTTCTTAGCAGCAGCCAAATAATAAAATGAACAGATATCTCTCCCAAGCTTCTTAAAAAGAGCTCAAGAAGAAAGGGAAATGACTTAAGCATACCTAATGTTGCATAATCTACCTCTCTCTTCAGCATATATTCACATTTGCATGGTGAGGTGATGTGGTTCTTGTTACGAATAAAGCAAACCTGTGCCTGGTTGCATCCTGACTGTGGCACATTTATAGTGGCAAAATCTCTGTGGCATATGCACGTTTCAGAGACCTGTATACATCTGTGTTATTTTCAGGCTTCCAGATCACCTTTTCAGGTTGAGCATATGGAGAGGGGAGGCAAAACTGATCACCAGGCTGATTGTTGTGGGGCTGAAGAGCATCAGGAACCTTGCAGAAATGAATTGCTGCTGGCCTTACCAGCTCACACATTTTCAAGGGGCTCAGGAGAGGTTTTTCCACCCTCTTCAGCTCAGCCTCTGCAGTCCAGGAGGCAAGGTGACTCTTGGAGACTGAGTCTCCTGACACATACCCCAGTCATTATCTCCACCTGGGTGACTTTTCCTAGTTGCTGATGCAGGCTTCTGATTAAAAGGCATTAGCTCAGAACATATAGTTCGTTCTAGAGGTTTGTCTAATGTAATTTGTATAATGTGTAATCATCTCTGTCTTGCTCATCTAATATGGGTGGAAAATAACTCAGGTTATGAAATTTGCAAGAGAAGTTTTTGGCAGCAACATTTTGAAAATAAAAATGCTTGATGATCGTTTATGCTTTTGTTCTCCTTTATGCAAATTGGCTGATGATAAATGAATGCAATATTTTTTTCTGTAGACACACTGAAAACGTATAAGACATGAAAACCTCTACCCTGCATAACTCTAGTTCCTCAGTAAACCTGACAATGTTTCTCAGTGGTTTCTTTTCTGCAGGTTAGCGTGGGGAATGGCAGTAATTGTTACTGCTGAAATCAATCCGTCACTATGTAATCATATTGTGTCAAATATACTGTTAAAGTAATGTTAGAAGTACTTTGAATGTGGGTGCTAATGTAGGAATTCCCAGCTCTACCTTTCAGTACTTTTCACATCCGAGGAGCTCTGTCTCTGCACTACCTCTCTGAATAATGCCATGACAGTGTCTTCCTCTGGCTTTGCTGGGTTTCTTCTGCCTTTAGATTTTCTGGTACATTCCACCTTCTCCCTTGCTGAACAAACCTGTGCTGGGGATCAGGAAAGTCTCGCAGTCCCATGTGGCTAATCTATGCTATGTGCTGCAGCATATACCTTGTGCACTCATTGTATGGCACTTGGACTGTAGCATCTCAAGTGTCTACCTGTCCCATTTCATAGAGGAGCACTATTGCTCCTTCCCTTGACTCAGATGATACATGCTTAAAAATACAGCTTCTCTCGCCAAATTTGCTGTTGTCTATTGACAAAGGACTCCTTTGATTACAATTCCAATGCTGTCAGTGAAAAAATAGCAAGTTTCTTGTATCTCTGGCACAATGAAAGCAGATCATCAACAGAGTACCAAACTCATCCTGTTTAAAAAAGCTGTATTGTACCAAGTATTGAATGTTTCTATTCATCTAGATTATTTGACTGGGTCAAAATGTGGTCAATGTTATGTCATTTTATGAGTCTCTGTATAATTTCTGTCCTCATTTCCCTTGACAGCAACAAGAAAATAAGTGAAAACAAAGCTGTATAATGCATTTCTCATCTATGCCACTCACTGCTGCTGTTAGATGTGTTTCCTACAAACCCACTTTAATTGAGTGTGTTAAGTTCTTACAAACTGTTCTGTTTCACCATAGTCATAGAACCATAGAACAGTTTGGGTTGGAAAGGACCTTAAAGATCATCTAGTTCCAACCCTTCTGCCATGGCACAGACACTTTCCACTAGACCAGGTTGCTCAAAGCCCCGTCCAACCTGGCCTTGAACGCTGCCAGGGATGAGGCAGCCACAGCTTCTCTGGGCAGCCTTTGCCAGTGCCTCACCACCCTCACAGTGAAGACCTTCTTTCTAATATCTAATATAAGTCTCCCCTCTTTCAGTTTGAAGCTATTTCCCCTTGTTCTGTCACTACTTGCTCTTATTACGGTGTACCACCTCATCATTTTTATACAATAGGTGGTCTTGCTTCAAAGTATTTTTGTTAATTTTCCCAAAGTTAAAGCTCACTGATCTTCAACAGTCACCCAGAAATCTTATAAGAACTTTTATGTTTTAAAGATTACAGTTTCTCTCAAAATAGCATGAAAACCAGGATTTTATCATTAAGAGCTTTGGTGGTGGGTAAAGCACAGGAAGATAAAGGGGAGGATAGGCTAACTGTTGAAGTCCAGCAGTAATGGGAACAGTAAGGATCCTTTTCAGGAACACTGCCTTCACCTTTGGAGGAATTCTGGTTTCTTGAGTGTTAACACTGCTGGAGATTTGAAAACACAATATCCACTCATCTGCCAGACCATTGGATAAGGCAGCTTTGTTTCATACTCAGCGTTCTCCCGTGCGTTGGATAAAGCTCATACTGCAGATAGCGTTGCTAAATCTATGTCAAGGTTCTGACTAGCCCCCCTCTTCCAGAGGCAATTCTTACAGGGAAAGCCGGGTGATATCACTAGTCATTTATGCTGTCTGCTTTCCAGTTCCTTATCCAGTACATACTGATTCCTTTAAACTGTCTGGGGAAGTTGTAGTGGAGGATGTGGGAAACAAAGTGGTGAAAGAAGATAACAAGAAGTAGTCTTGTGAGGAGAAGATAGTAACTTTGTGACTACCATCTATGGATACATTACCTATACATCTGACTGGTTTGAAATAGTATAATGGATATACAGAAACAAATCAATCGCATTGCAATAGTTGGACAATATTGAGACAGAAGGTTACATAAGATAACATCTACACAAAGAGACAAGAAAAGCCATTGAACAGTTTCTGAATTAGTGATGTGTTTTTCAGATTGAAATAGTGGTATTTTCAGTAGAATCTAAACATTTTATCTGCTTATGTGTCTGTGAATGTAAGTTAGAAGAAAAAGCATTTTTAAACGGCTTCCTCTAATTTTCAACCTCTGAGAAAGATCCTATATTTCTTTTAAAGGACTATTAAAGTTCTCTTCAAATGACAAGAGATAAGGTAAAGTTTTGGTGATTCCATTGCAGAAACCAGGCAGTGACACATGGAAAGAGAGCCCTGTATACAAATAAATCATTCTTGACATATTCCTTGGGCAGTTGGCTTTCTTATGCTATGCAGTGCACTGGGACCTACTGTTATTATTTCCCATGTGATTATATGTGTGCATATGCTGTCACTTTCCATTGCTGGAATAAGCTGTTCAAGCTGGATTGTTTTTGCGTTTAAATATTCCCTCTTTATTCATCAATGAAAAGTTGTTTTGATGCAAATTAAGTCCTTACTGAATTTGATTAGCAAGGAAAAACAGAATCTTTCTTTCTTCTGTCCCATCTCCAGTTATACAGTTCTAAAGGTGATCCTTAGATGCTGGAAGTAGTGTGAAGTAAAATGATAATGCTGCAGCTTTAGCTGTCCATTTCCAATTTGAAGGCCTTCAATTTGAATGTGATGGGTGTTGGCAGCTAGCACTGAATCCCAAAGGAGCTGTGTGAGTATTCGTTATCTCCCCACATCTAGACCTAAGGAAAGATGTGTTGCATGAAGCATTGGGAAAGATAAATGTCTTTTGTAAATAGCCATGTGATGCCCTGTGCAGTTTTCAGAGAGATTTTGTTTGTGGCTTTCTGTCCTTTGATCTCTTCTGCTTAGAGCCTGGCAAGGTGATGCTTTCACTGTATTAAATCAGTACTAAGACCTCTGTGACTCCTGATCACAATCATATCTGGTTTGTCCTGGAGGAAAGAAGAGTCTGGTTATGTTTGTTTGCTCGTGAACCCTCTTCTATCATATTCCTTTTGACAACTATTATTTCTGACTGGCTGTAAGTGCTTGTTATAGGGGCAAAGACAGTGTTTAGCATCCCTGTCACTATAGGGAATATAACATGCTCGATATTTTGCAAAAGGAGTACTAATAATTCTGTGGCAGATTGATTGTTCTAGTGAATATTACTGAAATAAAGCTGTTCAGTTTTCTGTTGTCCACGGAGTGTTTCAGGATGTGCATTGCTTTGGAAAGCCATTGGGGGGTTGGCTGCAGTGAGAGAAGGGCAGGTTCCTCATGTAGCAACTTCTGTTTGCCCTTAGGTTGCTGTGTTATTTGCCGCCTCAAACCACTAAGGTGTGGGGTGGGAGAAGAGAGGAGATTTCATCACCTAAATAAAGCCATTTCATTAACCAGCCACAGCTAAGGTTTTACCAAACACAGTCATATATGTGATATTGGCCTGTATAAGTCCTGCTTTGTCACCAACCTGTCATTTCCCCTCCCGCATTGTTGCCTTTGCTGTTTTGCCACAAAGCTTTGTGCAGCTGTGCTGTGTTTTGGATTTGGAAATGGATGACTTAAAAGCATGGGAGCTGGGAAAATTTAAGTCATAATGACAGTGCTTCTCATGAAACCACAGCCAAATGCAGAGGATAGTCTTCTGACGAACCTTACATAGTAAGTGGAGTGATTCCTTAATAGTGCTCCTTTCTCTACAGGGGGAACTGGCTGGAAGTTGACTGGTGTTAATGTGACTTATATAATGAAATTTTCAGAGAAGTCCTAAGTCTGAATTGCCTTTCTTTGCAGATTTAAATATGGATTTTGTTTTAACAAGCCTTCCTATGCTCATGGAATATGGAAGGTCATGTATTTTGGGCAAACCAAGTTGTTATCAGTGGCATGAGTGAGAACTGGATTTTGTTTCTTACAGTTACTCATTTTACATTCAGTGGTGCCAGCTCTCTGTGCTTCATGAGAGGAAATAATGTGAGTTAAAGCTGTTCTGTGTTTCTCTTTTAGCAGCTGTGTTTCTTCTTTAGCCTGAGACTTTAGAGATTTTCCTCTTCCCCTGACACTTGTAATGGCTTTTTCTATCCACAATTAATAGTCATGGTGCTTCAGCTTCAGCTGCTTCAGAGCCTGCTCACTGAGCCGGTGCTTTGGGCAGAGCAGGAGTGAGAAGCCGCAGCCTGAGGGGTTGCCTTCAAAAGGCACCTCGTGCTTGGCTGGTGTACTTCAATCAAGTTTACTTCAAAGTACCTCTGCCTGTTACTAGCTGCACAGGCAGTGTTAGTTATCATGCTGTCAGATGTGCATGCTGAATCCGACCCATTCAGTCCTCAGAAGGTTATTTCAGCCTTCTATTATTAAAGTGTTTAAAAATAAACTGTGACTTTGAGCTGCTGGCCAAGGTGAGGGGATGGTGAATACGCCCTTCCCTGCTGGAAGCACAGCATAGAGCCCACAGATTCAGCTCTTCCCATGTTGTCAGAAGGAGGTGAAGAAAACTGGGTGGTTTCCTGTCTCTTTTTATTCCCCATAATCAATTTCAATTATCAGACCTTTCGACATGTTATGATACTGGTTGCTAGGAAGGAAGACTGCTTTTGACTGTATATGTTGCAGATGGTACATAGGAAATCCCCAGTAGGTGAAATTACGGATCCATCCTACTCAATGTTCATTGGTAACTTCAAATCAGCCAGCAGCATTTTTCCTTCTGTCTTAGCTTTCTCTTCTTTTACCTGTGGGATCTGTCCTAATGCACTGAAGACAGAGAAAGAAAACTCTTTCATGTATAAAAGGAACCTTTTTTAGGATTACAAATATTATTATACCAGAACATAACAAGTTTTCTTTGAAGTGTGAAATATGCATGTACACATGTCTATATACAGGTGGTAATTTGAAATTATTTAATATAGAATGGCATATTTACTGTGACTTCAAATATATGTTACAGAATTTTCTGCAGAGAAGGTATGGGGAAAGAATAGAGACATACCATTTTAACCCTTGTGGTTTTGTGTGTATCAATGCATTAGCAAACAATTATTCAACTTTAAATGTAATTCTGCCAAAACTTTCTAAACTGAAAGGTGATTTTAGTTCATATCTAGCCCCAGGCATGTGTCTTAAGGGACTGTTGCAGAAATGTATGTTTTGTATAACTCATTATTTCATATTTTTATTGTTTCATGAGTATCATAGTGAGTCAACTGAAGTATGAAATTATAAAAAGCAACAATTTCAATAACAAAAAAACCACAAAGCAAGTATTTAAACTTCTTCCTTTATTCTTTGTTTACATGGCAAATGGAGCAATATGTATGTGAATTATCCATAAAAGAGTCAAGTAGGATGGAAATCGTGTAAACACCATCTGTTGTCATTTGAAGCTTTCTAAATGGTATCTTGTATGTAACCTTCATAGTCAATGGCAGAAATGTTTCCCTGCCTCCTTTTTAATTTTTTCTTTCATGTATGTTATCCATCTAACATCTTCAGTTCCTTTACTGAAATGAATGTTCACAGAATGGTGGCCTCCCTACCCTTGTGGTTTAAGGGCTTCCAGTTAGTGCCACAGTGTCATGCCCATGTCACGTCTATGCTCTGAAGCACTCACTGTGGAATATAAACCTTACTGGTGAATTATCTTACTCAACTATAGTAATGTACTCTGAGGGCCAGCACATCACGGGCATTCATGTAGGCGTTTTATGGGCTGAAATGTGTACTTGTTTCATGAGACATGCTTTTCAGTCCCCATGCCTGCAGACTGCTCATCGCATGAACTGCCCAAATGACAGTTATTTGTGGACACCTTGTACTGTTAGTTAGATGCTCCTGCTCTATGACAGTGCCCCTTTTGCTGCAATTTTCATTGTTACTGGCTTATTTGAATTTCTTTTACTCTTTGTGGCTCCCCAACCTACCAACCGTCCCTGTTTCATTAAGAAGACCTGCAAGGAGAAGATGGTTCAGGAGAGGACTGTGTAAAAAAAACAGGGATTTGCTGAATGTTAGGAAAACAGTTACTTTCCCTCCTGCCCCCATATTTTAAGAAGGAGGTGCCTGAAGGTGAGGAGAATTAGCCTGTCTGACAACAAATAGTTTTGCCATTTTGGCTTATAGAGGTGAAAAGAACTGAGAAAGTTCGGGGAGGGCTTTCTCTTGATCATCTCTTAGCTGTGAAGCACAGAGACTCCTGAGCCCTCTTACTGAATGATGTCAGATGAAACAAGGGGTTTAGAATTATATAATGAGTATAAGAGGCTTAATGGATTGCTTCTTTTCCATTGGCTCCATGCTGGTTGGTGGTCAGTCAGAAATTCCAACTTCAACCCCACAAACCCTGAGGAAGGTGAGGCTAGGATAACGAAGGGTGTAGCAAATGTAGCTTTTCATGGCAAATTTGAGCCAAACATTTCTGATCTTCTTAGTTCATTTAGCATGCTCAAAGAGCCTTTTTGATATATAGCATCTCAAAGGGAAAGAACATGTTTTGCATATTTTCTGTTCTGCAGAAAGGAAGGTACCTGGCGTTCTAATGTCTATTGATTGCTGTTGAATATGTGTAAGCAGGTGGAGACTATCTATATAAGGGAGGTAAAGAAAAGCCTCCCTAGAAAGAGAAATAAATTTCATGAAATTATAATAAATGTATGGGAATTTTTACTTTAAATTAAAATGAAAATTCCTGCCACTGAACTAAAGAAGTTGTCAATATCTGAAAGCAAATTGAAAAGTCAAACCAAGCAGTGTTGCGCCACTGCACTACAAAAATATGCCCCCAAAATGAAATCGCTTTGAGTTCTCTACAGCAAACATTTTTACATTGCAAAAGAAAAAGCACTGAACAGAAGCATTTTTGCTCTTATCTTCTGCCTGATTTTTTCGGGTATTATTTCTAAGCACATTTTAGCACCATTAAAGATATAGATAATTAATCTCCATTTGCCCTGTGAAAAGCCAGAAATGAAAGCCAGAGCAGTTTAACCCACATGTACGCTTGCCTGTCAAGGCTGTTTTTTAACCTTAATACGTAATGTTCAGGAATGAAGGACAAGTGGAGTAAAGCAACTAAATCCTTTCCCCTTGGGAGGCTTACTGACCGAATTAAAGAAAACAGAGTGCTTGCTTCCATGGTGTACTTTTAACTTCTGAAGCAATACGGAAAGGAGTTAATCAGGTACTGAAATTTGCTTTGATTTTCCTCTTTCAAGGCAATCGGTATTTATTGTATTTCTGGTTTGCTTTGCTTGGTTTTGTCTTGCATTGATAACTCCATAGATGCGGTCTGTGTATGTGTAGATTAAGGATGTTAAAATAAAAGGGAAAGTAGCACAGATCCTTTTTAGTTATATGAAAGACATTTAAGTATTAGAGAATGAAGTTAACTAATGCCTTTAAAGCTGGCACAAATGAAAAATTTTAACTTGAATTTCATTATTTAAATGCTTCTAATTCCTAATAATTTCTTAGCTTTGAAGACTTAAAAAGCTATCTACAATGCAACGTTTGCTTCTTTTGAACTTACATTATTGTTATTTCCTTTCATTTGTTCCAGAACAAAAAAGAGAATATAGAGTCTAAAAGTGCATGTGCCAGGCAACAAGTCAAAGTTCTCTTTCATATGCTGTAAAGCTAGAGGTATAAATAGATGTAGTTATCAGCAATTCCAAAGGTCAGTGATTTGAAAAAGTTTTTTTTCACTCTATAGTGACAATATTTCACATAATGCCTACACCCAATGCTTGTAAATCTGCTCATGTTAGTTTATATCGGTCTGCTATTTCTTACATAGAAAGAATTCGCCAAGTGACACAATAATCATCCATTTGTTGTGGGTGTGTTAAAGAGATGACACTTTTCCATTCGTCTGTGGTTTTTTGCCATTGTTAGACCCATATGGAGTCCTGCTTAACTGAAACAAGTGATGCAAAATATGTCAAGGTACAGTATATCTGGATTAGGAAAATGTAGCAGTGGTAGCACATTTAGGAAATAGAATGTTGATTATGAATATTATTATTGACTCATTTATCAAATATTATGAAGGGCAATATTAATGTGCTGCCCCAGTTGGCTTCTGTGTATCACAGTATGTGTATGTATTTTGTGAAACCAGTTCTTAAAAACATTTAAGAATGTTTTTTTATGGGACTAGAGTATTGTGATTTATGTTTTTCACTAAATGAGTTTTCCTGTGACAACCCAAATAGCTTGGTTTTATAAACAGCAGTTGTAATAGCACCTATGTAGCACTGTATATTTTCAAAGCATTGCTATGATGGAGGAAATCATGAAGAAGCTCTTTGAAAAAGAGAATGGGTTTAGCTTTTTTTTCCTCATAAAAGTAATTTTGTGGTCTATAGTTCCTTATCTCTGAATTCAGCAGTGGAGCCACAGAATGGGAAGGGAGGAAAACTATCACTCTGACCTCCTGTAAGTAAACTCATTTACCCACACTGAGTGTCAGCTTCTTAATCTTTTAACATATGCAAACATGAAGAGGTGTGCTGTGATGATTTGCTAATGTTTGTAAAAAGCACCCTGTGGCCCAAGAAGAAAGTTTGTTATGTTGCAGTCACTCTTGCTCTTAGCAGTGCGTTGTCCCTCTGAAATCTCACTCTCATCCCTGAGGTCTTCTGAAAGGCTTCACATGTGAGTGTGTGCATTAAGACACCTTCTGAGTTTCCGAGAAAGGGGTTGTTCCCTGAAAAGCCAGTCTTGTTGATAAGTCTCTGGGGAGACCTTCAAAACTCTCATTCTTGGAATTATGATGTCTGACTTGAACAGTAGCAAGCAAATCCAAGGTTGCCTCCATTAAATAAAATTGTGCTGGTGTAACAGGAAATGTCAGTGGTCCCTGGGGTTATAAGCACTCTTTAAATCAAATGATAACAGAGATGTTTTTCTCTTAAGCTTTTCTTTGCACTATTTCTCTGGAGGAAAAGATTTCTTAATTTGTATTTAAAATAAGAGGTTTTGTTCATTACAATGCTTTGTCACTGTAGTATAGAAGTTCATTTTTAGTCTTTCTATTCACTGATTGTTTTTCTACCCCAAGTCGTATATGTGTGGTTTAAATAGAAAGGAGTGAGCAGCCAGTCATTCAAATAGAATGTATCTGAAGGTCAAATTAAGATGGCATATTTGTTTCATGACCTGATAAAATTTCGATGTTATTCTTTTGACAAAAAATTCTTCTAATTTGACTTTAACAGTACATTGGAAAAAAAAATTAAAAAAAAAATTAAAACCTGCCCTTGTAAGACAATTCCCTTTAATGCCTGATTTAGCAGAATTCTTTCTTTTGACATAATTTTACAGCTACAAATGGGCTGAGATGCAACAAGCAGAAAGTATTCTGTTGTGCTTCAGGGTCTGAGACAAACATTTTGATTTGAATGTAAAAAATTTTAATGGACATTCAAGGACATCTAAAGAATGTGATGCAGTCTAGTCATAATGACGTATTTCAGGAGTGAAAATAATCTCCCTACTTTGAGTCTTTTTTTTTTTTTTATTTTAGTAAAATTTTAGAATGCTGTAAGCATTCAAAACTTTCGAATTTTCTCTCCAAGGTAAAATCTCATATTCAACATTTCAGATTTTCCTCACATGATGCGCATTTTACATCTATGCTTCCCCTCTCTGCAAAATCAGGCTAACTGAAACCTATCAGATCCAACCAGAACTGCTGTCGCTATCAAATACACTGTCTTAAGAAAGCTACTCTGTGTATGAAGTGTTTACAAGTTGTTTCAATGATATTAGTATCCTGAGTGTGTTAGATATGATAACGTGAGGCATCTGCTCAAATGTTGGTGTCCACACAAATGTTCAGCCATGCTGATCTCCTTTCATAATCAGCGGAGGCAAATGCCCACTTTCATGTCCTGTGGTTCAGTTCTAAAGGAGACATCTTTATGGGTCAGATGAGTGGTAGCTTAAAATTGTCTGACTTTTTCCATTGACTACAAAAATAGGCTAGAAGGTAGGAATCCTATATGATCCTATAGCATCCTTTACATGCTATAAATATGATAGAATGTCTATTTTCTTGGTCCTCAGTCAGCTTAAATAGAACAGAGCCCTTAGAATTTCCCAAATGGGGCTGTTCTGGGTAAGGATGATATGCACATCTCCTGATGCCCAGAAAACTGTAAAGATACAACAAGGAGTCAGTTGGTAATTTTGGGCACCTCCAAGCTCTGGTGGCAAATGAGGAGGCTCTTTTAGCTCCTAGTTTTGGCGGGCTTTGGGACTGTAAGCATACGTGGTGTCTAAGATCTCTGAATTTGACCTCATGAACCTTGGAACCCAAGAAAAGTGGAGCTTATTAACCAAGAAGAAATATAAAGTGCATAAGTGCCAATTCAGAAAAAATGAATGCTAGATTTCCCACTAACCGTGAGTTAGCATATTTCCCACTAACCTTGATGTTTTTTAGTCCTACAATAACAGTAACTTACAAGATGTAAGAAAACATCCTTTAATAAGACCCCTTTGAGATAACTTCCAGCCTAGTCAAGGATTTCATAACACTTCCCATTCAAAGATGATGTGTGCATGCACATTTTAGGCACAGTAATTGTAATAGCAGCTTTGTAGCACTGTATATTTTTCAAAGCATTTCAAAGCACATTTTCATAGTATTATATATGGTTTCAACTGCCCTATCTCAGCATTTAAGAAACATACATCAAAGAGTTTTAAATCCTGCCAATCCTACCAGCTCTGTTTTTCCCTTTCTACATAATTAAGTTAATCTTTCAAGGCAAGTTGACACATGTAGTCAATTGGTTACAGGGATTTTTAGTATCATATTTCATTTTCTTCTAAAACAGGCTAGTATCTGTTATAAAATCTAATTTAGGAAATTTCCTACCTGCGCTGACAGTTTCTTATTATTAAATCCAAAATGTATATATGCTGATTGATTTCTGATTAAACCCTTGTCTTCTGGAATGCTCCAGATAATTTATCTAGACAGTTTCTTTTGCAGTCAAATATTAAGAGGGAATAATTCACTGTGTTATGTGCAATTATTTACAATAATATTGATTTGATCGGTAATATTTCCAGAATTCCAGACACTGGCAACATAAGCTGCAATAAAAAGCTATTGTAGTTCAGTTTGTTATAATTTTCCTCACATTTAGCTGCTTTCATGCATTATTAGTTGAGCTGTGAAATTTATAGGCAGCTTGAGAAACAAACAGCTACCTAGTATGGAGCGTGAAACCTGCTTTTACTGACTGCTGGCATCTTGACTGATATGGTATTATGCTAAAAAAGTGGTGTATAAACAGTTTACTGATGGAGGCAGAATCTTTAATTGGGAGTTTGACCAAAGCCAACTAGATATTAAGGAGAAGGTCATGCGCAGAAAATTGGTTCACTGATAAATGGCATGATCATCTGCAGAATGAAATCAGGGACTTTGCATGACTGATTGCCAGAAGGGAGAATGCAGTATAGTCTACAAGATAAAAGATTTAATGTCGCAGTGAGATGATGCTGGGTAGGATGCTACGCCTGACGCACCACTTTGAGTCTGGACTAACTTCTGCATTTGGTGAGCCAGCTTGAGTTTCTGTTCCTCCTGTTTTAAATCGTTGCAGAGCTGTTTCTCGAGGGCACATATTTGTGTTTATTGCAACTTGTTCCTGCATCCTTGTAGAAGAAGCATCCAAGGGAGATGAGCCAGGGGAGGTGGGAGGCATTGTGACTAGGACTGTTTGCTGACCATTGGCTCACAGACGCACCATGCGCAAGTCTTTTCAGCTGGCACCAGGGGAACAGCTACGGTGGAGGACAGATGTAGGACTGTTACATTCAGTGGAATTAGTCCAGGCCCACAGTAACTTGAATAAGTGGCCTGTTGTTGGCAATGGCACGGCTGTTGTTGCTATGACAAAACAACCACATATTGGCAAAATTAAATATTTGTCATGTTTGTTTACCTTTTCATTAGGAAAGCAAACAAATGAATTGTCTGTGGCATGGTAAGGTTAAAGACAAGATGATGTATTTTTTAATTGTTCCTGGTGAAAATATGGTCTCTTTAGATGTACTCTTAAAACATCCTAAGTAGAGGAACCAGCATGCTGTGGAAGTTGCAGAGGAGATAGTAGCAGTGGCATTTTTTCTAGCTCTGTATATTTGCCAGGAAGGGATCCTATCTTCTAAACAGCAGCTCTTTCTTTCTGTCCTTTGTTGCTAAGCGTACAAGAACAGTTCCCAACGCTATTGCACTGGAAGAAGGAAACACTTGTTTCATTTAATGTTTTCCAGCTATGGTAATTGTGCTAAGCTCCTTTCTCTCAAATTTTCAGTATTAACTCACCACCTGTGGACATACCTATGCAGTGGTACAAGCCTCTGATCTGATGTATGTACCACTAGTGGTCTGAGTCTAAACTACATGTCCCATCCTAGTCTTTCTGTGGGAAGTGGTAGATGTTTACAGAAAACTTATTTTTGACTGTGGCATGGGTGACTGCCAAAATGTGTGTGAATGGCTATTATGTCAAGTAGGTACTGATGGCCAGAGTAAATGTTCTGCCCATGCCCCATTTTATCCCAACCAGACTGGCTGCTTGAGAAATCAGGATGCTCCACGCAGGGGAAACAACGTAAATAACCATCTGACTGAAGGTCAGCTGTAAGAAAATTAATTATGCTTATTTGTGGTGCGTTTCTACACTGCTGTGCTAAGAATAGCTCATTTAAAGCTGCACTGCAGCTCCCACTTGTAAACATGTTTCCTCAGGTAGACTTAAATCCTATTTTTCTGTTTCATTCCAATATCTAATGTTGCTTTTGAAAGTCCTTATGGGTTCTTCTTTCTTGTTAACTTCTTTCTCTGTATACCAAGTTGAGAAAATAAATAAACTTTTGAAGCCTGGGACTTATCTCCTCTTTCAGTGACTGGGGGTAAATCTGTTACAGTAGTCAAGACATGGAGTGGGTTATTACATCTTTACTGAGTTTTCTACTTATTAACAATGTGGGCTGAAAATGTAAAAAATGTAAGAACTGCACAGGATGTACAAACACAAGAACATTTACACACCAGGTCAGGAAGAGCTTCAGAAAATTTATTCCTGAGCTTCACAGTGACTTAGACCAATTGTCCAATTTATATATGTTGGAGAAACAGGAAATTCTGAAGAAGTGCTCTTCCAGTACTGCAAGGTGGAAGCAAGCCTCTGACCTAATAAAAAAAAAAAAAAATTAGTACGACACCGAATTGAAAACAACTTTTATTTTTCTGTATCAATTATGTGAGCCATCCTGTCCTTCTTAACCTGGGAATTTCTTCTGTCTCCTCTGTGAACTAGTTAGCACACATATGATAAGCAGCTTTCAAATCTTGCCTGAGGTTTAGTGTAAATTCATGCTGAAGATCAAAATGAAGCTTCTAATCAGATGTATGCCAGTAATACAAAACATTTCTGCTGGCATTTCGTCGACTTGGGTTGCATCTAAGATAAGAATATGACTGGAGGTTGAATAAGGCCATGTTTATTTTTTATCTCGTACTCAGCTACATTATTTGTACTCAACTAATTATTAGTACTGTTCTTAGAAATTAAGAGTCCTTTTATGAAACTAAACTTAAGAAATAGCAACAACTGTTATTGTTGTCTCCTGTAAGTCATTCCCTTGATAAACTTAAAAAAGGCAGTGTCATAGTCTTAGAAGTGCCTTGGGGAGAGCTGGTTAAGTTTTATTTTACTGACCTTCTCTGTTACACCAACATGTCCACATGTACCTGGTTTACAGTGACAACTGAGTACTTTCAGTTTGGCTGGTGTGGTATGTGACTAGCTTCTGATTACCTGATGCATATATATCATCCAGATTTAGATTAATCAACACTTCTGTCATGCCAATAGCTTTGTAGAGAAATTTAGCAGGGACCTGGGAGAAATGGAGCTTTATCACATGCACTGTCACCATTTTGAACTTCATTTCAAGCTCGCTTCTGAGGTAAGGGTGTAAGAGAATATTAATTAAGGATTCATAGACCAGAATCTTGCTGCATAGATATATAAGCTTATAAGCTTATAAGCCTGAACTGAATACGCTTGTTGGGAGCTTCTGAATTACATGAGCCTTTCCAGATTTTCTTTGAATTAAAGGAAGATCTTAAGGTCCCTGTCACAAGCTGTATCTTGGATCATGTAGCAGTGGATTTCCAAGTTGGTTTTATTGCTTTTCTATAAATTTACTACACCTAGTAGCTGGAGAACAATACAGCAGCAGTCTGTGCACATTGAATGAGCTTGCACACACAGAGTGGGGACAGATTCAGCTTCACATTACGAAAATTGATGTGTTTATTTGTGGGTCAGCAAGATTCTTAAGCACGTGCCCCATTGAAACCTCTCTGTCACCACACTAACTTCAAAAGAATTGCACAGTCACCATCTTAGATGGTCTGACATTGCCAGACTAGGTTACTTTTTTTTGGCCTACTCTCTCATTTCCCCTGTTCTATGACATTGGATTTGTTTCTGGTCTAAATTCTAACAGCATGAAACTCCATTGCATCATACTAAGTCACACTGTTATTACAACAGTGCAGCTGCATTCATAATCAAGTCTTCTAGGGTGATGATCAGCCACTAAAGGAGTAGAAGCCTGAATCAGCTTATGTTTTTGGAAGAGTGTCGCTGATATCAGCTAGCATTGCAGGCAGCCTGGATCTGAATGAAATGAGGGAAAGATGTCTTTGCTTGTGCGGGCTGTTGCTGTTCTATCACACAGATGAGTGCATGTGTACCACTAAGTCTTTATCTAATGGCCTGCTGCCTCCTTAGTGTACTTCGTAAATGCACATTTGACTGATAAATGCTCTTCTGCTTTTGAATGTGGCTTGTCTTATTGCTTCTGTAATATCTTTCATGGGCTTAAATTTTCAAATGGGCTGCTTCTGAAATCCATGTGCATCTGTTGATATGTGTAAATCTTATATTGCCGTATCTTGCATGAGCCAAATTTATGCATTGTCATTTCTGCAGCCAAAACCCCTGAATGTTTTTCTATCTGGCTCTATTTACACAGAATTTTGGTTTCATAAAGGGAGTTTTCCACCTACCCTATATCGCAGAATCACAGAATTGTTAGGGTTATCTTTCCTTGAAAAGTGCAAGAGGCTTGTGCCAAACCACTTATGGCAATGTCACACTGTGGCCTTTTTAGCCTCTTGTAATGCGCATATGTCAATAACAGAGAACTTCAGAAAACAAATATAGTCATGTTTTCACATATGTCTATTATCAGATAAGTAAAATAAAATAAGAAATATACTTTAACTCAAGCATTACAGGTAGTGACCTCCTATTTTCCTCCTCTGGTTATCCACTGTGGTTACGGATTTGTGACAATGATTAATATAATATACCAGCAGTCAGTTCTTCTAGGATAGGCACAGGTCTATGAATGCACAAAAACCTTCCCAGATTTCTTCCTCCTTAGTTTCTAGCATCAGAATATTTGGATCACTAGTCAGTGGTAGATAAAAAATTATTTAATAATTGACATTTGAGTGTTTTTTCTGGTCATATCCAGCATAATTTTTCATACATTTGAAATAAACTGTCCATGAATATGAAGCTGAAAACTTAAATTTTCACACTGTTGCTCGTTACTTCGTATCTGAAGCATTATATCACTTGAAAGCATCCTATAGTAGTTGAAATGCTTAATGAAATCTCTCTAAGTGATATGGAGAACAAAACTTACTCTATCTTTTAAATTCACGCCTATACTCAGTGAGCAAAACTCCATTTCAGATGGCCTGAAACATACTTCAGTTGGGGCCATAAATGTCCACAACCCTGTTTTTCACAAAATTACTCTCAAAACCTGTTCCGTATTGGTAGCCTTCTAAGAGAAACAATATTTCTTCCTTCCCAACTTCTTGCTATCCATAATTTCTGAACCTAGCTTTTAAAGTATGTTCCTAGGCTATAATGTGTGTCTGTTCCCCAGGATACCTGTTGAGATTCAGCTGAAATTTCATGGCTGAAATCTGAAAAAAAACCCAAACCCAACTATTTTTTTTTTTTTTTTTTATTTCAGCAAACCTACCATCCTGGCATTACAATTGTGTGTACCTGATGGATTATCCTATCCATTTCCTACTCATTCATGAATATGAATAAACAATAATGAACTTAGAAACAAGAAAGGCCCCAAAATAAGGACACTTGTGTAATGGCAACTGTCCAACAAGCCCTCTTAATCTTGGTAGTGATATAACCCCATGTAACAGAGAATTTTATGAATCCTGGAAAATTTTTAAAGATTGGACCAAAAGAAGAAAGCTTTTCTTTAATATTTTTCTTTAATAACTGGCAGTGTGGGTAACTGTAAGAGCTGCTCTAGGACATTATACAGTTAAAGAAGCAGTAGATGAATCGTTAATCAAGTGAAAAGAATTCCAGAAAGCTATGACAGCAGAGCATGAACTCTGGAAGCACTAACATGAAGTTTGCTATAAATCCCTTACAGAAATAGCCATAAAAGCCCAAGAGTGTTAGCTGAGACGGAGTGTAAAAACTGAGATTTCTAAGGCTCTTATTTTCCATAATGCTAAGGAGCTTTGTCAAATACCACAGTCGTATGTTTCTTACAGAGAGCCCAGACAATTAGCGCTCACCAGACCAGTCCTGTGTTCTGCTTATCTCTCTCTCTGTCGAGTGTTCCCACTGCAGGAGGTGCTGAGTATTTCACAGGATTGAGCCTGAAAAGCTCCATGTATTTGGTTCTGCTTGAGCTCCAGCCACTCTTTTTTTTCTTTTCTTTTTTTTTTTTTTAATGAATAGAAATATTATTGGTGCCAGCTGTGCAAAATGGAAAATAAAACTCCATCCTTGCTTTCTGTTACTCTGTATCTGATTTCCTGTGGAGAAAAGCTCCTGTATTCAGTGAGCGCATGGCCAGGCTGTTTGTCTGAAGGCCAGTTTTTGTTCTGGGTTGGCAGTATAGTATTTTTGTGAGCTTCCCCCCTGCTATCACTGCAGCTGCACCTGGCAAGAGGAAGCAACCCACAATTGAAAAAGCTCATCAGAACAATAACGTCTGCTTCTCTCTTGACAGGTTAATTAATTGCATGCCATTATATTTTTTGTGTGGTTCTGGATGGTTTTGATACTTTTCTTTCAAGTGCATTTCCCAGCAGGTTTTGAAAAGGCTGGTGCATTGTCTGCCTGTCACTTCAGATGGCGCTTGATACAGAAAGAAGAGACGGAGAGGAATAGAGAGAGAGAGAATGTTGGGGTGTTACAGTTAGAAAATCTTACCCACTGAGAAATGGGATAAAATCATGGTTATGGCTAAATAGAAAACAAAAATTTTGTTTCATGAACTTTTGGGGGAGCATTGAAGTCTGTTACATAGTCCTTTGGAAGGCAAGGAAAGGTGGACTCCACATCAGTCCAGGGATATAGTTTGGGGCATGCATTGACTCCTTAGAGACTTTAACATGGTCTTTCACTTTTGCTGTGAGCGTCCTAATCCCAGCTACTGGCTGTTTTGGTGGGAAACCTCTTTTGTGCGAGGGAGGCATGGGAAAGCAGAAATCAAAGTCTGTCCCAGAAAGACTGGAATTCCCAATGAAGATTTCATGAACAGTTTTTCTGTGAATAAATGCAGCTTTTCACCTCTTGGATGGCATTATTTTAGAAATTAAAGTGGCAGCATGCAAATGATGTGCTAGAACTAAGGGAGTTCACCAGACATTATGTTTTTTTCAAACTGGATCATTTCCAGAGGTTGCATAACACCTCTTGATGTCCTCCCACCCCAAAATATATTGAGACTTATGGGAGGAGGACATTTGACAGTTTTCAGTGTTGTTGGAAAATCCATTGCCACAGAAAGTTTTAAAAGAAGTAAGTGCCATATTCATGTATTAAGACTATGTCGGATAAACAGGGTAACATATCCACGTCCACATTCAGCATAAAGGAAGATATTATTAGAAATGTGTTGTTCGTATGCAAGTGTGTAGGTTTGAAGGGCATCTGTCATATGGCCTGAGACAGGAGCTCTGTCTTCACACAAGAAATTGTCAGTGAAAAACCCTGAATGCCATGCACTATGCTATCTTTGAAAATGCTCTCAGTAATGTGCAAATGTGCTGGAGTTGGTAATGTCTGTTATTTGGCACTGGGGCATCAGGAGCAGTGCTGTGGCCTGGGGTCTGCCTGCCCTTGCAGTTGTGAGATGGAATCGAACTCAGGAAGCACTAGAAGCTCATGGGATCTAAAATCTCAGTCCACACAGTACATGTGGTATCATGGATCATTCTGGAGTACTTGAGCTGGGTGTACGAAAAATATTCCATACAGGTGAGATTATTATTATTTTTAATTTAGCAAGTAACATCTTGTTTCATTGTTTTCCTCTAGAGAAGAGCGGGGCTGGATTTGCAGACAGTAGTCACTGCTGTTGTGAAATAAAATGACTTTCTTTATGACAAGGCATATGTCTTGCAATGCTAAAAATCCCCTTTGTAGCAATATTCTTCCATTTGTTGAGGGGGCATGCTGCTCTCAACCTTGGTGCCTCCTGCAAGTCTCATCTGACACCCTCATCACATGCAAGTCCTGCATCACCCTCATCTGACACCAGCCAGTTGGTGCTTCCTAGGAGCCAAACTCATAATTGCACTGAGAGACATGCACCAAAGCTACCTGCTATAAAACTGCAGGTCAAACATGATGATGTATAAGTGATTTGTATTTGAACTGGAAAAAGAATATATTATAAACTTAATTATGAACATAGCATACATATTAAACTTTGCTCATGAATGATTTTTTTTGAGCTGTTTCTGTGTTGAGGGCAGGGGAAATACCTGACTGGCTGGTATTTCATGAATTCATAACATTTACATTATAGTATCTCTTTTACTAAAGGAAGAAGCAGTCTTTTGTTGCTGAAATACAGCAGAAAGAAGACCTCTCTCTGTCATGTGCTGCAAACCAGAAAGAAGCCTCTGTTGCATTTAAGTTTCCCCCAATCTTCCAGGTTTGTCTCATACATTCTCTTAATGCATCTCTGCTGTTGCCTGGCAAGTAATCCCGCAGACCGTGAGTGACACCTATAGACTATTAGACTACTTTAGTGAGCATCATCTCTCCTAGTAGCTTCAGTCAACATCCCCATCAAAGAAACCCCAAACAAAAACACAGCACACAACCCCCTATTTGAATAAAGGGCGATGTTTTAATGCAATTATTATAATTCTGAACATCTTAAGGGACAGAGTGTCTTGACAGTGAAGAATCATTTGTGTGTAACAGTGTTTTTGTTAGGAACTCTGAGGCTGTAAAGAACACTGTTCCCACTAGCATCCTGCTAATTTTCTGGTTTACTTCATAAAAATCACCAGCAACTGACCTCTGTTGGCATGTCACATGCATATTTCAGCAGCGACAACACTGGTAATTCCATGTACAAGTAACCTGCTCCTTATTTAAGCGAAGTATATGGACAGATGTAACCTGTCTTGAAAGGAGAGTGCCAGCAGTAAATACCCCATGTAGACTTTAAACTGGAAATGGAAACTGGAAAATGTGTCTCCATGCAGCATTGCATGCCACTCCTTTTGCAGAAACAACCTCTAGTAAGCATAGTCTGCCTCGTAGCGGCAGCGGTGGCAATTCATTCTCCTAGAGTCCCACTTTGGGTGTAATCAGCAGCAAGATCTCAAGTCATGTCACAGACCCCCTTTACTGCATGATTTCCTGACTCTGGTCTTTGCCACAGGATCTCTCTAGAGAATTACATTCCCTTAGTATAGAGTTTTCACTGCACGCTACATACATTGCTTCTCATTGCTGTGACGATCGTTGTGAAGATACCAGCCTAAATGATAACCAGGGCAGAGTTATTTTCCTTCAGATAGCCCAAAATCCTACTTGCATGAGGAAGAACTGCCCCAGCCAATTCGATTGCATGTTGACTCTGATGCATAAATGATAATATAAGTATTGATATTCCTGGCTGCTTTACTGCAGGTGAATTTTAGCCTTCTAGGACATCCAAATGTTTATACTAAGTTTATATTTCTTCCCACATGTCTTTGTGTGGAGAATTTAATCAAAAAGATCCTGGAATGGGTTCACTGTGTATATTCTATTATTGATTTTTCATAAGTAAGCTATTAATGTAAATTTTAAAAGAATGGGGTTTAGAATTACAAGAAAAAGGATAAAGATATTTATTTTCTGAATGTTATACCTCTAAAAGAGACAAGAGTTGTTATAAAAAGCAAAAGTGCAGAAGACAGGCAGTAGCTTTTCCCAGCAGATTGGGAAGGCTGCTTCTGAAGCCTGGCGCATTGGGATGAATTCTCTTGTCCACCTCAGCACCTGGTTCTGGAGAAATATATGCTATGGTTAATTGACAGGTTTGACAAATTCATTCCTCAGTTTTCACAAGGCAAGTCCCATATGTTTCCCTTCTGCTGCTAGCAAGCTCCCTCTCATCAATAACAAGCTCTTGGATAAAGAAATCTTCAGCAGGATGATGGTCTGTACACAACAGCTCTGGTATTTGTCATTGTGCTAATTAGTCCAGCCCCGAGTATAAGGATTAGTGTCAGTCCCTAGGGCAAACTGGTGATAAAGCTCTGAGAGAATGTTTAAGCTAAATAATGTTGGCAATGCAGATGCTATTAAATAATAGAAATACGTTTGAAATGGTGCTGTATGTATCTTCAATGCTAATGCTTGCAATGGCAATAGCTTAGAACATAATCTATGTATTAAATAACTGTGTAAATTGGATTTGGAAATATTTATTTCCAAATGGGCACAAACGGGGACAGAGGGCTGGAGGAGTGTCTTGGGTCTTTGAGTCCAATTCTCTTATCTCAGGCCCAGTGTCATATAATCCCTCTTATAAACTTGTGTAATCTTTTTCATATGCTTAAGCGTGCTTATCCCAGAATCTAGAGGAGGGACTTGAACTATCTTTCATCTCAGTTCAAGTGCCTGATTTGAACAGGACAGGAATGAAATCTGAACGTCACAGTTGTCTGAGTAGCCTAATAACTGTTGTACTGGTGGCTTTTTTCTTCCTTACATTCCCTTTCTCAGTTCAATTGAGCCATCACTTCTGCATCCCTGGAGACAGGGATAAATAGAATTTTAATGAATTAAAAACTACAAGTAAGCAACATATAGGTTTTTACCTATCTTTAGGAAAACCTTCAACAAGATTCTGGGCAACTGGTTGACCAATGCAATCATTTTGTACTATGGAGCCAAAAGATAGATCTGAAAAAACAGTGTGTGTGTATGAACTAGTGTTGTCTGGGGTGACATGCTCAGTTCCTGAGAGTCCGGCTAAGCTTAGCTGACTACAGTTGCAGTGAATAATTCACTGTCTCTATAAATTTAGCTTTGATCTATATGATTGTGTTGTGAGCTTGAAATATATTCACATACATCACACACAGGCATTTTAACAGCCTTACCCTTCCCCCTCTCATAAAAACACCCTTTTGACCTCAAACTCTTCTCCAGGTGCATCACTCTTTCAGCTGCACCAGAGCGTTAAGGTACACAGTTCATCAATTTAGGTATCTCAAAGATTATTAATTTTTTAATCTTAAAAGTCTTTTAAGAGGCTCCTGTGAGATCATGGAGGGATTCCAAGGACACTGTCTTGTCTGGCCTAGGAAAAAATTAAAGCTGAAATACTGTTTTTATTTTATAGACTATCCAGTGATTTGACTATAGAAAGGCATAAATCTTTCTCTGAAGAGGAACTGCTTTAATTTTATTAGATAGTAGACTTGTTTAATTAAGGTCAGCATTTATTCTGTGCTCCCTTCTGCTTTCTTGGTATCTAGCTTGTGGGGGAGAAAGCCTTCAGTCTCAAAGTAAAGCCAGGTTTGGAGGAAAAGATAATATCTTTCATTAGGTCATTTGGAAAAAGCAGATGAGTTTACAGGCACGTGCACTCTTCAAATTCAAATATAAAAGTCACATAAACCACACAGGGAGAGTACACCGGCATAAAGATCCTGGTGAAGTTGTGAATGGAAGCAGAAAAGGTGTCTGAGAGTGGCTGGGCCAGCATATCATGAGATGGTATCACTGCTGGAGCAGAAGGAAGATGAAATTGCTTTGGGAGATGGGAAACAAGAAAGTGGTTGTGATTTATGTCAGAGAGGAAAGTCTTGAAGATCCTCCAGAAACATGGAGAGAGGTAGAAAGATACAGAGTTTGAGACTAGGAGGAAAAGAGGTTTGGCTGAGCAAAAAGCCTGGGACAGAGAGCCAGGGTGGCATGTGAAGTGAAGGCTGAGGCTGGAGGAAGACTCAGAAGGAGGGAAGATGCATCAGCTCTGGAGAGCAAGCTGCATATGAAAATAAGGAGTGATTTGAGATGCAGGACATGGATATACAAATAAGGTAAGAAGTTGCTGAGAAAAAGAGAGAAGGAAAGTCTGGGACCCAGCAGTAAACCTGAGAGTAGAGCTGCTGGTTGGAAGAGGGAGTGAAGGACAGGGAAGAGACAATACCGGGGCAGCGACACGGTAGAGTCTGAAATGCAGAAAAGAGAAAGCTATGGACACATGGGAAAAAAATCTGCACTCCGTAGAGTTTTTTCATGTCAGAACCAGAGAGCTTGAGACTTTGCTAGTGCAAATGGCAGAGGAGTTTTATCTACTGGATTGCCACTGTGAGGGTTCTCATAAGAAGCCATAGGATGCAGTTTCTGGGTTCATAATTTGCTTTTATTCAACTTAGATTACTCCACAAAACATGCTACATTGGAAGCTCATCATTAAGGCTAACATACCAACCAGCTAAGATTTAGGTAATGGCATAGTCTAGGTAGCCTATTCATTGTGGTTTTGCTTTCCCATAACTCAGTTGAAATCATGAAGCAATGGTACCAGTTAATAACAATAGTTATTAACTATTAATATGGTAGATCGGAAACACCTACACCACCAAAATCTGTGGTGTAGGTATGAAAAATTCAACCAGTGCTCTTTAATTAGTGTAAGTATAAGAAGAAAGAGCTTTAAGTCAAAAGAGACCTAGTAAACAGCTGTTTAAAGGCATAGCATACACTTTTGAGTACCTTGGAAATTACTCCATCCCTTCAATTTTTTAGACATAGTTCAGCAATTTCTATTCCAGCAGTTGCAGCAGAAGTCTTATTATATTATACAGGAAAGACACAGGTCTGGAAAACTTGTAAATAATTCTAGTGTGTTTTGATTAGATTTGGGATGACAAATGTTTGGTTTGGTTATGAGGCTCTCTGGTGAAAGTGAAGATGGGCTTTATTACAAATCTTAATGGATGTCGAGCTTCAAAATCTTGAAGTTTTCTAAATTCACCCAAGTGTAATTTTAAATTAGGCCATCAGACTTGTTTTGAGTGAGAGAAAAAGTAGACATAAATGAGCCTGAGTGCTTAAGTGAGACAGAGATGATGGGGCTGAAAATGTTTCTGTAATTTTAATGGACATGAGATTTATGTACTAGGCAAACTACATTATAAATAGAATTTTCATGAATTTGTCTTCTTAAGAATTTCTCTCTTTTCTCCATTTGTCTGCATGGGTGTGAAAGTCTATTAATAATAAATAGTATTATACTGAATATTTTCTTTCCAGTTTTGACCCATTGAGCCAAATGAAAACTTTTCATGATAAATCTGGCACAGAAAGAAAGATGTAGTATTTTAAGTTGCCAGGTCCCAGAGCCTCATCTCTGCTGTAATGGTGTGAAGAGCAGGTAGTCTAGGGAAGGGAAACAAAACATACAGAGAGGCTAATTCAACTCAGCATGTAAATTTGGACTGGCTGAAATGGGTCCTTCAAAATCTGCCTTCTTCAGCCTTTTGGAGAATTTTAACTTATTTTGGAAGATGTTCTTTTAGTAATAAGAAGCCTCTGAATGTCTGATACTGTACCCAGAATATGGAAAGAGAATTCATCTTTTTCTCACCTTTGTCTTCACTCCAGGAAGAACATCCATTGCATTTTTGCAACTACTAGAAATATTTTGCCTGTTTGATTGATAGCAATGTTTAATGAATGAGTGGCAGTGCTTTGCTTATCAGGTCACGTAACCATGCAGACCTTTTCAGTAAGGCAAGGTCAAAGTGAGCCTTGCTGATGCCTTTTTTTTTTTTAAAAAAAAAGATGATTGTTAGAATATAAATGCCAAGTCTAGTTAAAAAAAATCGGCACAGCTGGCTGTAAAACCCAAAATACTGCTGCAGTAGTCACAGCTCAGAAAGATCACAAGTGAAACAAGCTCGATAAATTCAAGTGGATGGGAAAAGGAAGCTTCTGGAGGCAGCACAATTGCTTTTCAAGCAGTTCTGCTGAGTCTTCAGGAGGGTAAACCAGACCTTTATACATGTTCTGTGTCCCTATGACATGTTTGACTTAGCTGCTCAATAGGACAACAACGTGAGATGGTTTTGATTTGCCTGATAGAAAACAGTACTGGTCATTTAGGAAATTAGTAATTTTCTTGGGTGTGAGGCAACCAGGGGTGGAGTACAAAAGAATGTTCTGGACAGCAGATCAGGCCTGTCCTGGGGACTCCCACTGCATGAAGTGTGCTCCCCTCGCCCAGACTGAAGTGCATTGTCACATCTTCTTTCCAGTTTTTCAGCAGAGAAAAAGTTTTCCATGCTGAGCAGCAGAACATGTCTAAATCAGGGGAGGTTTGTAAATCAGTTTTGAATCCTTTGGGAAAATATATGTTACAAATGTAATTAAAATACAGCATAAATTGTAACTGGTTTTCTTTATAAAGTGCTTTAAAATGTAGAAGTAAGATTTGTTGAGTCAGATGCAGATATGTATCTGGGTCAAACTGGTGTCAGACTACTGGTTTACCTGACAGCTGAGTTAGAGTGACTTAATTGTGGACCTGAATTTCTGGGTGCGAAAAGAGGCATTCATAACCTTTTTATTTGTGTTCCAGCTCTTAATGAAAGACAACTGCTTTGTAGAACTGTAATAAATGGGATAAGAATGAGCAAGGAAGAGAACATTTGTGTTTCCACTACTACATGCAGATGGTAGCCATTCTGATCTGTAAATACTCCTGCACTATAAATCTACGAATAGTATTTACTTATAGGCTGTTCTTAAACAGTATATCAGTAAAAGTATATTGATGTATGGATTTTTTCATTTAAATATGACTATGCGTAGAATTATAGTAGCAGAATGTTAAGTGTTAAATTGAAAGCCAGACGATGTTAGCAGGAGAGAGTACAAATGAGGAAGAACTGTACTGGGGATTTGAAAAGAGTAGACTTTCCTTTCACAGGATGAAAATGAAAATATTGGCAAGAACTCTGCCAACTGTGGCTTGATGTTGGTTGCGAAATCATAATGGCCAGAGTTTCCCAATCAGGATGCTAAGGTTGGGCTGTTGAATCTTTATGCAGGCATTTAAAAACCAGTTTAATGCTGACATTCCACCTTAACCCACAGAAGGAGGATGAGTTACAGATTTTGAAAGACATTAAATTGGATTTAGTGCCTGACACTTCATGTATCATGTTTTTGGTTTTCCCTTGAAGATTTATTTAAAATGCTGTGTCTGTATCCATTTCTTAATCTTTGGAGAGTGATAATGTGAGAGATGATGATTTATGAGTGATGAAGCAAACTGAAAGTGTATTTGCCTAGAGTTTATATTTTAAATGCCAGTAGTTTGGTTAGTAGCTGCTCACAGTATTTGGTATCTTACTCAGTATACCCAGATGCAATGCACTGAAAATGCATCACGCCATAAAAACATATGTGACTTTTCCTTTTTGTGTGTGCGTGCGTGTAAACTGTTAATTTTCCAAGAGGAGCTTATAGCTAAGGAAGAACAGAATCTTTGAGAAATAGAGTTGTGAAGACACTAATGATCTGTTTTGTTAGGTATTGGGTTTGGGTAAAATGAGCATTAATATTTAAATTTCACCCCACAGAAAATTAAATTATACAGTTAAGGTCGTCACAAGAGCTCATTCTGATATCATGTTCTGATTTTAGCAGTTTCCTGATATCCAGATGAAAGATAAAGAGAGGGAAAAAGATCTATCATGTTAAAATCAGAAACGAGAACAATCTGTCAAATCTAAACCCAGAGACAACTCTTTTTAAAGCTGGAAGTGGTATCTAATTCTGTAATTTCATTCCAATGTTAGTTGCTACTCATTAGAGTAAAACATGCCATTTACTTTACAAATGCAGTTTCTTTTTCTGCTTAAGTAACATCCATATTTGAATTGTATTTTCATTGAACACTCGTATCTCTCAAATTTATTGGAATTTTTATGGGATTTCTTGTTTTAAGACTTTGGTTTTATGTGACTAAGCAGCTATAAAACTAGATTAAAAAAATCTGCATCACAAGTTAGTTGTGAAGGATTGGAAACAGCATGTGGCAGTGGCTTTGTTCCCTGTTTGACTGTGTCTTACAGGACTAGGGGGATTCCACAAAGTAGCTGGGGTTTGAATTCCTGGAAGAATAAAAAAGGCTTGTGGAGAATATTAAGGGACAAATACATGGAAGATTTACAGGGACAAAGCCATTTCTTTCCTGAACCTTGAGAGGAAAAAATAAAAATGTCAATATCAGATTGTAAAGTTTATGATGGGAATATTTAATTTTGGTATAACCACTTATAACTGTCTATACTAACAAATAGTATATTCTTAGAGTACATATGGAGAAAAATTTGCAAAATATGGTTTTATAATGAATATATCTGACTAAATTTTTGTAGTCAATGAGATTGGATGCTTTTAATGCATAGATTAGCTTCCTTCTTGTGGTCAGAGGGTTAGTAGAAGGAAGAAACTGAATCAGTTACTTTTTTCAAATAGTTTGTATCATATTCTGAACTATGAAAAGACATGGCTTAAACAGATGCAAACAGATTTCACTGGAAATAATTTTTAAATCTTCAAAGTGGACATCTTTTGTATTTTACAAAATTAGCACGATGTTTTAAAAAATAGCTGCCTTCCTTTCAAGTATTTTATTATCCGACAAAAGTTACTCCATTTTGAGTGTTCTGATTAGCTTGAATTATCTGGTGGGAAAACAAAGAACTCATGGCTGTGGAAACTCCCCTACCCTTGTTTGGGTCTGGAAAAGCTAAGGTGTTGAGTAAACTCTTCTCTTTTATAACAAAAGCGGGATTTTGGTTTTAATAGTGAGCAAGCCCATCAAAGCTGGTTTCTTTAAGAAATAAAATGCAATTTCTTTTCTGAGACGGTCTCCTTATAGTTGTATTTTCAGTCTACTAGGTATGATGGGGAGGATTATTGGTTTTTTTAAGTTGTTTTAAATTCCAGCAATATGCATGTATCAAGTCTAGTAATGTGCCTGTGAAAATATTTATTTAAAGCAGCGTTGTCACCTTTTTTCTTCAAAGGCAATTCTGTACCTGCATTAGAGAATATTAAATGTTGTATTTCCAAGGGCTTATTAAATATTCAGTACTTTTCTTTTTCTGTAGTCAAGTGTGTCAAGGGCAAGCCTTCTAAGTCCTGTAATGAAACTCAAATGAACTGAAACAACCTTAAAAGCTGCTATTGAATACTCACGTTAGAAAATGTATGTTACGCAGTGTGGGGAGCTTAGCGAGAAGATGTTGAGATCCAACAGATCTCAAAGATACAGACTCTTTCTGGGAAAATACTGAAATATTGTGAGAAATTTTATTCAAAAGTTAACTGTGAAACAAGAAATAAGGGTAACTGACCACCAACAATTACCTGTACATTAACTTCTTCACTGACTATGACCTGTGGAATACTCAATAATGTGTAGAAATAGCTTCTTTTAAGGGTGCAGGATGGACAGACAAAGCATAGCTTGAATATGGAGTAATATTAGTCTGGTTTTATGAATAACACACCTGAGTGTGAGGATCAGTTTCTAGCTCTGTCCTGTTTTATTTGGGATTGCATTGGAAAGGAGACTTGGACATGTGGATTAGATGTGAGCCACAGTGTCCTCTGACCATGTGCCTTTTCCTACTATGAAACACAGACATGGCCTACAAGACTGTTGTCAGGTCATTTGCAGCCACGATTCTTAAAGGGACCTTAATTTCTTCAAGACACTTTAGGAGCTATGTGCAAGGTAAAGCATGGCATTGGACGCACAGAAATTGTGATAATCCACAGAGACTGATCAATTTGCAATCTGAGAATTGGTTGTCATTTTTGAAATTGCTTTTAACTCTGAGCCACTTCCTTGTGGGACACTGAATTCAAATAGGAATCATAAAGTTTTCTACTTCTAACAAGTTATATGGAGGCATTTGACGCTCCCTTTAGGTTTATGTGCTTCATTAAAAATCAAGTTGTAGATGATTAATCCACTTACTGTGGATCAGCAACAGAGCTTGGCTGGTGATCCTATCAACTAGAGAAGCTGGCAGCTGGAATCTGTACCAACGTTGTCTGAGATATGATGCCGACACACATGGACAAAACTGGGTGCACGCTGCCTTCAAAAGGTGCACAGAGAGAATCAGCAGCCTACTGAGAGTTTTAACTACTTAATGAGGAATGTTCTGCATGCTGTGTATTACACACTGAACATTTTTGTAACTTTTAACTGCTCTCTTCTGGCAAAACCAGACAGAACTTTTTATTAATGCCATTTGCATTAATTTCAATTTTGAAAATGTTGATTTGGTGGCCCTGAAGTGTTTGTACAACCATTCTCTCTTGGAAAAGTGTTGTCCCTCAGGGGAAAAAAACCCAAATCTAAATGAAGAAAAATAATTTTTTCTCATGCATTGAAACAAACACTAAACAACTATTAAAAAAAACCCCAAAGCTTTTAAGAAATGGGAGAAGGATTGTGAGTATTTGGATCTTATTTGGAAATTTTTCTTCAACTTTTTTTCCAAATAGTTTCAAGCCTTGCGCTTGGGCCACAATCTTTGTTTTAAAAAAGGGTGTCGGTGAAGCTGTTTGGCTTTATACCAAGGCTGAATTTGTGTTGCAGCCTGTCAAAAACTAAGTTTTCAGAACTTCTCACAGTGAAATGTTGTTAATGATTCAAACAAAAAGTGATCTCCTTGCTGTGACTTTTCTGAAATGATGATCAGGCTAAATCCTTTTAGGTTAGGGTGCTTCATAAAACCAAACATATTCTGAACATTAACAACACTGAGGAATAGAAGTTGGTTGGTCCCATCAACTCGAGAATCTGGGAGTTTAGATCTGGGTCAACTTCATCTGAAATGTGGTGCTTGCCCACATGAGCAGAAATGAATGTGTTTTTAGAGGCTCATTACCCTCAAAATGAGAGAAGATGGAATTAGGATGAAGCAGAAGGAAAGCATAAAGTGAGGCAAGCATACGACTTAATTTCTATCGTTAAAACTGCTTGTTAAAAAAGTGCTGGAGTCTTTTCAACACATTGCCTAGTATTAGGTAATATAATACTAAGGAAATATCTTTGTTAAAGTAAATCTCTAAACAATTTTCTTTGATAAATAAAATATTCCTTCTTGCATTGGCCATTGCATTTTCTGCTTGCATGTTCTCTGAACTCTCCGAGTACTGTGATAACACTGTAGGTCTTGTGTATGAGGTTTCATCGTGCTAGGTCCCGTGCAAGTTCTGTCCAGAATGTTCTGATCTGAGGAGTTTACAGATAAAACAAAATGCAACAAGAGATAAATGGTTTTTTTGTGTGTCTTTGCTCAAAACCAGTGAGGTATGTGTTGTTCTGTGCATGGTCAAATATATACACCTCATTGTTTTACATTGCTATGAATGGAAATTGCAGGATTATCAAGAAATCTGTCACCAAATTAACAGGTTTTTCTTGCCTTTGTTCTAACCTCTGAAAGATGATTGCCTTTAGGATAACAAAGTAGGATACTCAGCAGATTTTGGAAATGACTGAATGTCTTTTTCCTTTAGGGATAACAAAGTGCTGTTGAATTTAGGTAAAAATTTTGGTCTGCTTTGCCAAGTGCACTGTGGCCTTTCACAAGCATCAATGTTGAGCAAAACAGTAATAAACAGCTTGTCAGGCAGATCTATCTGTAGTTAACCTCCTAGTATTTAGCATTTTTTTTAGAAAGGATCTATACCAGAATGGACTCTTTTTCTGAAATACAGGCCAGAAGCAAGTGCTAATTATTTACATACTATTAGATTCAGTGCGCTGTTGAATGCACAGTTTACCCTTATTATATCTGAGTTGTTGGTAAATTTTAGTTTGGCTAGGTTTACTGTAATTCTCCGTGCTTTTCAGGCTAAAAATATTCACAGTTGCCTGAAATTACCGAAGTGTTACTGTTAAAGAGGTTGCCCAATATTTTATCTATTAAAAGTTCCCACCTAGATTGCAAACTATTTATCTTCAGTGATTTTTAACCTCCACAGATTTATTTGCTTTTTCTCTCCTTCATTGTGTAGAAAGGTGCTGGAGGATGCTCAGGGAGTCTCGCAAGGGTCATTCTTAGCGCTTAGAGCCTGGTAAATTCTCTATCCATGTTATGGAGAGGTTTTGCAAAGATCTGCTGAGATTAATTCACTTCGGTTATATAAATCTGGTTGTGTTTGCTGACTCTAGTTGTTTCACACAAGACTGAGGGTTTTTCCATGTATGTTGGTGTCAGGTGCCAGGAATAAATGAGCTGTGAATGTGGAGCAGTTTTGTAGTTAGTGCAAAAACAGAAAAGCCTGTTCAGTAAAAATCAGCCAGACAATGTCAGATTGTTTGCTTGGCTTGTGAGAAGTTCAGACTGGATGATACGTGTTCAGTTCAGTCCCTAAGTCAGTCCTTCCTGAAAGATAACAGATTTAGAGCATTCATGATTGAGGGGCTTGGTGTAATACTTTGTTTCATTGATTGAGGAAAGGAAGACATAAGCAAGCTGCAAATCTCTGATAGAGGTATAGAGGTATATATATGGGGGTTTTTTTGATAGATAGATAGATCTTGTTAGTCCAAATATAATAAATTTGCCAGGCCTGCATTGCAAATTTAAACTTGTTTTTCAGAGTAAAAGCAATTCTCTCTACCAATTGTAGAGACAACATTTTGTTGTTGAACTAATGGTCTGTGTTAGAAAAATGCAACCATTCAATGTTGCACCAGCTCAAATGAACTCCTGTGGCACATAATACTAAATCTGACTGCTGAATTCTGGGACTGATATCCGAAGTACACCAAATCAGTTTTGCCTCAGTGTTGCAGCCTGGATTAAAGTGACATTAAGAGAGGCATTCTTGCTTATGGATGCTGTTCTGTCTGCCTTGTAACTAAAGCTTTTCAATAAGATTTAAGATTTTGGTGTGGTAACATACCAGCATCCTGCTGCCACATTTTCTATTGCCTGTATCACCAGAACCCATACTATAAGCTGCTCTTTCCAGTAGGGTGGTAGTAGGGAACATGATACTTTTTTCTACTTGCTGGGCTTCTTTAAGGTACTTAGTTTAAGGCTGGGAATTAACGGATTAAAAGAGTAATACCTTCAGTGATTTTTAAATATTATTAAGGGAACCATAAAACACATTAAGTTTATTGACTATAATAAAAAATATTAAAAAAGATGAAGAGCCTGCCTCAAGCTCTGCTATCCCTATCATGTGTTTTTGTTTTACTAGCAAGTAAAAGTTTAAAATTACAAAAATTCAAAGCCAAAAGAGTTAGTAATTTGCTGCCATTTTGAAAGAATTGTGTTTTTTTCTTGATTATTATGCAACAGTAAAATTTCAAGCTGCTACATATGTGAGGAAGCGCATAGGCACTAGATATTTTCAAAAAACTATTTAGTCATCTTTTTTCTCTCTTTGGACCCCTAACACCTTCCAAAATCTTCAAGTCTTCAGAGTTTTTTCCATGACAATACTGGCTATAAGATGTCTATTAAGCTGAAAATCCAGAATAATAAACACATTCATAACATGTTCTAAATCCTGGCTCAGGGAGGGATTTAAACGCATCATCTATGCATGTACCACACCATTGCTGTTGGAGTGCTAATAGAGTGACAATGTATTGTCACTTAAAAGAAGTCAACCATTGTAGCAAAGGAACAACTGCCCTCAAAACACCTTTTCATTTGGCAAGTTTTACTGGGTGTAAGAGAGTTTATTAGCCCCAGCTGCTTGTCTCTGTGTTAGTTTTTATGAGATCCTGTCCTGGACATTCTTTTCTTCAATGCTTGACTGTGCATTGAATGAGTTGAAGATCAGACAGTAAATGTTTTTTAAGTCCTTAACAATCCTGTGTGAGGACTGTGACCAGGTTATTTAACTGTATTTCATCTATTCATGGGCCTCTATAGAACTGAATTTGTATTTCCCTGTTTGTTCAGATTGTCCTGGATTTGTAACTTTGATAGCAGGATTGTGGATCCTAACACACTGGCAAAGCTCTGGCACTGCAGCAAGAGAGGTTCTTCTAGGTATACTCATATCCTGCCTAAGAGTATGAGCAGTGGATGACTGTGAACATAACAGGCTGTGCAACCAACTCTACCCGTAACACAGAAGGCATTTTCTGTCAGTAAAAATCCTGTGCTTGTGATTCATTGAAAATGGATGAAAGGAAACATGGTGTTTAGATCAGCCGCTGCGACCCTCTGAGGTACCCTTCAGGCCAGGTGTGAATTCCTGAACCATAATCTCAAGGCCATTAGGGACAGCCCCATTTTTCAGGTACCTTGACAATTGAATGGAATTAGCACAGATTAAAGAGTTATTTCCACTTTATGAATCACCAAGGCTTTTCCTGCTCCAAGATTATTTGTGAGAACTGTCTGCTGATCTCCTATGGCCTAGATGCAAAGTTTTATTCAAATGAATTTGTGAATCATTTGCGGATGAATCACAAAAGATGTACTGATTTATAATAATCACTGACATTGTTAGTATTAATGAGAAGAGCTGTGTGGTTCTCATGTCTCTTCCCTCTTTTCATTTCAGTTCATCGCCTTTGCCTCTTTATTCTTCATCTTAGTTTCAATCACAACCTTTTGCCTGGAAACACATGAGGCTTTCAATACGATTATAAACAAAACTGAGCTGGTCACCAATGGGACAGAAGCTGTGCTACAGTATGAAATCGAGACAGATCCTGCCCTGACATACGTCGAAGGAGTCTGTGTGGTATGGTTTACATTTGAATTTTTAGTACGTGTTATTTTTTCCCCCAACAAACTTGAATTCATCAAAAACCTCTTGAATATCATTGACTTTGTGGCCATCCTGCCCTTCTACCTAGAAGTAGGCCTGAGCGGGCTTTCCTCCAAAGCTGCTAAGGACGTGCTTGGTTTCCTCAGGGTGGTAAGGTTCGTGAGGATTCTTCGAATCTTCAAGCTCACCCGGCACTTTGTGGGCCTCAGGGTGTTGGGTCACACTCTGCGAGCCAGCACCAATGAATTTTTGCTGCTGATAATATTCCTGGCACTCGGTGTTTTGATATTTGCCACTATGATCTACTACGCAGAGCGGGTGGGAGCCCAGCCTAATGACCCGTCAGCGAGTGAGCACACACAGTTCAAAAATATCCCTATTGGCTTCTGGTGGGCTGTGGTCACCATGACCACACTGGGATACGGGGATATGTATCCACGGACTTGGTCAGGCATGCTGGTGGGAGCCCTGTGTGCGCTGGCGGGGGTGCTCACCATAGCCATGCCGGTGCCTGTGATAGTTAACAATTTTGGGATGTACTACTCCCTGGCCATGGCAAAGCAGAAACTGCCAAGGAAGCGGAAGAAGCACATCCCTCCCGCTCCTCAAGCCAGCTCACCCACCTTCTGCAAGACAGACTTGAACATGGCCTGCAATAGCACACAGGGTGACATCTGCCTGGGCAAGGACAACCAGCTGATGGAGCACAACAGATCATCAGGTAGGACCCCACTGGAAATGCATGTCCTCTGAAAATACTTTATAGACCAGTATGTTCGATAAGGTTCAGAAAGCAGCCAGTCTTTCTGCCAGGAGAAGATGTAGCTCCCACCCTTCTCCCCTCCAGTGTTTGCGTGTGTCAGTCTTATAGAGGATAAAATAGGTATAGTGATGTTCCCAAATCTCTCTGTAGCTGGTCTATACAGTTTTGCTTGCTCTGTTGAGAATGCTTTCCTGCTGATGATATCAACTTTTTTTTTTGCCCGTTGTTTGTTGCGTCATATGGATGTTTCTTGTTTTTTCTGCATGACTGTGACTATTTGAGCAGCCACCGTGTCCCACCCTGTTGGACTCCATGGTGTTTTGCCTCAGTGTCTGTCTCTTGTGTCAGCTTTGCCTGTGCCACATCGTGGCCTGTTAAGCAAGATCCTACAAAGAAGCAGTCATTTAAAAGGAGCAGGTGCTTTACATCAAAAGCCCAGCACTCAAAGGAAATAAGAAGAAATTATATTTCTAGCTTTCTTTCAATTTGGCATTCCGCTTCCCTGGCTAGAAGAACCTCCTGTGTTAGATGAGACATTGCATGATATTTACTATTAATTGAATGATAATAGAGTAGCTGATGTAAAGTTTGTCAAGAAAAATGAAAATAACAGCCCCTAGCAACATCATCATTATTAGTGTTGATGTTTATGATTTATAGTATCTATCTTATTTGTTAGAGTTCCAAATGATGGATAAGGAGTATTTTGTGCTAATCACATAATTATGAAAATGCATATCAAGTGATAGCTTCTGCCCCTGTTTTCCATGTCTCTTCAAATTAGAGTAAATTTTATCTCTCAGTATAATTGAAATAAACTTTTTAGCAGCAAGGATTTTTTGTTTAGTTTTGAATGTATTTGTTCTTAAACCAAGCACAATCTGATTACAAAGCTCACGTACCAGTCAGTAGACTAAAGTTGGAAAGCTGCTAAAGAATAATAAGAGCAAAACCACCCCTGACTAGTGTCATTCAGTAATTGAAATTTATTTTTTAAAAAGCAGAGTCTGAAAAATCAGTCTCTGAACAATATCCATCTTTGGTCTGTTGCTCTGTTACTGAATAACATTTATGTTTAAAGAAGCTTGGTTTCAGTCTCCAAGTGAGCGTTTGCAGACAAAGTTAACACAGCTTTTTGAACATCCTAAATATATTTAAGAGGATGGAAACCCTCGAAAGGACTCACACTGTGGGTGGAATATAGTTAGTCTTACAGTGCTTTGACTGATACACACTTTCAGATATCTTCAAAGTGTTAATGATAACAGCTTTTTCATTCCACCAGGTCCCACTAAAGGTATTTCGGCATGGAGAAGGCTCAGTGTGATCAGAGCAAAGAGACACTTTTGTGTGTCTGCAGTTTTATTTACAAGGTGTTATAATCCTTGAAGTTAGAGAGGAAGCAGATACGCAAAAAGGAGCCATTTTAAAGTGTTAACTTTCTCTTCCATAGTGCCACGGTTCACATCATGCACTGTAGCTTTATTTCTGGTAAAAATATTAGCACCACTAGGAATTCTGTGCAAAACTTCAAGGCTGAGTATAGCCCTTTGCATTACCAGTTCATAAAAACACATGCTCAGGTTTAAATGCAAAAGGTAAAGCTAAAGTCGATAACATGCCAGTATCTGTTATATGCTGTTCTGAGCAGAGAATTTTTTATTGAAGTGTCGCCTGAATCTGAAATAGTAGACAATTTTTAAGGAGAGTCCTTTGGGAGTGCCAAATCAGGAGAGGTAAGAGTTTCACTGTTTGACAAAACAAACTACAGACCAAAGACAGAATTTAATGTTGGGTGCTTATGATGACAAGCAGTGTAAGCGTGAGAAGTATAGAAATGAAAACTGTGTTATTAAACAGGCTTTAGTGCCAGATGTTGAAAATTTAACCCTCCTAGAGGAGGGGTTGTCTTTTAAACTATACTAAACAACATATTCTAAGCAAAAATTACTAACATGACCTCTTGTTTAGCAAGAAATGATAGCCAATATAATACTTGTTTGAAATATCCAAGGCTGGCTGTACCCTGAAAAGTTGCAGTACATAATAGGCAACCAACTGAGCCTTGATGTGATTATTTCTTATTTCATGTTAGTTTAGTATAACTTTATATGAGTTTTAAAAGAACAGGGAAGTCAAAAGATCATTGTTCTTGAATAGAAAATATACTTTTTGACATTTTGTACTGATTAATGGTAAATTGCAATCTTGTTTTCTTCTAATGATTTACCTTATAACTATTTTTTGAGTGATGGGAATATCCAGCATTCAGCATAAGCTCTTTGTGATGTCTCATTTCCTCATTCATTATTGTCTGTAAATGGGCATGGTGCTTTAACCAGTGTTATCAGGTGAAGACAGTGCAGGAAGTGAGCAGCCACTCTCAGCTGGTGAAAGGCTCCCTCCCATCAGACGCTCTAGTACAAGAGACAAAAACAGAAGAGGGGGAACATGTTTCCTACTGACAACAGGTGATTACACGTGTGCTACTGATGGAGGGATCAGGAAAGGTATGGACTTCTTTCATTAGATCGTAAAAGGTTACTCAGCAATGTGCTTGTGAAAAGCAATCAGAGTAAAATGATGTGCACGATGCTCTAAAAGGAAAGACTGTGCTCACAATGTATCTTTTATATTTATTCTTAGTCATTCTTTTCCTGCTTTCCTTTTAGAAACACTCATCTCCTTTAGTCTTCACAAATGTGCTTGATGTTGGACCCTCATTTCACCTGTGTCTTCATTTGTCTTTTATCTTTAATGGAAAAGCCTGCAATTCAGACCTTGCTCATTCAACCACTCATCACTCAATACCATTTGTCATTATAAAAGAAAAATTAATTATTTATTATTTTTGGGCTGCACTTAGGTCAGTAAAAATTACAGCTGAATAAATTACACTTAAAAGGTTGAAATGTCAGAAGTAGGCAATGTTTTTGGTCTGAACACAATAAAGCATATAATGAGATGCTGTTTATATGTGTTCAAAGAAAAGTTTGAGTTTATAGTGCCACAAAATGTTTCCTCTTTGTAGTACACCACTGATGCTAAGAGGTAACTGTCTACCCCTGCCAGAATTCAACTACAGTAAACAGTGTTTGATCTTGCAAGGTGCTAAAAATGCCTTTCTAGTTATTCAGCCTCTTCCAATCTCATTACTCACTGTTCAGTAGGATTGGGTTCCCCAGGCAAAGTTTTCGAAACCTTCTGTCGTTATATGTATCACCCATGTGACTGATGGCGTGATACAAACCTAATAACCTGAGAGCATAGCCCCAAAATCAGCAGTGCCAGTAAAAGTGTTGCCGTTTCCTTAGATAAGAACTGCTTTGGTTTCATGGCAAATTGTATCATTCTGACAAGTTTAACATTCCTAAGTGCTGATGTGCAGTCGTTCACCTCAGAGTTCATATACAGTAGCCATGTGGCCCTGGACAAATATTTCTGGCTGAGATTTTTCTGCCGTCCCCGTGTTCCATGTCCTCCCCTCTTTTTTAAACCATCCTTTATGTTCAGCAAACATAGCTGTCCCAGCCAGCCATAGACCCTAAAGGAATTCTCTCATATTATTCTGCAAATGCTCTTTTTACATTTCAAAAGCATGAGCTCAGTAGGTTAAACCTGTGAATCAGATATGCAGCCAGAGTTCGATGTGTATGGTATTAGTAAAGAGTATGAGTGCCTCTATGCTCTTGTGGTTTACATATTCCCATACATAATGCTTAGATTAAATGGGACTTTGTGGAAAACATGTTTTTGCACAGATTTAAGATGCTTTCCACTGGGTGTATGTCTCACGCTGTACTCTAGATGACTAAGATTATTTAAAATACCTCTAATGGTAAGAGTCCAGTCTTTGAGGAGGTCAGGAACACCTGAATAAGGCAGATTGCCATGGCATCTTGCAAAATAAGGTTCTTGACTTCTTTTAGGAATATTAGTATAAATGTTTTGAGCACTGTTCACTTGGCAGTAACCATAATTACAACAGATCAGAAATAATAAGTTACCCATCAGCTACTAAAGAAATAGAACATAATATATAACAATAAAACAATGTAACATGTAACGATCATATATAATCTTAATAATATTTATTATATAACAATAAAACATATTTTATACTGGGATCACCTGAACATTTTCATTTGAAAATCTAGATTCAAGAGAAAATTGTTTCATAACTTTCGCTAGAAAAATAGGGCTTGAGTTCAGAACTGACAGTTTCTTAATGAAGAATGTGCTTTTTGACTGGCCCTGATGGTAACCTTAGTCTAGGCTGAAGTGTTTTAGCCATTGGCTTTGAAGTTTATTTTATATAGAGAGGTTAGCTCATGAGAAGAAACCATCTTCAGGTAACATCCAAATGATTTTGAATACTTGAATTTAATTCATACATCAAGTCTACTACTTTTTCATCTTATTTTTCCCTTTCTTTTGCCTCCTTACTTTTTTGCTTCTTAGTTGTGTTCAATTATCATTTATTTTAAGCTTTTTTGCATTTGCTCCTTATCTCCATCTCTAAGATGACACTGATTTGGAGCTTATCCAAACCCCACCAAAATACCTGGAAAGTACCAAGTTGGAATCATACCTCTATTCCTCTTGTGTATCTGTTTTTTACTTTTTAGGAGTTCTTGGTTTATTTATCATCTTTACCACCTTCCTGTATCAGTTCTTTGCTTTCACCATTAGAAAAGAAGTTGCAGGAAAAATATTTTTTAAAAATACTTTCCTACTTTCTGTGTAATAAAAGGCTACTGGATTATTTTGATTGTTTTTGTAAGCTTTATGTTTACAGGAGAGGTTAAATATATACACTAGCATTGTGCTTCCCCTTGATTCCCCTTTCAAACATGATTCTAATCTGTGTAAATGCTGATAGAAACTCAGAAGCTGGAGGCTGTTTTTGAAATGTACCAGAAGCCTGTGAAGCATCACAGTCTAGCGTGCCCTTGCAATCTGGAGAGAGCACTGCACAACGTTTTAGCAGACATGAGGTTATACATTTGCTTAAAGTATAGTTTTACAGTATGCAATTCTGACTACATAAGAAATATGTTAATTGCCATTAGGGGAGAACATAAAATATGTTTTTTTCTTGGAGATGCTAACAACTCTCTGTCTGGTAACATCTAGTGTGATGTTTAGCTGTATTGTCATTTGCATTTTAGAGTTTCTGTGGGAAAAGCCTTAGTATTTCACTGTAAGCATTTCATACCTGAATGTCTTAAACTGCCAAATGCTTAAATGCATACTTGTCTTCAAGGAAATAAGTAGTGCCATTGAAGTCAATGGGACTTCTCATCCTTGCAGTGAAGCAGTGTTCATGTACTTGAGCAGTGAGGTCGTATCCATATCCATCTTCATTGTATTTCCTTGCTGGTATCTCCCTCCAGACAGATAGGCTGAGCCTTTTCTTCATAAGTCAATTTATTCAGGTGCTGTTGAAGATCCTTAAGTATGAAGATCGTGATGCAGTGAATAGCAATGCTTTTCCGTTGTTTTACAGCATAGCTTTTATGAGGTAAAAACAATCTATATGCCACAAAAAGTAGGTAGCTAGAGCTCACAGTGTATTTGAACAGAAATCTCTGCAAATGCAACATTCTCTCCAAATTGTGAAGCATTATGTGGTTGCCTCATTTAATGTTTAATTATTTACTACTTACGTATGTGGACTAATACCATTTATTTCATTTGAGTCAGTTGAAGAAGGAGCACAAATATGGTGTTTTAAACTTGCCAATCAGGAGGCGTTTGCAAATATGTCAAACTCTGCTATCTTATTATACTTTAATATGCTATCTTGTTATACTTTAGTATTAGACGCTAAGTCTTGGGGTTAATATTTCTGAGGATGGAACTTCTTTTGCATATTATCATTCAATCCTCTGCAGAAGTGATTTACACATACCGTATACAATTTATCTGGGGTCTGTTTTCTTTATTTTTAAAGAAAAAATATCCTTTATTAGGATTTGAGTTCAGAGGAGATTATATAATTCTAACAATTTTTACAGTCTGTCTTAATGGGTTTTTGATTATGCTTAGCCAGATAGCTCGCCCAGTAATCCTGTTGGGATCCTTTACCCTGCACTCTGTGCAACCCTGATGAAGCCAACAGAGCAGCACTGAGTGCAAGATGGGATGTGGGAGAGCAGGTCAGACCTCTTGTGTGACAGTCTGTTTAATTTTCTGAGAAAGAATAGCTGAGTCAATTTGTGAACAATTTTATCGATTATTATCTTTTGGTAGTAATGCTTCTCAGCATTGAGTTCTTTTGCAGGCAGATTCCCTCTGAGTCCCAGATAGCTCCTCAGATTACATTACATTGTATTGTTTGTCTTTGTCTATTTTTTTGGCTGAATTCAACTGATGTCTGTGCATTTTCTCATACAAGGCTATGAAAAATCTCGAAGCTTAAACAACATAGCTGGCTTGACAGGCAATGCTCTGCGACTGTCTCCAGTAACATCACCCTACAGCTCACCTTGTCCTCTAAGGCGCTCTCGGTCTCCCATTCCTTCCATCTTGTAAACCAGATGGCATCAACCGGCTACATAGCGTTAATTCAAATACTGTTTACCACATATTGGAAATAAATGTAGCGTTAACCATAGACTCCACAAATATGGTATAACTCCTGCATGTAATAACTGTCAGTAGTAAGAAATACCACTTGGGTAGCTGAAGATTTTTATCTTGGCTTTTAAAGATTACCCAAGTAGTGCTTCTCCTTTTATCTACTACATGGTTCTACTTTACTGTGGCAATAAAAAGACAGTTAGTGAATGCTGTTGGCCAGTATATTCAATAAATAAGCATATTTTCAGGGATATTTACTTAAAATAACGTGCTTCCAATTAATTATCAGTCACTCCATTGAACCTTCATTTCTTGTGACTCTAATCCATTATGAAGATGTCTGCTCTGAAGGGTCTGCTCATTTGCATGGACCATCCTGTCTCCATCACCTGACAAGCAGTGTTGCCGACTCTGGAAACCACAGAGGGCTCTGGATGTGTGTTCTCACATTGTACCATCCTGCTGAAATGAAAGCACTGATAAACTGGTCTGCATGTGGGATTGTTTTTCTTTGTTTAACCTTTTCCTTTATTTTTTAACAATCTACTTGTTTATAAATGGCTTTATTTTGTGATTAACTTACTTCGGTACTGGATTGCTGTATCAGAGTTCTGAATGTCTTCGGTTGTTTGCACACAGATAACTGCAAAGAGGTTGTCATTACTGGTTACACGCAAGCAGAAGCCAGATCTCTTTCTTAATGGCTTGGGGAAGGCACAAAACATGCAAGAAAGGTAAACGCCATCCAGACTTGCAATTTTAAGCTAGCAAGTGCTGCTTGGTACTGTAGTAATTTCTCTACTCCAGGGTTCTTCAACCTTTTCAGAGGCTGAGTACCAAGTAAAATTGAGAAGACTATTGGGGGCTTTTTTGTACTACTGTAAGAGGGGAGTAGTTCTCAAGTCAGATTTTTGACCAGCCTTATACCTCTGGCTCATGAGCTTCACAAATTTCTCCAGTCAGTCTTTTTTGAGGTGCTTTGTCCTATATGTTGTCTGTCTGTCTGTTTTGCAACCTGTCTATTGTATTTTCCATCTGTCTCCATAAAGCACAGAGATACTGTTAAAATGCCCCCATCTTTTAAGATTAACTAAGGACATTTTTCTCCTTTTCTCCTTTTTTTTTTTTCATATGGACCATACTTATGTGTATAGATACAAATATATATATTTTTCAAGTGCAAGTTAGTATTGTCTAGACTAACTCATGTGAGCACTCTGAAGATTTTTCCAGTGGGATTTAGTAGTGGCTTTACAGCACTGACCGGTTGCCTATTGCATCAATCTTCCTTCTAGCAACCAGCATTCATTACAGTTTTGAAACTGTGTCTCCTCTAGTGGCTTTTTCATTCAATATTAACCTCTGATTACGCAACAGGACCAATGCAATGGCAGATTTGATGTTCTGGGCTGGTGAGGAAAAAATACCCTAAACTGTAGAGTTTTAGAACTACATGAGAAAGACCATAACAACTACAATCTTAAGAGATCCTTGAGATTGTTGAATAATATCTGATTGTCATGTTTTATTTTTTGTCAGGGAAAGAAATACAACTTACTGTTGAGCATATAACATGTTCTTCTGTATATAGCCTAGCCCAATAGCATGACCTGCATGTCAGAATTCTTGTACAATAATGTATTTATCAAAGTATACATTTCTGATATTTAGAGATGTACATTGATTTAGTTTTGGTAAAATATTGTCAATAGAGAGATAATTGCAAACAGCTTTTGGCAAAGGAATTAATATAATATCTGGTGCTGCTGTTATATTAACTACAGTGTTGTACAGAATTTATCATGGATTTTTGACTGCTGAAAAAGGGACAATGGAATTTAGCCATACCAAGGACTGTACTGGAAAGAGACTGCTGCTGCTGAATGGGCCCTGATAAACAACTCGCGCCTTGAGGAGGTCACTGAAACTTACATGAGAAGTAGAGCTTGTTAAAGAAGATTAAAGACTGCTTGTAATTACTGCTGCCAGACTAAGGGGTGACTAGTCATTGTTGATGAGTCAGCTGTAAATAAAACTTGTGTGCATGGAATATCAGTTTTTATCTATATCAAGGAAAGCTGAATTCAAGTCATCATTGCTAAGGCTCCATGCAAAGACCCACACCCCTGTTCCCACTTCCTGGTTCCTGCAGTAAGCTGTGCTGTGGATCATACAAAGACACACACTTAATAATGATAGTGATGTAAAGTTCATCTGTCTTGACTTCTGTCATAATAATGGTATATTTTGCAATGGTCACAAATATGAACAAAATAGGTTTGCATAAGTACTCAGTTTGCCATGACCTATATTTGTATGAATTCTAGTGTACATGCCAGGTCTTAAGTATACTTTTCACTTTGATAACAGAAATGTGACTGCAGACAAACATCACTGACTTTGTTCACAGCACACAGTCTTTCATTGTTACCTCAAACTATAAGTATTATAAGAAATAAAATTCTGGCAGCAAGTCTATTTTGGGTTTTTTTATTTTTTTTTCCATTCAAGTTCAGTGTTGCAAACCCAACATCAATAACTATAAAAGGTGTATTAAAATTATATCTTACAAATGTATATTTTACATACAAGAGATATTCTTTGATCAGTTATTTTCTGTGATTTTTGTGATAAATGGATCTAGTCTATTCTATGTTTATTATGAGGCATTGTAGTGCTAGGATGTGGTAATTATGTTCTCTCCACCCTATTCAGTGGGAAATTCTCCAGAATGTTTTTGTCACCCTGGTGTCCCGATTGCAGGGACCTGTCCCAGTTGTGAAACTCTGTATCGTGGAACTTCTGTGAACGTGTCAAGGTGCATGCACAATCCTGGTGGAAACCAGTGGAAATGTAATACCTGAATTGGAGAATAAAAGGCAAAAGACCTGGGGAGGAACTTGGAACATATCTTCTGAAGTGGCTCATGCGCTTTCTTTAGTTGTATCGGTCCCCTGCCTGCCACTGGCCATCCCAATTCTCAAACCAGTTTCCTGGGGTACATGAGGAGCTAATTCAAAAACTAGCATGAGCTGGCTACTAAAACAATTTTAAATCATCCTTCCTGTTAATGACCCCATACCTTGTGTAGAAGTTGTAATTTGGCTAGCTATCGTCATACTCATTGCAGTTTTATTGCATCCTGGTGTGAAGTCAACCTAAAAAAGAGGTGATAAATGGCTGCCTAAAACTCCTAATCCAATACTGTATTTGGGGCAACCAGTGAAATCCCCGAATACATGAGCAGAGTGTCTGAGAGGGGTGAGGGAGCTAGTACAGCTGTACACATGATCTGAGAAGCTGTTACTACAGTATTTTGGAAGAGGTGCTGGAATGTAAGAAAGATTCCAGAAAACAGGATCAAGAGGTGTTCAAGTTTTGGAAAATGTGTTATACTAACATGCCACAAAAGCTCAATGTGCTGATTTTGCCCAAAGGTTAAAAGTTGTCTGTACTGTGATCTGTGAGCAGCACCCACATGAAGACAACATACAGTGGACACGGCATATAGCCAACTCCAGTCACGCAGGTGAGAGTTGTCTGGCTTTGTTGTCTGGGGATGGTGAGGAGCCCCAGATGGGAGGCAGACAAGGTGGTACTATGTGTTGGGCAAGACTGTAGAAAACACTGACAGCCAGATGGTGTCTGACATTTTCTACTGCCTCTGGATGGTAAGGAGCTAGAGCCTGGATGGACCTCCACTAACACAGGAGCTTGAATCCAGAATATACTGATTGCAGCTACTTATTTTTCCCCTAGAGAACCAAGCTCATGTTTAAATGCTTTCTTCTAAAACACATCTGGAGGACAAGCTGATGGTGAGTTTGTTACCTCTTCATGTGTCTTGGGACTACAACCCAAATTTGACTGTTCTAGGAGGAAGACTTGGCTTACCCACCAGCTGTCAGAGACTAGCCTCCTCCTGTTCTTCTCAAGCTTCTGGTCCCAAGTTGTGGTGAAAATGCATTTTCATGGAAGGTAGGCCACCAAGGTTTAACTTTCTCAGACTGAGGAAGGCTTTGAACCTAGACTTCACTATGTAAAGGCTGGGCAGCACATTTACATTCACTTCCTCTTCTGGCCATCCTTTAACAATAAGTAGGTAAAGGGCATCCTCACAGTGCAATGTGCTTACGCAAAGAAGATCTGTCTGAGCCCCCAGAGGACTTCAGCCCTGCAGAAGCAAAACTGTGCCTGGAGGAAGAGTTTTGGGTCAAGGAGGAAGATGCTGTGAGTGTGGGTATTTTCAGAATCAAATACTCACCAAGGGGAGGTTACAGGCATTTCTGGGCTGCTTTAAGAGTCCAAAACCTTATATAATCCTTGTATAAGACTTGAAGGTTACAAGTCAAAACTAGATAAATAAGCAATGAATTTAGAAGCAATGCATCCATTAAGACAATTTACCAAAAAGACTGTTGCTTGTACACCCGTTAAAATTGTAAAGTCAAAAGTGTCAAAGATGAACATCTTTCTAAAAGATAAACTAGTGCAACAGCAGGGTTGGTGCAGAGATCAAAAGCTGTGATGTATTGTGGAGATGAGCAGATTATGGGACCTTTGGGCTTTGAACGCAGTTATTGTTCTTCTGGAGCCTCATTCAGCACTGAGAAAACTTTGCTGTTCCAGAAAATTTTGAGGCACTGTATTACAAGTGTTATAGGTGTGTACTGTAAACTGGTGCCAGAATTGCTAAGAAGCATGCAGCTAATGATAATTAGTATAACACTGTGTGTCAGGGAGCTTTTTTGTGTGTGAAAAAATTATTATTCCTAAAAGTTCTCTTACTAAAGGTCTGGATTAAATTAACGCTGTTGAAAGGGAAGGAAATTTAAGGAAGCTTCTGTTCAGATGGGTTACTGACAACTACAGGGGGAAGGGACCAATCTGACATGAGCAAACTTGCCAGCATATTTGATGTGATGATATGAATTTTAAAAGTCATGAATGAATTAACTATATGAAAGAGGAGGGCATTTTCTCATCAGAATAAATCATGCAGAAGTCAGATAAAGGAAATTGGAATGGAAAACTGCTACTAGAAAGAGAAAATGAATATATTAATATGCTATATTACAAGCAGTGGCTTGAATGATTCCATAATAGAGCCTTTGAATACTGAGTGAGAAGAAATTACAAAACCCCCAAATGTTTCTATGAGGTTAAAGTTATCGGTAATATTAATATTTTTACAATGCATTATTTTCCCCTTGGAAATACTTGTTATTTATTTAATTTTTAAAGAGACAATTTATTTAATGATGGTTTGAAAGTTGGCTCATGAGCAAATTCTGAGATGTTAGTGTTAGGTGTTGGTTACGTAGCGGGTGTGCCAGCACAGCGGGTGGGTTACCAGCACTTCTCTCCTGCTTAACCAAATATCCCTGGGACATGTTGAAATTGCAGAAGTGCCCGATTCCTGGCCTGAGATAGAGATCTGTCACATGCCGGCTCTGCGGGAATGCAGGAGTGGGCTCCAGCTAGATGCAAGCAGTGCTCTGCAGTGCTGCTTGAGGAAGCACCCTGAGCTTGGTTTACGTGTGGCTTCTCATTGCCTTCTGGCTTCCCTCGCCCTCTGCAACCTCCTCCCCAAAACTTAGCCTTGCATTTTTTTCTCATGAGTATGTTGATGAGCAGCTGACAGATTTCAGATTCATATTTCACAGCTTCACATTCACAGATGACAATATTCTAGCATATTTAAAAAAATGAAATTAGATGTGGACTCTTTCTAAAAATTGGCATCAAAATGTTATGCATTTCATGTAACATCTCCTGTATTATTTGCAGGTGGAAGACTGGAGATCTGTTTAAAACTGGGTCACAGCTAGGCTATACCAAAACTTCAGGTTGTGTTCATTTTATACTCTGCACCTGGTTGGAACATTGCTGCATTTTACTGTTACATGAAGCTCTCGGTTTTCTCCCCAAATGGGATTTGGAGAGAAGTTGCTAGGGCAAGTCAGAGAGAACTATTATAAGTTAAATATTTTCTCTATAGAATGGTTGTGACTCCTGTAAACATGAATTGTATTATGAAAAGGATAATGCTTGGGAAATACTGAGGCTGTAATAGATGGCTGCAATCCATCTTTGTCTTGCGGAATGGTACAAGCACCCATTCTTTTAAAACAGGGAAAGCAGACTAATTTGTGTTGGCTTCCTCAGAGCAACATTAGACCTGCATAAGATAACAAACTACCTAAAGAAGAAAGTGGAAGTTGTTTCCCTTGACCTTAAGACAGCTTATTTGTAAAAGCAGCAAGATCCAACTTATTTAAGGAGCTTGGCCTTTGCAGTGAAACAATGCAAAACTCTATCTCTCTGAGAATAGTAAACCGTAGCCATATTATCCTGTTAGGCTGATGCTAAATATAGAATAGATTTTCAGTTCCTTACAGGCATGTCCTTGCTTTGTGACTAAATAAAACACCAAGGGTTTATGAAAATCTTCTTTTCTTCATGCCTATGAGTGTTGGTACAATGCACTGTTTGGCTCTCTGAAAGTCTTAAAACAATGCTATTGTTTAGTAGTACTTTCTGCATTTTGCCAGAATGAAAAATCAGGTTTCTACTGAACTAAAACACTGGAAAGGAGAGTACTGAAGGACATGGTTTTCTCCAGCTCTTATGGAGTCTGCTGTATATAATTGTGACCAGAAATAAAAATACACAGCTTTCCCTATGTCAGTGTCTTCACATTGAGTGTAATTTTTCCAGTTCTGAAACTCCTTAGTTTTGGTTGGAAATCGCAGCAACAAAATTTATTTACTTACTGCTGTTTATCATCTTTACTTAACCCTTGATTAATTTGCTTTAAATATATAAATAATGGAGCAATTATAGAGTTTAACAGCCCTAGGACTGAGTTCAGAGGAGAACTTATGCACAAACAGAATAGGTGCAGCTGTAATTCTTGAAGAGATTTCTCAGGACAGCACATTATCCGAACAAGTTCCCAGTGTGAAATGGCCTCACTGAAATGAATGGCAAACCTGTCCTTAGCCTACTTAAGCAAGCACAAGATTTTCTGAGGTTCCCAAGTCTTGGGAAGCAACAACTGGTTTATGTCATGGAAATTTGGTTTATGTCATGGACATTTCCAGGACATTTATCACCAACTTCTTAGTTTTCAAACATATTTCAGCTGGGGAAAAAAAAAAAAAAAAGAAATAATAACAACAGTAGTGCAGTTTATTGCAGTGGTCACCAATTCTGGTTTGTGTACAAGTAGCCATAAAGATATGCAGCTGCCACTTTTGTCTGTGCCCCTTTTCTCCATCCTCCACCAGCTGTGGAGGACGCAGAACAGCCTTTGTGAGTGCCCAGGGCTTCATGCTGCAGCTGGAAGGTCCAACCTCCATCCCCTGGTGCAGGGATGAGAAGGCGGCAATTGTCACCTTCCACTCAACTCACACTCAGGGTGTGCACTAACACCTCTGTCCCATGCATGCCTTGTGCCTATTTCAAGCAAGCTGCTTGGGTTTCTTCAGAGCTAAAGAAGATGGATCAAGCATGTCCATAGAGTGGTTTTATCCATATCTTAGATACCTCTTTCAGTGTGGGTCAAACTGATCTCCGCAAGTGCCTGCTGTCAGCAAAAGCAGCCAGATTGGTCTCCCTCGTGTTGCGGAGACAGATGCTTAGCACAGAGGCAACGTGTCCCTCCTCCAATGCCTGGTGCTTTGAGGGCCAAGGCTTCTTCATGAACGTTTTCCCTCTGCTACCCCAGAAAGAGTTTCTTTTTCAGCACTTGCGTTCTCAGGAGAAGGAAGCGTGCAATCAGACCCTGCCTGGGAAGTGGCTCATGCTCAGGCATACGTGGGCCTGACATGCCCCCGCTCTGACACAGAAGCTTGCTTCTCTTTTGTTTTTTGTTGCAAGAAATACACCTCTGACTGAACCATCCCATCATGTGAGCTTCAGGTGTACTTCAAAAACACTTCTTGGAGGAGCATTTGGCTATCTGAGAAGCTTTAAGCAGAGTTCATGTTACCTGTTTGCTTTTTTTCACCTTCTGCAGTCTCCTGAGCCCACCGTGTAGATTATTCCTTTGTTTTCTTTGCATGTGTCTTCACTGTTCTCTGCCTTCTGCAACTTTCCTAGCTTCAACTCTGTCCATCCTGTATTCAAAACTTGTCCACATGCCCCTTCTGCCCCACTCCTCATTACAGTGCAGCTGTAGCCTGCATGAGAGCTGCTGGGAAGGGGAAAAAAAGGTAAGTGAATTTGTACCTTAATCACAAGGGTAGAAGAACACGGGACTGAGTCTCCTTGTGAAGCTGACTAAAACTTGTTGGAGATGTTGCCTCATGCAGCTGGGTCCAGCCCAGCTTGTAATGAATTTGCAATTCTGTGCAGTTCCTTTTGTATGGCCACCACAGTTGAGAACATTAAATTTTGGAACCACTCAAACAGTGCAGAGAGACATGCCAAAAAATGGATAGAGATGATTGCTTAGACACTAAATTCAGAAATTAGATTTTCCAACCGCATATTCACTGAACTATTGATTTACCAATCAATATAACAGTACTGAGCAGCATGACTGGAGTGCTGAATATATCATAATTTATCAAAAAGAATCACAAATACTGACATGATTCTTTCTGCCCTTTTTTAAGGCTTACTGTAATGCCAAATTTCCTTCAGACCTGAAGATAAATACAATGAAAACAGGTGCATTAGCTAAATTCATGTCAGGAAATAAACATCTCTTGAAGGTAACTATAAGAATTTACTTGAAGAAAAGAAAATATACTCTAGTCCTAGACAAATGCTGTTCATTAAGTTTTGTTCGTAGTCCTCAGTACCCTTCAAATAGGGCATAATTTCTAGACTTCTACTACCCTTATTACTGGGAAGCCTGTTTCACTTACCTGTATTTGAATCTTCAGGCAGTAACTGATGAGTTTTTGATTCAGTAATTCTTGCATTGTTTATGTCTATCTAAAAATACTAGACAAACTCAGTTATATGCTTCCCCAAGATTTCAGGTGAGGTGTTTTGTAACAACTGGGAGAGCAGGCAGACATGCTTAGCAACAGAGATGCTTCAGATTAATGGTCTGTAGTTCACAGCAGGTCCTTGGGGTGATTTGTGGGGCTGGCTTTGCCTCACTGGGGCTGTTGCTACCATGTCTAAGCTAAAGGAAGGGACTGCAGCTGTCTGACTCCCCATAAAGGTTTCAGCTTGCAGAGCGGAGAGGTGCCAGCATCTGTCTTTAGCCGGCACTGGGATTTAATTCCCTGCCTCCGTAAAAAAGCCCATCCCAGCCTACTGAGTAGTGTGGACAGGGATGAGCCCTCATGGGCACAGCTCTGGTGTTACAACTGCATTGCCAACCACATTGCCAATACCCTTTGGGGTCCTGGGTCTGATTTCAACCCTGCAGCCAGCCGTTTTGTTTGGGACCCAGCAGCTATGTGTGCGGTAAGTGTAACACCATTGTACGGTACACTGTGCAGTTCCTGACAGAGGTTTTAGTGAGTCAGCTGGAGTGTTGTCTGCCCAAGAAGCAGTGTTGTGTGAGAGCCACAATGCTGCTGTAGCATGTGTCTGTGTCCTCTTGTCCTGAGGATTTAATGATGAACATGTTTTCTCCTGTGCGGCAGGCCCCTGTGTCCATGTACTGGCCTGCCTGCACCGATATCCAAGGGATCTTGGTGGCTAGAGACAGTATATCCAAAATCAGTCTCAGTGGCCAGATCCTCCTCTCTTGCACATCACTGCAGCCACCATGTCCTCGCATTCTCACCCCATCTTGCCTCATGTGCATCCCCAGCAGCTGGAAAATGAGAAATCACTGTGCATTTCTGGTCCTAATGAGGTTCTTTCTTCCTTCCCTAATGCTCTGTGTAGTGCAGTCACCATGAAGGTGACACCAAAGTACATTGATCACGGCAACCAGCCCAAAGCAATGTAGTGAGGCATAACACTAGGTTTATTAAATGTCTCTGTGGCCTAAGCATGGATTCTAGACCCCTAGAGACGCAGTTGTTATTGCACATTTTGCACAAGGGATTGTACTGGTTTTGGCTGGGACAGAGTTAATTTTCTTCATAGCAGCTTGGATGGGATACTTTTTAGATCTGAGAACAAAACAGTGTTGATAATACACCCATGTTTTTGTTATTGCTGAGTGGTGTTTGTCTTTTTTGCCTCTTACACCACCCCACCAGTGAACAGACTGGGGGCAAAGAAGAACCTGGGAGGGGACACAGTTGGGACAGCTGACCCCAACTGGCAAAAGGGATGTCCCAGACCACCATATGACCTGATATTCCATCATACTAAGCAGCAAAAGCTTGTGGGGAACAGAAGGAGGTTATCAGGGCTGTTGTTGCTTGGGGACTGGCTGGATATCAGTTGGCTGGTGGTGAGTATCTATTTTTCTTTTTTTTCACCACTTGTTTTTCTTGATTTTGGTTTTCTTTCTTCTTTTTTGTTTTGCTTGTTAAACTGTCTTTATCTCAAACTGTGTGTTTTTCCACTTTTACATATTCTCCCAGAACCTGCTGTTTGTTGTGTTTAAGGTGATAACAAGGCTTGTTTGTTTGCTTGGATTTTTTTGCCTCTGATTAGTCAGGCTTAAATATCCAATTTAGGTTCTACACAGGAAATTCTTTTCTTCCCTTTTTTTTTGAAACGGTATTTTCTCCTTCGAGACCAACTTGAGGCAGTTGCAAGTGCAGCAGCTGATGTTGAAATGGGAGTGCTGGCTCACAGTTTCACAGCTGCATGTGGTCTTTAGCCTCATCAGGATTACAAGGCCACCAGTGTTTCTGAATTAATTTTACATAACTTCAAATGGGTTACAATGCTAAAATAACACATTTGACCACCTTCCCCCTCAAAGGATTCAAACAAAAAATAAACAAAGGAGAAATTCTATCCTTTCATTAGCACCGTGGATCTCCGGTAATGGGTTTTATGGACAACAGACTTACTGTCAAAGGTGCAAGGAAGGATCCCAGGAGCTCTCCTTCCTACCAGTTTTTGATTTAACTTTTCTTCTGCATCAGATACCCTGCCTCTCCAGAGAAAAGTGGTTCCTGGATGTGCTAGGGTTTTGAGCATGGGTGCTCTGGTCCTGTAAGCTTCTGCTCCATTGCTGGTCTGCACAAGCTCAGCTGGGTGAAAATATCAGGCTATTCTATTCCTTAGTCAGGGAAAAAGAAACCAATGGAAGGGACCAATGGATAAAAACCAAGAGCTTAATATTTAGTACTCTGGGATTCACTGAAATCAATGGAGTGTAGGCTCCTAAATGCTTCTGGATCTGGCAGATTGAATGGATCTGCTCCAGATATGGGAACCGTCTGTTAGTTCAACCTTCATCATTAAATTGTTGCATTGTCTCAGCTTAAGTGCAGAGTGACTGGGCCTCTGTTTCCTTCTTTAAAAAACAATAATGGGAATAATATTATTCATCCACTTCCAAAAGGTTCTTTGTGTACAAGGTACTTTGCAGAGGGAAGCTGGGACTCAAAAAAAGGGTACACTCAGCCTTGTAGCTGGAAAACGCCCTTCCTTGTATGCATGTCAAACACAACTGATGTGAAGAAGCTGCTGGTCTTTTTGGTCACAGGTGACTCAGGAGGGTGGCTGATAAATTCTTGGCCAGACACTGAGTTGCAGATGAAAAGGCTGCAGTGGGGATGTGAGCTCTGAGGCACTGCCAGGGCTCAGGAGGTCCATAGAACAATAATTCCTCTGTGATACTGCACTAGCATGCAACAAAATGAAACTCTGTCCCTCTCAAAAAGGGAGTTTTATCCTTCTCATCAGACAATCCAGCAAGTAGTGCTAGTGATTGTGAGTGCAGTGAGCAATACTTATGCAAATGGACTGCACATTTCAGAGCTTAGCACTGAAATTTTAGAGCTCTCTGGGCTAGCATGTTGTGTCAGGGGTTTCGATCACATCCTATACAGCTGCCCAGAAAGCGCAGGGAAGCCACAACTCTGCCTGGCAGCTGGTACCACTGAATTAGATTGCTCAGTGCCTCATGTCAATGAAGCTATGCCAGGAGACATTCCCTCCTTCTGGGGAAACGTGTTTGCAGTTCAGGACATGCTCTCTCAACACGCTGGCTCTTGAACACCATCCCCACAGAGTACACTGGGGAGTATGGACACTTCACAACCTGTAAGCAGCTTTAATTTTGGCGAGCTCATTCTGCCTTTGGAAGACCTCTTCTGTGAACCTGGATTACAAGTGAATTTAGAATTTGCCAGCTTTTTTTTTTTTTTTTTGAGAAAAAGGGACAAGGATAAAGGAAAGCTATAGTTGCAAGGCAGTACTGCGTAGCTTTGGAACACTGTTTAATATAATGGCTGTCCAAAATTGCAGAAAAAAAAGCCTTAAGGAATCAAAATTAATGTAGTCTAATGGATATCCATTAGTGTACTTCCTTAGTTTTTGTCTCCTGAGTCTTTCATCAGAAAGATTCCCATCTACTGTTTATAAACAATCAAGCTACCATAATAACAAAAGTAACCCTTTTCAATAATCATCCCAAATGACTGATAATGTATTTTTGGCATCTTGATCACACTGGGTTAATCTTTTCCCATCTAAATACAAAAAGAATTCTGTTTTGCTTTCTTTTAATACTTGATACAATCAAAATACATGTCTTTGTCCTGTGGAGTACAGAGTCTTCTATACACTGGAGAGATACAGATTTTCCTAACACTGATTTTTAACTGCTAGCATGTAAAGAAATGATAACATAATGTATTACCAGGCAATAATGAAAGAAGCTATGGCAGCAACCGTGTTGTGTGGGTGGTGTCCAGAGTTGTGGGTTCTTAACCTTTTTGCTTTCCTCCCTTATGCATCAAACACTTAGTGAAAGCAATTAGAAGCTGGTATTAACATGAACTATTTTCAACAAGCTATGATGACAAGCTGAAAGCAGTACATTGCATAAAAAGTCTTAATTGAACTTCCATTTTGACAAAGTTATTTTCAGATGCCATATGTATTAGACCTTTCCACTGAGATTGTGTCCAGCCGTCGTTAGTCATTGTCACTAAACATTGTGGAATCTGCTTTAGCTTCTGGGCAAGCTCTTTCTGAAGTGGTAGCCTTGACTTGTAGGTTGGGACATATGCACTGCCCTGAAGAGGAACAGCACAGTGCCCCATACATCGGTCCCATTTTAAGCATATAGAGGTTAAAATGCTCCTGCTTGTCACGCTGACTCTCTGCACAGGCTGAATCTCAGCAGACAGTAAGCGCTACAGAGAGATGAGATCTTCTGCTGCAAATGTCTGACACACACAAATACTTTTTGCATAAAAAGCCCCCAGTAGTCATTAAAATATTCAAACAACCCTAACTAGTATAAACACTGTTCCTAATTGACACAAATACTGAATGTTTCATATGTTCTATTCACATCATGTCCAGTCTTTTTTCAGGAACACATTTCGTCCTGACATGTAGGATTAGGAGCACAATTTCAGACTAAAGAATTGAAATTTACTGATGAAAGTGGAATGAGCACCACAAAAGCACAAGCTGTTTGTCCACTACACAGTGACAGGAGGGATGAAAGATGAGGGGGATGCTTGGCAGGGCAGAACAAAGAGTCCAGATCAGCTTTATGTAGGGCTGCTCTCTAGTCAGGACATTATGAATCACCATAATGCAATAGTTTGGGTTGGAAGGGACCTTAAAGATCATCTAGTTCCAACCCCCCTGCCATGGGCAGGGACACCTTCCACTAGACCAGGTTGCTCAAAGCGCCATCCAGCCTGGACCTGAACACTGCCAGGGATGGAACAGCCACAGCTTCTCTGGGCAACCTGTGCCAGTGCCTCACCACCCTCACAGTAAAGAACTTCTTCCTAATATCTAATCTAAATCTTGCTTCAACAGATCCATGTCCCTCTTGTGTTGGGGACCTCAGAGCTGGATGCAGTACTGCAGGTGGGGGCTTACAAGAGCAGAGTAGAGGGGGAGAATCACCTCCCTCGACCTGCTGGTTACACTCCTTTTGATGCAGCCCAGGATACAGTTGGCTTTCGGGGCTGCAAGCGCACACTGCCAGCTCACGTTGAGCTTCTTGTCAACCAGCACCCCAAGTCCTTCTTCTCTGGGCTGCTCTCGATCCATTCTGCATCCAGCCTATATTTGTGCTTGGGATTTCCCTGACACAGGCGCAGGACCTTGTTGAACTTGGCCTTGTTGAACTTTATGAGTTTGCAAGTTGGCCTCAAGCATATTTTTGCCCTTTCCCTCAAAACGACATCAAAATAGCAGCTGCTTTCACATTTTCAAACCAGAGTGGCCCAGTGAAATTTTCTTTTGAAAATGCAAATATATGAATAGCACTAATGCAAGATTAAGTAAATATTTATTACTTATGATAGAGGACTGGAGCTAAAGATTAAGAAAAATACAATTGCAGGAAAAGCATTAGTGAATGCTGTCATGTGCAGACACCACAAGCCATTGGTTAATATACAGTGTGCCACGAGGAGATGTCTTTGAAATATGAACATATCTTTGTGCAGTGCAGGAAAAAACCGGCAAAGATGCAAGAGAAAAATAACATGCTGAGTCTCAAAGTTTTACTGTAACCCACTCATCCGAAGTCTGCCTCTGAAAAGATTAATGTCTTAGAAATGTAACTATGAAAGGAAATCTACATTACTTGTCCAGCTATGAAAGGGAAAAACTCTGAAAGGAATAAATGAAAAGCTAATAATTCAGGACTAAAATTTCAGCTTGAAAATTTAGTCTTTCTTACTGCTTCTGAGGATACAAACAGATATAGGAAATTATTTCCTGGAATGAAAATATGATAGATTTAATGAATAAATAAATTAATTAAATTTTTAAAATGTATTTAAAGTTTATAGGTGAAATCTTAGGTATACATTCGGGTCCAAATTCTTATTCTTCTCTTCTTGTAAGGTTGCTCATAAAAATGTTCATATTGATAGCATTTGGGAATACTATCTAACACAAGAAAACAGACTTGAATATGGCTTATTGTGAGTGTGGAGTTCCTGGGGTCTGTGAGTGATTCATGTTTCATCTGTCTGTGGTTATCTGTCTGTGACTGATTATAACACATCATTCAGTGGATTAACATTTCTGGAATAAACATTACTATGTGTGAAGTTCATTTTTCTACAGTCACGTGCATCCACAACTTTGCATTTTGCTTCAAAGGCCAAGGCAGTAAATATTCACTATCCTAAAACTTGCTTGTTCTCATTGTGATGATTGAAATTGTGCATTCAATTCATAAACTGAGGTGCCAGTAAGATTCAATGGCAGAAGTGCTTGTTTAAAGCAAATCCAAAAAACTCTTATGGGTATAAGTCTAATAAATGCATTAAAAAATAAGTGATGACACATGTAAAATATTTGACAGCATACATTCAGATCTAGATAGGAGATTCTGCCAGTTTTTAAAAATATATCTAAACAAGAAGTACTTTTTTTTTCACCAGGTTAAAGAAACCAGTACTTACTTTGCTCCAGGCAGCAAGTTTCTCCCTTTTCTGTACCACCAGCATGGGCTATTTCACTTGTCTTGTATTTTGGCACATATGACAAACCTTTAGACGTTCCATAATGCCACAGTTGATCTGAGGTCAACCTAAAATGTCTCTGGTTCCCCTCTGAAATTTTTCAATCCCTGAATGACCCACCCACAGCCTTATAAATGCACTTTTCTGTAAGCATGTAGGAATGATGCACCATTCTGTTTCTTGAAAAAAAAAAAAAAAAAACCAACCAAACCCCACTACTGTGATTTCTGCCTTTCACTGGTGCAAGGGGCTGAGAAGATAGCATGCCCAAGTGCTAACAGGGGTGCTAATTGCTTTTATTTCCTTCTTCCAAGCCTCATCCTTGGCTTCACTCACCTTTTGTCTGAGCTCTGGGTCAGTACAGACAGTCTCGTGTTGGTCCTTGTTAGCCGCACTTGAAGTATGGGTGTCTGTGACCACCGACCCCCTCTCAGGCCTTCCGCTCACACCTATCAGAATGCAGGAGTTGGTCCTACCTTGTGGAAGCAGCAACGATTTGCTCATGTCCTGGTAATACTGGTCTCCTAGAAAGCGCCTTAGCATTTTTAATTTGATCAGCAAAGGCCTTCGTTGTCTGTATGTTTAAGTACTCAGGAGGATGCTGATCTCCAGTTTTTCTTGCAGTGTTATGGAAGTTGACCAGCTCGATAGCTTAGAGTATATCTGCAAAGCACATGTTGGATTGAAGGGTCTATCTGGCACTCAGAACACCTAATAAAATCAGTCTGCATAGTTTGATTAGCCTGTTCAGGAGATGGAACTTCAATAAGGTGACTCAGCTCCTTCTGATCATTCACAAAAATCTGCTGGAAATCTTTAATCAGTTCAGGAAAAATCTGGCAGCTTCAAACTGAATCTCTCTGTCAAGGGTGACTGTCGCTTCTGCTTACTAATAATCAGACAGCAGGGAAAAAAACCACCCAAGCATAAATTAACCTGGAAATAGCATCATTAAATGTTTAATGGCTCTGGAGACTGTACATCTTTGGGTTATTCATTAACGTAATTGTATGTGCTGCTTTGTCCGAGATTTTTCCTTGAGAAATTTCATACTTATATCTATGGATTATACAATGTACTTCTCTGGGATGTTGTTATATACCCCTTTCTGGTCTCATCTTTAACTCAGTCTATGAAAGGACTTGGATACTTACTTGACTTTCTCTCTCTACCATCAGTGCTTACATCCAATACCCAGAGCCTCCAAGGCAGTGTTTAGTGGTGCTAACCCCAAAGGGGTCTGATTTTCCAGCACCAGCAGGAAATCCTCACAGCTGCCTGCACAGTCACCTCAGGCATGCCAGCTGCTTTCCCTGTCTTGGGTGGATCAGCAGCCAGGATGCTGCAGCCCTTCCCCAATTTTGCAATGATGACATCATGTGCTCAGATTTGGGGATGAAGGTACAGTTGCCAAATCTTGAGGACAATAAGACGTCTCTGTGCAGGTGGAAGTGGGTCACCCATGTCCTTGAGCCCCTGTCCCCATAGCCTTCCCAGAGCTTCCTCGTCCCCACATTGCACACTCTAAAGGAGGGCCTTGCAACCTCCATATACTTTGATATTAAGCCCTTGATATAGTAGCATAGAGAAAAGCTGATAAGGTAATATTTTAGCAACCACATTAATCAAATATTTATAAACTACAGTATAATTCCTTAGAATATCATAGGGCCATTTCACACAAATGGAGCATTGGTAAATTTTTTAAAACACTCAGATCACCCTGAACTACAAATTTAATAGGAACACCTGAGTGACAGCTGGCTTTCATGAACAGAAATTCAGCTCAGAGAAAAGAAGTGATCAGCAGGCTGGCCTATTTTGGGGACTGGCTGGCTGGCTGGCACAAGGGATTCGCAGGCATGGAAAGCATGTAAAGCGCAGACAGGCATAAGAGAAACTCACAGGCTCTCAGGCTTGCTGCTGTGATCACTGATCTGTCTCTTTTCTTATAAACTTCATTTCTGCGGAAGCTAAGAGCTGCTGCTGTGCTTTCTCTACCTTGTACAGAGCACGCTTCTGAATTAAATCTGGTTCGTGGAATACAGTCCCTTAAAATTTATTCTTTTTTCCAGCATTTATCAAGTAACTGTCGATCAAGACTTGTTTTCCTGTATATCAGTCCACTGTGGTAAATACATTATCATCTTCCTGATAGCATTTTCTCCTTTCCTACCTTCTCAGTTTGACTTCGTGTCTGTTTGTGATGTCTTGCCTCAGGTGAGATCTTGGTTCAGGTAATGCAGACTAGGACTTGGTCATGGGCAGCATCTGTCCTGCAGGAAGACACAACCTGGCTGCCCTTTGTTAGGCTCACCTACGCAGAAAGTGATACACCTCGTTTGCGGGATCAGGCTGTTAAGGTACAAACTGCTTTCTTTGGTTTCTGAGGCACCCAGCATGCTCTGCGACACCCAGGGGTATACAGCAGAGATGGCAACAAAGATCCTTAGAAGGGGAGAGGTGGCCTGATGCACAGGAAGCCTGCATGTCAGAGTACTTGAATTATCCTCCCAGGTTTGCTTCTGGCTTGCTGGGAGGTGTTAGGCTCAGCCTGTGCCCCAGTTCTCATAGCTGCATTAATATTCTAATAGGCACTGAGGTATTTATTAAAGTGAGTTTTATGAATGTCAGAATGATGATTATTTGGCTCAGTTGCATTCTTCTGAAATGCTTACTCACATGAAAGTTTTTTTTTCTTTTCAGAGGTTTGAAAGATAATTTGGCTAGATTGTTCCTTTTAAGTAAAGCAATCTCACATTTGCCATGGTTGGATGCAAAGTTGTTCAGTAGTTCAGCATTACTAGCTTGCCATTCATTTTCTCAAAGAACTGCAAAAGGAATGCTTTGATGTACTTATGGACTTCTTCCAGCTGGTGTATAGCAGCCTGTGCTTTTGTAGCAAATCATAGCTTGACTTGTGGGATTTTTAGTATTTCACTGACTGTCTGAGGAAGTATACTGAGAGGTGTCTCTTGAACAACATACAGGAGCTGGTTAATAGGATGACAGCCATAAATGGAATATTTACGTTGACAGCAAAACACCCTGTACTCCTGGAAAGAGCTAGCCACTTCTAAAATCTACACTTCCGTGTAGCTCCTTAGATATCTGCAAAGGGAAATGACAGTGTGTAGCATTTGAGTCGCTTCTGGCTTCACTTCTCTCTGTTTCTCAGCTTCTCAAAGAGGATTGTTGAAATTCCATTGATCAGCATATGGACCTGAGCTTAACGGTCCTGCTGGTTCTGCATGCCCAGTGGCGCAGTTGTTATCATCACCAGGTGGTAATGGTGTTATAAAAACTCCTCTCCAGGGAAGCAAATGGGTAGTGGTGGGAAGGGACCAAAGGAGCTTTAGCAACAGTTTTTCCTGGTGAGAAAACTTAACTTTCCATCCAAAACCACCTGACACTAGTTCATCAGATGAAAGACATTTGAGGACTGGTGCAGTTGTAGTGTTCCCATGAGATGCTGCTCTATTGTCTGAATGAGGGATGCAGGCAAGATGCTGACGACACCCTGCATCTCTCCTCGGATTGTATGTAGAGTCATCAGATTTGGGACACTCTGTCATCACTGCAGGATCCCCCACCTGTAGATTTGCCCCAGTATCTCATGGCTATTGGGTAACTTAGGGCTAAATGTTAATGTGAGCAACACATGGTTGACTTGCTGCTCCATCAGTTCTGCACTACAGCCATGCAGCTCAGCATGAAGATGAGATTAGGTCATAGGGTTTATAGCTTACTGCTAGACTTTAATCTTTATTTTGAACCCTGGATTAGCATATCTACAAAACATCTTGACATGCTGGCATCAAGACCAAAGCTGATAACTGCCAAGTGGAGACTGGTTCTTTCTCTATCACAGAGGAAAGAATTGTCTCTTGTGGGCCTTTCATCATGGCTGAGCTGAGACCATGAACCTAATTATGCAGGAACTGAAGACCATCACTCACATAGCTATCACATACTCTGACGGTAAGAACCATTGCTTAGACTGGCTCAAATACAAATGTGTTAAAAGAAAACTTGCATCAGACCAAACTAAATAAAATCCCTACCAAAACTGAATGTTCCACATGGTCCAGACTTCTACCCCTGGGACAAAGCTGAGAAGCTAAACAGTGTATGACTGATTTTTAAGTCTGTTGCTTAATGCACTATGGTTCTTTTGCTCAGATGTTATGGTGATGAACATGTTATAAGAGATGACACAGAACAGAATGAATATGAAAAAATTCAGACATCATGTTGAATTTGCGATTCAGATTGAAGCGCATTAATAATAAATAGGACACATGTATTATATATAGAGGCTCCTATTGAAATATTTCTTGAGGGCAGCTGAATTTTAGTGCCATAGCAGAATGATAATAGTTTAAGAGGAAATGTAGATTACTGTCATTTCTCTCATAAATTGGGTTGAGCAATAATTATGAACAATGATAGGGCTCACACCCAGTGTATCACAGAAAACTCAACCTCCTGTTAAACTCTGTATTCCCACCTTCAGCCACAGAGTTAGATCTTACCCATCTGTTTGGTGAGGGAAGAATAAAAAAATATGCTGCAGGTTACAGGTCCAAAAATCATGAGGAATATGTCTGAAAGTTTTAAACGAAAATCTATTGATGCTGGAATTAAAGACTTCAGCTGAAGTGACACTGTTCCCAGAAACTCAACCTACTCATCTTGTAAAAAATATATGAAACAGTGGAAGCTTTCTGAATACTCATTACAGCTTAAAGACTATGGGTTGCAAGTTGTATCCAGAGGGATTTCTGAAAATTGACATACTTGGGAGGTGGGCCAATGCCAACCTCATGAAGTTCAACAATGCGAAGTGCAAGGTCCTACACCTGGGTGGGTGCAATCCCAGGCACAGCTACAGGTTGGGCAGAGAATGAATTCAGAGCAGCCCTGTGGAGAAGGACTTGGGGGTGTTGGCTGATGAGAAATTGAACACGAGCTGGCTTCAGCATGTGCTTGCAGCCCAGAAAGCCAACCGCATCGTGGCTGTATCAAAAGAAGTGTGACCAGCAGGTTGAAGGAGGTGATCCTGCCCTCTACTCTGCTCTTCTGAGACCCCCCTTGGAGTACTGTATGCAGTTCTGGTGTCCTCAACATATGAAGGACATGGTGCTGTCGGAGCAAGTCCAGAGAAGGGCCATGAGGATGATAAGGGGGCTGGAGCACCTCCTGTATGAAGACATGCTGAGAAAGTTGAGGCTGTTCAGCCTGGACAAGACAAGGCTGCATGGAGACCTCAGAGCAGCCTTCCAGAAGGGGGCCTATAAAGATGCTGGAGAGGGACTCTTCATCAGGGACTGTACAATAGGACAAGGGGTAATGGGTTTAAACTTAAACAGGGGAAGTTTAGGTTAGATATAAAGAAAAGGTTCTTTACTGTGAGGGTGGTGAGGCACTGGAATGGGTTGCCCGAAGAAATGGTGAATGCTCCATCCCTGGCAGTGTGTTCAAGGCCAGGTTGGGCAGAGCCTTGGGCAACATTGTGTAATGTGAGGCATCCCTGCCCATGGCAGGGGGGTTGGAACTAGATGATCTTAAGGTCCTTTCCGACTCTAACTATTCTATGATTCTATGATTCTATGAAAATCCCTTCTTCCCCCATTAGAAGGCAGGGAGAGGTAGACCAGGGGTGTAGTTATAACAGCATGTACCCTGATCCCTTCTGATCCTTCAGATCTCCCTCTGTCCAAAACTCTCTATACAACCCCTTTCCTGTTACAGAGTGACAGAGGCAGTTTTAATGTGCTCTGTCATCCCCTGGAAATAGTAGGCTTGGTAATAGGGGACATCTGATACTTAAGAGGGAAAGGGGACATTTGCTTATGTTGGAGGGCAAGGGCTGCTAGTTTCTTAACTAACTTTAAAATCTCCTTCTGAGTACAAAATCTCTTTGCTTCTTCCCAGACCTTGTAATTCAGCTCAGGAGCAAGTCGAGTGGTATTAGGGGCTCTGGGTATCAGCGTTGCTTCTTCCAGAGATAAAGGTGCGTGTTTTCCCCATGGAAGCTGTAGTAGAAGTCCTTTCTCCCTACAGAGAGACAAGAGCACCTTTGCAGTGTCTTTTAGTACTGAAACCAAACTCTGGCCCTTTTCTTTCCACACACAGACTTTTCTAATGAGAGATTAATTGGGGACTCCCAGGGATTGTGTTTAGCCTTGAATATTCCTTCTGCCTTCATGCTGGCAATACATTTTCTTTATACTTCCAGCCTGGGCCATCTTGGTGAATTTGGACTCTTAGAAATGACTGGAATGCTTGCCCAGAGTTCAGCGCCTTTTTACTTTCCTAAATTTAGAGCAGTGAGGAGCAAAACTCAAGGGAATGGCAGCTCCCCCATCACTCAGACAGTCCCTTAAGGTACCAAGCATGGAGAACACCGCCAGCCTCTGAACAGGATATCCTCATTCAACTACGGGTTTCCCTCCCTCAGATTCTGCTGTCGCTACAATAAGAATTTTGCCCCCGCTTTCTTGAACACTTCAGTTTTGCTTCAGTGTTGCTTGCTATCTCCACTCTGGAGCTTTCACTTCACAGCTGAAAAGATTGAGCAGGGAGGATGCTTTCCCAATTATAATGGTCAATTTTTGTTTTCAGAAATGCTACCAATATGCAGAAGGTGGATACAGCAGGAGAGGCAGGATGATACCTCCTGTTCTCCTTTTCATGCTTTCTCAGCTCTATCTGGAGGTTTGAATGCTTCTATTCCTGCATTGATTGCATGGGGATTGTGTGTCCAAACTCTCTCCGTTGAACCTTCAATGACTAAATCACTTTCTGTGTATTTTTTTTTTTTTTTTTAATGAAAGCTCTGATTCTGATGTAATCTCAGGGTTCAGAATCAGAGATCAAGGACCGAGCATGAGTCCTGGATTCTCAGATGTGCTTAGGTGCATGAATCTTTATGGACCCTGGGACGCAGCACCTATGCCAATAACACGCTCTGCTTTTATGGTCATTTATTTCCAGGCCTCCTACTGCTAAGAAGGCAGTAAGAACAGTCAGGGAAGAAATGCTTTCAAATTAACAAAAGTAGATGACTTAGCTGAAAACCAAACCAAAAAACTTGCTGCACCTTTTGAGTTTTCCAGGAGAAAACCCCTCTCTCAGGAGGAAGAGCCTCTCAACGTCAGCACCTCCTTGCTCTGCCTCATCCCTGATTGTACAACTGCAATGAAACAGTTCCAGTTCCTGTGTTCAGTACTCTGCCATGGAGCTAAGCCTTCATGTCAGAACGGGCAAAAATAATGATATGGGTCCCATGCTGCATTTCCTTCAGTACCTCAAAGAAAAACCTAGGGCTGGTGTAGGCAACAGCATTCCTACCCAGGAGCAGGGGATGGAAAAGAGCGACATTAACTTACTGAGTACAAAACAGAAAAAAAGCCAATCTCCTACAGACACTATGAAGATTTTTGTGTTTTCATTTGAAAAAGAAAAGGTGGGAGTTAAAAGCATTCGGCTTGGAAAGCAGACTTTTATAGCTCGGCAGAAGATGTTGACCTCTTGAACCAAGAGACCAGGAAAGAGAGCCTTTGTCTGAGAAGAAACCGTAGAGACTTTGTAAGTGAAGTCCTAGCAAACTATTGGCACAGCCTCTAACAGTTTCTAAGAGTCCTACTAATCTTTGGAAGAAATATTTCTAAGGAGCTTGAAATTTCTTTCAAAATAAAGCAGTCATATTTGACTGTTAAGTGGCAGAACAGTAGAATAAATTAAACAAAGTCCAAGTAAGCAGCTCAGTAAAGATAACAGCAGTGAGAGTCAGACAAGGCACAAGAAAGCTGGGTTTCACATGGCATTTGCATATAACTGGGCTGCAAGGACTCCCATGCTAGTTGATTGAGAGATAATCAGCAGTTAGTGGAGTCTAGAGAATGATTCAGTTCTCTCCAAAGGAAACCAAGGGCATAATTTAGACGTTATTTACAATGCTTTTAAGGAACCTAGACATTTCCACGGGGCTGTCAGATCTGTCACAGGACCTCAGGTCACCTGTAGTGCCTGCTGGAGGCAATGAAGATAGCCAAGGGCATCTCAGATGGCACCAGTAGGCTAAGTTGGAACAGATAAATCCTTGTGAAAAGGTGGTCTGCAGCCTGGGCTCCATTGATTTTTCTTACTGGCTATATTGGGAGCTAAGGCATGCAACTTACATGTAGACACCTGCATTTATATGCCTGGAGCTGAATATTGCCAGAAAAGACTGGCTAGGAAAGGGAAGGGATTTGTCCTTACCCAAGAGGTTGCCTACAAACTAAAATATACACACCAGACTTGCAGTGTTAATAAAAAATCAAAACAAAACAAAACAAAAAAAACCCCTAAAAAGCCAGGGAGCTGGAGGTGTGTTATCCATGCCAGGGCAGAGTGTGTGGGGCAGGTGGTATGCTGGGTGCATGCTGAAACCATGGGCATTTGGAGCATAGGAAGACCAAGAAGCCCCGAGTCCCAGAGTTACTTCTTTTAACCAAGCTTCTGCCTCCTCAGCTGGACATTATGACTCTCCCAGCCCCAGCCATCCTCAGTACCATCTAGTTAAGCTGTTTTATCAGGCATAGCAATGGGTTGTAGGCAGAGTATGTACAGATATGGTGCCTTGGGTAAAAGGTGTAGCCTTCTAGCCAAGGGGAGGTAATTTGTAAGATTGTTAATTCTGTTTTTCGGGTTTGACTAACTAGATACTGAATGCTACGGAATCATGGGTCAGCCTTAGGCTGCTCAGTTGCACAGCCCAGGTAACTTATGCCTTGATTTGCTATGTATGTAAAAATAGAGATATTGATTCTGGTCTCCTTTGTAAGTTGCTTTAACGTGTCATGAGGAAAACTTAAGTAAAACCTGGGGTGGTGGTGGGGTTGGTGGTGAAAATGAGCTAATACCAGTTAGTGTTAGGTCAAATGCAAAATGACAAAAAACCTTCAAAAAATTGGCGAGCTACTACCTTGCAAGAGTGCTGCCAGGAGTCCTTAGCTTCAGTATCTTCCAACTGTCAGCATGGGGACACCTTAGATAACAGCATAACTTCTGTAGCCATTTGATTTAGGAAACCATAAACTGATGTTATTAGAATTTTTTTACAAGTGGAAGAAGTTGAACATAAAATTGAGCTTCTTACTAGATCTATAGTTCCTAATTTCACAGCAAGACTATTGGGACCACTTCAAGAAGCAAAGTCATGGAAAAACCTCATTTTTTTCATGTCTAGATGGGGAGCCCTCACTCATCTGGGTGCCATTAGGTAGAAGGCAGACTGTAATGATAAACAGTCCATGTTAAAATTTTATGTTATGAAGAAGGAGTATCACACATTATTTATTTCATTGGCAAGTCACAACAAGCCAACAGGTTTCAAAAGAAAAATCATGGTATCTGGCTGAAAACAAACTAGCTGAACTTTTCAAAGCTAGTATTTTTCAAGATGAAATCATAACTATAAAACAAAAAAGATAAAACTGGGCTTCTTAAAATGAATTACTTTTAACTTCTGAATAACTCAGCAAGTTATATTTTATAGCTGACAACAACTATTGGTTTCTGGGCACACATAGAAAGTGCTGTTGGAGAGGTCACAGACCATAGGAAGAGGGAGTTGGGAGTGTTTCTTGTATAGTTTATACTTGCAACCTAGGGAAAATACACTGGTTTTGAGAATGTACTGAGTCTAAATTGGTGTGGCTACAAAGTAAATCTTCCCCTTCATTACTCTTAAAGCATCCATCATGCTTATGAAGTCCCAGCAAAAATATCTGTGACAAGAAGGAATATGACAGATTGCTTCTGTGGTTTACCAAATTTCAAATCATGCTATGAATCATGCTGCTGCATTTTAAACCTCTGTCAGACTTGGGCAGGTTTCTCATGGCCGAGTTATGGTTCTTGAAACATGAGTGTTGCAGAACCGTTCTTCTGTATGACAGAATATGAGAGAGTTTGCGATTCTTGTTTTGAACTTTCTATCCCTAATTTTTGTATTACTTTTCATCTCACTGTTCAGCCGATCATTATAGTCAAGCGTTCCTTTCACCTGTTCCCTTGTCTTATTATTTAGCCTTATTCTAAAATCAAAATAATAGTAATACATAGATAATAATAGTGTTCACACAGTAATGAAGTTCAACTAATTACAGCCATTTTTCAGTCCTTGCATTTTTAGCAGCCTCTTAAGTTACAATTCATTGCTATCTGCTAGAGAAATTGTTTCCCATTATTGAAGGACATAATTATATTCAATTTCAGCAAAATTTAACCATAAATTTCCACAGTAAAGGCCTTCTTAAATATGTTCCTTTCAAAACCAGAAAACCCCAAAGCAAATCACCAAGCTTGAACATTTAAAAATGAGCAATTAAAGCATCTATAATAATGACTTAAATAATACTAGAAGAATAAAGGAGAAAATATAATGTCTGGCACACTTATCAGGACTTTCCTGATAGAATAAGTGGAGAGAGATATGCAGCTCCTGTGAGCAATTTATGGCATCCCTAAGATAATGGTCTAAGATAAATGGGATGACCTCATTTCAGATGTCACTTTGTTGAATTTAGAGAGCAGAAATGCATACCTTAGACCAAATGCTTGACTTTTAGATGGTGACAGTTATGTGTTCAACCTTATCAACCATCATTACAGTTAATTACATTCATGGAAAATACTTCAGAACGGTCAGCCACTGACTGCTTATGGCAGTAAAGACGTGCAGATATTGGCAAAGGGTTTCTCATGCCCACTGTATGTGACTGTTTAATGCTATCATGGGTGTCAATCTGTCTGTATTGATGAGCTCTTCACGTTTCAGTGTCTTATTTTCAGCTCCTGCAGAGATCTTACTGAAGCAAAATATCTCTTGTCCTGATGCACTGGGACATCAGTCTTACCAAACTGACTGGAAATAACGATATAGATACCTAAGAAGGTATTAAATGTTTTTTAATAAATTTTTCCAAATCATGCTGTCAATAATTGTTTGAAACAAGAAAAGAAAGATGTTTTTGTGGTTGTAGAAGCAGTTTTGTTGTCCAGCACTGAAGTGTAGGTTGAAGCAGCGAAATGCTCAGCACGGGTTCAGATGCTAGAATTTCCACTGCTTGTTTTACCAGTATTCAGAGATGCAGACTTGTTTACCACCATGTAGGTGTGATGGTACAGTACATAGCATTGAATAGGAATCCCATTAGCTGGAAGAGCATATATAACCACATTATTCTCAGAAATAAGCTGCCTTCTGAGTATTGTTTTCTATACCTTTAAGCTGGTGATGAGCAGGTCAGCATGAGGAAAAACAATCCTCATGCAAATTCAGGTACCCTGCTTTTTATTTCTGTGCATGCTTTCATGATTCTCTTTGGGCGTATGACAGCATCAACACAGCAAGGGGAAGAGGTGCCTTCTGACACTTGCACCCTGCAGCTGCTAGTTCCTGTCCATCTGATGGCGCTTATTGTGCCTGCGGTGCAGTCCGTGGCCATGCAAACACTTGTCAATCATTTCTGTCAGAAGTCTGGTGGCCTAAGCTGTCCTCTGAGGTGTTTGACTTTGCTAAAGGAATGATCATATATCTTTTCTACTGCCTACTGTTCTGCTGGAATAAAACATGTGGCAGAAAGAAGTGATAACATCTTAAATCGTTGTCTATTGCTATGTGAAGGTATGCCTAAGCCCTGCAGTTAACTCAGCCAGATATTCAGAATCCACTGATCAGATTCTCAACCATTTTAAGGATGTCTTAAAACTGAGAACTTCAAAATAGTAAATGTGTTAATTTCTAGTTGTCCGCTAGCTATTTAAGCACTCATGAATTTTCCAGGGTTTTTTTGTAACTAGGAAGGCTAGATGATAAAATGAAGACTGTGGTTATTCACATGATTTCAGAAGCAGCAGTTACCAGAAAACAACCAAAAGATGAAGACATAATACTATGTTGCAACAAAGAGAGAGAGTCTGTATATTTACCTATATGTCTTGGTTGATAAATAGTAATTGATGACATGTAGGAGATTTTTATATTGTGAGCTGAAGTGTATTTCTTTACAAGACAACATTTTAAGTTTGGATTCCTGAAATACAGCATTTTCTCAAATCTTTTATATGCCAAACAGGAAAACTCAGAGGATGTATCTATTTTTCCTGAAGTTCATTAAGTTCCAGTGTGATCTACAAATATTTAACTGCTAATGGCTTGGTCTTGTATTGAAGATGCCTCTTAAATATTTTGGTAAAATTTCTCTTCAAGGAGATCTAAAATCTTGAGATTGTGGAAGAAAATTTCTAGGTAATTCCTTCTAAAAGTGATTTGAGCACTTTGTCTCGTGTATTTGTTCAAATCACAAGAGTGTCATCGCTTTAGGGTTCAGCTTCCATCTTCTTTCTTTCATGTGGAACCATAGTGTCCAACCAGAGTGCCCTCTACCAAGTTATTTATCTTCATGGACATCATCAAAATGATTTCTAATAACACAAGAGGTTTCTGATACGCCTCATCTGTCAGAAGCAAGATGAGTAAGAACCACAGCAGCAGTCTCTAGAGGAACTGCTCCAAAAGCCATCATTGAATCTGTTTTTAACATTAGTAAACATATTCATTAAGTGTTGATCCATGGTATTTAAGTTGAAGTTTTTCCTATGTTCATAATCAAAGCCTCTTTCTTATAAATACAAAATCCTTTCTTATTCCTTTAACTCAAAACACTGTGCTGGCAGTACTACCATTAGAGAAAAGACTAAAAGTCATTGGGGCAGGGCATCTTGACAGGTAGGTCTTAGGAATGGTGTAGAAAACCAGAATTTAAGCACACAATTTTCAAGTGCAGGGCCAACCCAGTTTATTTAAATGTGATTTTTTTTTCTGAGTGACGTATGGACTTTCCTCATTCTGAAGCACCTTGAATTGATATAGTGCTCCGGGTTTATCAGTATTCAAGCAGACGAATAGATGGCATACAATAGACTAATGCAGATGTTATTTTGATGTGAATATCATAAAACAAAATGTAAAGGGTTAATCTGTACCATTCATCCGTTTGATGAAAATAACAAGCTAAAATGCCCTTTCTGATGGTGACTGAAAGCAAAAATTATTAACACAAGGGTTATGATGTCTGGTGTTCAAATGTAGCAATTAAGTTCAGTTAATTGCCAGTGCTTTGAAAGGATTTTTCAATTTTAGTCTATATTTTTTGATCTCTTCAGGTCATGCACCATCATTTTCTGTTATGGAATTATATTTTCCCCACTATTTCCTTTTCACCCTTGGCTCATTTGTATGACAAGCTGGAAATGTGCATTTGCCAGTAAGTGACAGAACTTGTGTTAACCACTGAATGGAAATTGACTGCAGGCTGCTCTTGCAGAATGGCACAGATTAATTCTCTGGCATTTTTTAAGGAGTAAACCACTTCCTAGTGTTGAAAAGGAAAAATGGCAAAAGCAGCCCTTATTTGATTAAAGTAAAGCTTCAGGCTGCAGGGCTTCTAAATGCAAATGCATATTCTGGATCCTAGAAGATGAGTCTAATTGAGAAGATGAGGAAGGAACTTAACATCACCCACATTTTTTCTCTTGAGCAAACTATATTTCCTGGTTTGTTTCTGAAGAGTGAACTCTGGGCTGTATGAGGGTGGTATAGCCCTCATCTGAGAAAGCGGATCAGAAAGAGCTCTCCTTATGGATTCACTTTTATCCACAACTGTGGAGGGGAAACAAAAGCTGGAGATGTCAGTAATGTCAAAACCGAAGTGTACCAGTATGGCATTTGTTAAACAATGACAATGTTGGGAAGACTTACTTACCTACAGAGTAAACAGGCCATGGGGAGGGAAGAAGAAATAATGTAAGACAAAAAAGGGAGAAGAAAACAAAAAGCTTAAAATTATATGGAACTGTGGTAAAGTTCCTGTGGAGTTTGATGAGAGTAGATGGGTTTACCCAGAGACACACATGGAAGACAGCAGTCTTGAAGATGAAAGGACAATTGCTTCAAAATAAAATAAAAAATACCAAGATAATTAAGAGAAAAAATAAAGCATACACAGGCAAAACCCCAAGACTTCATCAGGAAAAAAAATCACATTTCTACTGAAATCTAATGTTCATATGTAAGAGCCTGTACTTTTGAAAACTGAAAGTAACCTGCTTCTGAATAGTACCAAAGAAGTAGGATCCTTATACCTCATAGCTCAAGAGATCTTAGTTTCAAATTTTTATTTTAGCAGCAAAATTGAAGGCAATGCGTTGTGAAAATATCCTTTTATTTTATTGCTTTTCCTGTGTATGAGGAAACCAAAATCTACCCCTGAAAAGTGTGTAGAATTCTTTATCATTATAATGCCAATAATGATAACATAATTTTTTTAATAATATTGATGTGTAAGATATGGAAGTGGTTGATTCTGCAATCTCTATAGGATGTCATTTGTAAAAACTGAAGGATAAAAAAGGTGAGTTGAAGCAGATGTAACATTTCCGTACATTAATTAATAAATCACTTGCTGCAGTGCAGCATAAGGACTTCATTGCTGTATGCATGATGAGATGTGTCAGACCTTTGGTATTTTGTCATTGTGCCTTGTTCCTATACAAAACTGATTCTTCTGTGGAATTTAATGTTGCATGTCAATTAGTAAAACACCATTATATGGTTTCTTCTATGGGTATCAAATGTGTTGCTGTAATTAAAATGTGACCTCATTGGAAAAGTTTATGCAGCCTGGATTTTAATGTCAGGTAGAATGGCAATAACCAAGTCAGAAAGAATTTTAAATAAAATATAAAAATATATTTATTTATTCCATGACTATTCTCTGTGCCCAAATCTGTGGAGTCCAATAATCTACAGTGAGTATTCTTCATTCTCATAAATTGACAGGATAGTTAAAACAGGTTGTTATCAAACCTTCTCACCAGTTCCCACAGCCAGCTGGCTTCCTTCCAGGAGACTACTGATTTCTGCTACCTGCAAATATGGTTAGAATTGTGTCCTGGTTTTTTTCCAGAAAAAAAAGTGCCATTAGCAGAGAGTTTCCCTATTATTCAGTACAGCTGATGTGGTAGGAGAAGGCAGGAAGCAGGCTTGAAATGTCATCCTACTGCTTGAGGACCTGCTTCATTCAACAGCTTTTGAATCCTGAACCCTTTGAGGTATCAAAACCTTTGTGTTGAACAACGCTGATAGACTTTTACCCCTGGTTTGAATTTTGAATGTGGCTACAGAAATTCTTGAAGATTTCCAAACCATAAACAGAGCGGGCAAGTAGACCCACAGGGTGCATGATCATTTGAATAAACAGTAAAAATGAATAGGCAATTTCCAGATTTTTTTTCCCCCTCATTTGTGTGTTTTGCCCCATTCAAAGCAAGAACACTCTGCTTATGTAATAGGGAATACCTATGTTCAGCCAGCCCACAAATACATGTTTGATCTGGTGCTGGGAGAGAGGCCATGGTATTGGCTGGAGTACCTCCAGAATGGTCTGCATGGCTTTCTTGGCCAAAAGGTTTTAACCAAAGAAAAGCCTCCCAAATTCCATACTCTTGATTCAGACACTGTAGGTGCTTTAGTCAGTGGGAGGTTATACTTGCTGTAACCACTAGTGTTGCCAGAATCTAACCGTGCTGAGCATAAATGCTTCAAAAAAGAAAATGTTCCTCATGGCAAAATAAGGCAATTCGACCAGAACATTGACATGGTTTGCATTGCTGTTCAACAACCTGGCCAGCAGCAATATGGAATAGTATCATTAAATTAAATTGGGCATGTATCTTTTATATTTTGTAACATTATCAGAAATACCTTTCCTTTCTAAAAAAAGAGAACCTTGCACAGAATTTCATAACTTCTTTACAGGCAGACCATATCAACTATTACCTTGCTTCAGGTAGTAACAGCAAGATATGAACTCATTTTTTTTCTTTAACTACACCATATGAAAATATCCTAAATGGGGAAAATATTTCCTTTCAACAGAGAATTGGATGAAATTACTTTAATGAAGAAATGTAATATAATTGCTGTATCTGGGCTTTTCCCCCTACAGTGTAAGATATGTTGTCTTGAATGTAGTTAATTGTAACTGAAATGAAGTGCTTTGATTTGAAATGTTGTTAAATAAACTTACCACCTAACCAAGCTTTAGAACCAAATAAAATAACCCATAAGTTTAATAATACTTGACGTGGGAGGAGTTGGTATTGATCATTAAAATTCTACTGCCAAAGTCTTTGGTTCATTGATTTTAAGTGTTTTAAGTGGATAAAATGCAATGCAATGCAAAAAAAAAAACCAAAAAAAAACCACAAACAAAGATGTCTAGATGAAGCTCTTGTTATTAAAAACTTTAGGTTTAGTACTTTCACTGAAAGGAAGGAGGCAATCAAGTACTCCTGAAGTGTTTGAAGCAGGTTGCAGGTTGTTGGTGCCAGTTTACAAACCCAAGCTGGAATGCCAAGGGAGAGGTAGTTAGATTTGTGTATGTGATTTGCATACATTTCTAAATGAATCTATTTGAAGTGTAAGTTTCTTATTAAGATCCGATTAAAAAAAAAAAATCTCTCAAGGCATGCAGTAATTATTTGCAGTGCAAGAATAGAGCTAAAAGTATGGAAAGAAGCTTGTTATGAAGGATTTTTGACTTTTTTTCTGTCTTCGCTGAGTGAATTAAATCCAGTCTGTAGTGTCAGTTTTCCTTAAAGATGGACAGGATTGTAATGGAGCATTTAGGAATAAAGGCACCAGCTGTGATGGGTGCACTCAGCCCCGTAACCAAACTATCAGTAGTTTTGTGTAGGCTCCAAAAGAGGTAAAGCCCTGAGCTGTAGTCAAACCAGGAACCCTTCTAGAAAACCCACAAAGGAGTGGAGTGACGCAGTGAGCAGAGTAAGCATCAGTGCATAGGAGCCTGGAACGCTGATCATGTGATTAACACATGAATAGTGGGTGGGTTTTCTATGATTCATTTATCAAGGAACAAAGAAATTTGTGGGTACAAGGAGCCTCATTCATGTGTTTCCCATAATCTGCAATTTGACTACCAGTCAAACACTTTATTCCGTAGATATAACAGCCTAAGTGAGCCTTCTTTGAGCTCTCCCTGCTAAGCAACATGACTGCATGGCAGTGATGTCCCCTTGAGCTGGAGTGCCCCTCAAGGTTGCTCCTTGAGGCAGAGAGATCTTTTACCAACAACAGATCTTTGGATGAGCCCAGTTTGAGTTCTCTCTAAACTGCAACTGGACGGTATATCGGGTGACTCTCCCCTTGGGCAGGGATGTCTCTCAAGATTTGAGATTCCTTACCTGAGACTAATAACCTTCTTTACCCAAGACTGAGAGATCCCTTAATCACAACAGATGCTTGGTAAGTGACTGAAGGCATGCTGAATCAATACTGATGAAACATTTCTAATCCATATAGTTACTCAATATTAATTATTACAAACTTTGCATATATATCTTAAACATAAACTATTGACCAAATCTGGGACTAAGTTTGGATCCAACCACACCTAGACTCCTCTCTGAGACAGAGTTTAGAAAGCAAGGGGGTCCATTCTGGTCCTCATGACTCAGCAAGAGGGTCTTCCTGACCCTTTAGTTTTCTTTGGTCTCTGTGTAAATCATTCTATCTCAATTCTAACCAGATTTTCCTTTGTATGTTTCTTCCATGTAGTAACAGAGTGAACCTTACTATTGAACTTTGTTAAGTTGCACTTTCACAACACCATATTAAAGCCACTTTTGCTAATACCTTTGATGGTGTTTCTTTAAGTGATATAAATCACTCATCCATGACAAATTGGTGTAGCTGGCAGGATCCTAAATCAGGATTCACAACACCGGCAGGCTTGGACAATGTAAATGAAGTGAGTAGAAGGAAAATTCAAATTTGCAAGGCAGATCAATACAGCACTGAGTGAATTTTCTACACTGTTGTTCCTTCTCCTGGAAATTAAGGTCATCGCATAACAAGCTGCAATAGTAATTGTTCTGGAAAAATGCAGAGTGAGGCTGCTTGGTTCCAGCCATATTTTCTAACTCTGAATGAAGTGTTTTCTTTCTCCAAGGAGCAGCAAACATCAGAACAGATTATGAGTTTCTTTTGATGTGTCTGTGCTTCTACAAGCAACCTGGAAAATGGTGAGGTTTTTTTCTCTTTTAGATCTTGAGCTGAGGTAGCAACACCAGGGATCCAATGTACCAGATCCCAGTCTGGTATGCTAAAACTGCTGCCATAATGCAACCTGGGGTCCCACTTCTCCCTTGCATTTCAAACCTACTTCATAATATTTAATAACCTTGCCAAAATGATTGACTCCTTCAGATGGTCATATCTGCCTCCTTTAGCTCCCTCTGTCTTTCCACAGAAATCTGGAGGCTTTTCAGTCAGACAGTTGTTGTTTTGCTTTGCTTTGGTATTTTTTTTGCATAAAATGTTAAGGAAAAGGATATTTTTAATTCTCTCCAAAATTGTAGTGGTGGTGTTAAGAGGTAGATGGGATTTAGGTGAAGTTATTTAGTTGTCAGTCATTTGTCATTCCAGTGTTGTTTAGGTCTTGGGTTAACTCTTTTGCAACATAAGGTGTCTGAAGGTGGAGGGAGGGGACAGAGATGTTGTGCTGAAGTCCTATGGAGCTTATTCACAGAATGCAAAAACCAAGATGTTTTACTGATGTTTTACACCAGCGCTGGATGGAAAACAACTTTCCTCTTTTATAAAATGAAGTAATCAGTACTTTGAATTATTTTTACCTTAAATTCTCATTGAATCACAAAATGGCTGAGGTTCGAAGGGGCCTCTGGGGCTTATCTTGTCCAACCTCATGCTCAAGCAGGGCCACCTAGAGCTGGTTGCCCAGGACCATCTCCTGATGGCTTTTGAGTATATCCAAGGATGAATACTCCACGATCTCTGAGCAACCTGTACCAGTGCTCTGTCACTCTCAGACTGAAAAAGTATTTCCTGTTGTTCAGAGGGACCCCTCTGTGTGTAAGTTTATGCCCATTGCATCTTGTTCCATCACTGGGCACCAGTGAAAAGAGCCTGGCTCTCTCTTCTCTACCGCTCCCTTCAGGTATTTATATACATTGGTAAAAGCCCCCTGAGTCTTTGCTTTTTCCGGCTGAACAGTTCCAGTTCTCTCAGCACTTCTTCATTGGAGAGATGCTTCAGTACCTTAATTGTCTTTGTAGCCCTTTGTTGGGCTCTCGACACTATTTCCATGTGTCTCTTGTACTGAGGAGTCCAGAACTGGACCCAGCACTCCAGTTTGGCCTCACCAGCGCTGAGCAGAGGGGAACAATCACCTCCCTCAGCTTTCTGGCAGCACTCCTCCTAATGAAGCCTATGGCACTGTTAACCACCCTTGCAGGAAGGGCATGTTGCTGGCTCATGTTCAGCTTGGTGTTCACCATGACCTCCATGTCCTTTTCTGCAAGCCTGCTTTCCAGCTGGATGGAAAGAAACAGATTTTGCAAAAACCCAGATACTTCCTTAACAAAAACATTTGGCTAGTTTACATTCTTCTAAGAGAAAATGCCAACAGCCCCTCTACTGCCTGCTTTCAAAGGGAAACAAAGCCTTGCAGTTGTCTGTGACAGCAGGGCAAACTGCCATGGAGAGCCCTTTCAGGTCTCCGTCCAAGACATTTCCACCAAAACAACATCAATAACAATTGATTGTTGCAGCCTTTTTCTACTGAGTGAGGGTTTCTCCTGGTCTCTTCTGTAATCGGTAACAACCTTGAGATCAGGCTGAACACAGGTTTGCTTTTGCTTCTAGCTCATGGCTGCCTTAACAATAACCTCCTTCCTCAGGACAACCCCTGTGCTCTTTCTCTTACCTACACGTTTTCATTTTTACTATACCTCATGGTTGCACTCTGCGTAACTCACAGAAATGAATGTTATTTTGCTTTAAATCCCTTTGAAGATGATAGAAATATCAACCCCACTTTGAAGGCTATTGGTACCACAGACATCTGTTTGTAATATGTAAGATATATTTAAGTCTTCCAGCATTATGACAACCTGTTTGTATTAGTCAGAAAAGGAAAGGAAATTAAGGCTTTTGTTGCAGTTTTTACTCAACTGACACCCAGTACTCAGAACCTCCTCCTGACTCTTACCAGTCCTTCAGAGAATGGGATTTCTTCATTGTGTTTTCAACATCTAAAACAGTGCATATTGTTGGCACCTAAGAAATGGTACCAAGGCCACTTGTTTCAATACATTTAACCACCTGACCTAGGTTTCCAGGTTCTGTCTCCAGGTTCTTACATGGCACCTTTAATCCCTATACTAGAAAAATCATTTCAAAGGGAGGAAAGCACTGCTGTCCACGCTGGTGCTCTATTCTTGGGCAATCCTTCATGAGAATAAAAAAGCCATTCAGTAAGAACAATAAAGAAAGTAAACATGAAGGATTTAAGAAAGAACACATAGCAATATGCAGGTCCAAAGGAAAAATACTGGATCCTATGCCTCAACTTCTAGGAAGAGCTACAGTTTTTTTACAACTGATTTTCATTGCATTTTGGAAAAACTCTTTGAAAAATAGTTTTTAGCTGCTGGGGTAAGTTATTCAAACACGCCTAGAATGTGTAAGACCTTTTGTTCAAGCATCAGGCTCATTTGCAAAATGCTCCCTCAGACACATGACTTTTGGAGGCAAAATTCACATGTTTCTTGCCTTGCCCCCAAACAAATGTTTTTACATGAGTCTTAGACTGTGGAACTATTAACCCTAATTGAAATGCACATCTAAACTGACAGTTAACCCTGGCTTTTTTTAAGCAGCACATGAGGCTGTGGGTGGTACTGTCTTATTTGGATAGCACCTTGAAGCCTGGAGACTTCAAAAGTGTTTTATTTAAGTAATGTCTCATCTATTTTGTAAGAATTACACTCTACTGCTATGATCTTCTTTGGCATACAAAATATCCAGCAGCTGTTTATCAGCCTACAGAAATGCTGTGTAATAAAAAATAAAAAGAAATTGTGCATCTCACTGAAACCATGGAGTGAAGCAAGAAGGAACACCTTCAGGAGAAAAGAAAAAAGAAAAAAAGCAATCAGTGGGCTTCCACCTTTCATTTGTACAGTGCTGCAGGTCACCAGTAGACATAGAATCAGAAGAGAAAAAAACAGTTCATTAAGTTTCCACCCATAATTTGTAGAGGCCTACTGGTCACCAGCAGGCACAGTGGACTAAGGCACAGGAACCACCCTGGGTAATCTCTGCGGCGAACAGTATTTTACATAAGCTGAAAAAACCCAAATGCATTAGACAAGATTTTGAGAAGTGACACATTCTTTGGCTGATGAATAGAAGGTATTTTTAAGGTAGGTAGGGCCTGTGGGTTTTCTTTTTCAAAAACATACCAACAGATACTACTTTCACCTCTTGGGGCAGCCAGTGACAACCACAGGAGAGTGCAGAGGATAAATGGCAGGAGATACACTGCACAAGCCTTTTGAAGTTACACATCTGCTAAAGTGGTTTTCATTTTTTATTGTTTACAATAGTCTGATCAATATTCCTGTTTGTGTCTGATTAGGATAACAGCACAGGAGAAACATCAAAAGTTTATTAGTTGGGGACGCTAGGTAGGTAAAGCTTATTATAGTTTAAATGTGTTTGATTACCTCAGATGTATAATGGGAGATATATTTATAGAACAATAGAAAAATACTGCTGATATCTTACAGGTGGAAGAATATTTAGGTGTAGAGAAATGCAATACAATTTGAGTTGTGAACATTATAACTCTTGTTAATTATAAAGGACAGAAGTTACAAATATAGTATTAAACCTGATGGGAATAAGAGGAACTTTATTTACTGAAAAATAAGATGTTTTTCAAGGTACAGGGTAAGTAAGCACCTTGAAAGCCAATTGCCTTGAAATACAGCGAAGAGCGAAAGTTAACTGAGCGGCAGTTGGGATGACAGGCTTTTTGAATTTATCTCTTCAGAAAGAACAGAGCATTTGGAAACAAGCACATTGCCATTTATCATTATCAACTGTAAATGAAATTGGGACAACTCAACACTTTGCTCTGAATCTGTGAAAGCTGTGTCATCAAGTATTGGTCTAACACAACAGAGGGCCTTAATGTTCACTGACAAGAAAGCTTTGGAGTATTTAATGCCCTCCCTCGTCAAAACTCTAGGTTATTAAATATGACAGTAGAATATGTATACAGAGGGAGAAAAAGCCTCAGCCATAGGTTTTACATCTTTTTAAGTAGTGCATCCCTTGCAAAGGTCTTCCAGGTGCTCTTGTTGCCACTGATACATGTCAGTAATTTTATTTGGGGATTGTATATAATTCCAGCATCAGTCAAGCATATGCAACTGACTGCAAGAGAATAATAGAATATCTAAATTTCAGGCTGCCAAATGTATTTAATTGTTACACATAAAGACCAGGGATTAAAGAAACACAGAGCTACAATTTTTAAATTATTCAGGTTCTTCAGGTTGAGGTTTTGCATTCAGCCCAAAACCTCAGGTTTGTAGAAAAGGAGTGGCTGCTCTCATCTGTATTTCTAACCTGATGTCAGGGACTTGCAGGTGGGTTGTTTGCTTGCTGCAAATCTGTAGGACTACAGACTATTTAGCTAGTTTTTGTTTTCTGATATTTTTCTATTAAGTGCTCTTCTTTCTTGCCTGTCAGGCTCTTCTGTAAATAACAGCATTCAGTTACAAATACAAAGACTGATATAGAAAGAAATCTTTGCATTAATTTCAGCATATGGTCTTGAAAGCTAAGGATGAGATATCTGAAGAAGAGATGTTTAGTCACATCAGTCACCAATCTACAGACAAGGGAAAGAGTTCATGCTTCATGAGGGTGTCGCCTTCCATCTAAAGACAAGGGTTTGAAGTTGGTAGGTTGAGTTGTCCTTTAAGGTGCTTGACTCTCTTCCATCAACTGTAGAAGAGATGAGATGACAAGCTTCCATTACATGTAAGAGCTTCTAATGGCTAAAAATAGGATAGTGCCCCAGCTGAAATGAGACAATTTCTACATTTGGAGGCCAGAGGTGCTCTTCATATGTTCTCTCCTGGTGAGAGGGAGAGCCTGGACAACCAGCTGTGGTGAGAGTAGGGACTTTTCTCACCCAATACTGAAAAAAGATGTGATCTCTGTGACTTCTTCATCTCAAGAAACAAGAAACTCCAAAGGTTGGGGTGTACCATCCTGAAAAAGTTCAGAAAAATGGGGTCGTTGTCCTCTGAAGATGTTATCCTCATCGTAGAGAAAAACATCTTCTACAGACAAACTTCTAAATGGTGAAAGTTAATTGAGCTGCATCTTACCAATACAACAGCTCAGATTGAAATGGGCACTGCTTGGGTGTAGGTGTCAAAGTATTGGCACAGAGGGGCTGCAAGGGTGGCCTCTGTGAGAAGAGATCAGTTAATGAGAAGATTCAGATAATGATTGAATATTTCATTTTCCAAGATAATTCAGGGGGAAGATTAGAATAGTCTATCAGGAGGTGAAATGGCTTTAGCAATACCAAAATATTTCCAGATGTATGTGCAGAATATGTGCAAAGCTATGCTAGTGTATGCACAAACCCAAGTGACTGTCAGATTTACATTGTAAACCAAATAATTGAAGTGGGAATGTATTTTACATTCAAAATTCTAATTATCTGAACATTACACTTGCTCTGAGGTAAAAAAGCAATGATCGTTCCAAAACCTGTATTAAATTAGCTGGATTGTTTGGGTTTGATTTGGGGAGACAAAACATTTCATTTCAAATTTCCCCTTTTCATGAAAATACGATTAAATTAATTCTTACTTTAAAACAGCTTTTCAATATTGTTTTTCAAAACGTTAAAACTGGGCTTTTCTATATCACGGCTTTTTTTTCCTAAATGAAGGGCTGTCAATACTGACATATAGTTAAAACATTTGATTGTGAGTGTGAATACTACTTACCCAGGAGAAAAATTCAGACTAAAATATTCTGACTGACAGATCATTTATCTCAGACCATCCTTTTCTTTAACTCCTCTTTGCCATCGATGGTGGAGCAGGTTTTCTGTACAGAAGGAGTTGCAGTAGCCTTCTGGGTTGGTGTCACAGCAGTCACCTTCTCTGTAGTCACTATGGTTACATGGCAAAAGCAGTGTTCATCCTTTGTGCTAGCTATTCAGCTGTTCCTATCCCACTTTCTACCAGGACTACCACCATTCTGGGAGGGCTGCATCCTTTTCTCACTGTGAATAAGCAAAATCCCTTGCCCTGCCTTTCTCTGAAGTGTTAACCCTGGTAAATGGTTTTGAGATCATCTTGCAGAGAGTGTTCACCAGTAGCTGTCAGGAGGTATTTAGTGTGTGAGACTGCAACTTAATAATAGGGTCTTGCAAATGCTATCTAAGAACATAATTTTCAAAGCCTGGGATTCATTACCTTAGGTATAGTTGTAGCTGGGTAGTCCTGGGAGAAGAAAACAGTTCTGTAGTCATTAGGGTAGAATAAAATGGACAAAACCATCTGAATTGGATCCACAAGGTAACTGCATAAGACCCAGTTCAATAACTTGATTCAAAGGTAAATCAAACCAAAGTCAGGCTTCTTTTAAAACAAGCTTTTTGGTGTCTCTTTTACATTTTTTGCCATGCCTTCTCATTCGTTGTTTTGGGCCAGGACCAACAGAGCCATTCTGAAGTGCTTCAGCAAGCATATGGTGCGTGTGCTGTTTCCATCATTAACTACACAGGCGGCAGGGAATGGAGTGCTTGCTTGAAAACATTGTGGGAATGGGATTTCTGTCACTTGAAGTGCAAGAGTTTATGACTCAGATTGTGGATATGCCTCCTTGCCAGCTAATATCTGGACAGAGCCAGCAATTGAATATTATAAGGCTGAAGTATCATTTTAAGTATCATTTTAACACACATTACCCACTGATTCTCTTCACAATTGGTTATATTTTCACTTGTTAGAGATACCTGACAAAACCAAGCATGCATACTAGAATATTCCAACTGTGGTTTAAAGTGGTGGTGTCATTACAGAGCTGATACATTGCATACACGCTGCCAACTTGTTGACAAAAAGAAGGAAACACATAATTTAATACAGCTGTTTTACTGCAAAAAGTATCAACAACAATTCAGCCTTTTCATTTCAGTCCTGTCAATCAAAAATATCCACTCCACCAGATACATTAACACGCCCTGGAAGAATGCCTGTTTTTGACAGGCTTTCAGTATGTGTGACTTTTCTTTCTCTTTTTTTTTTTAATTCTCTTTTTCTTTGGCCCGTTCACACCTCTACTTGCTCAGGAAACTACAACCCTTCTCATTGACTCCAATGATGAATTTAGAGAAAGTTTTGGACAGACCCCTAGAGAATTTCAATCTTTGCATGTAAATGAATAAATTCCACTGGACATACAAAGTGGACAGCAGACCACTGTGTATGTATGAAATTGGGGTTTTTTTTGAGTTTGAACTTATCAGATAGCTACAGCTATTGAATTGTCTTTTAGAAATGTGTTCCTTCTCTCACAAGTAAGATCAGGTTTCATTAAAGATGAGATCAGATTTATTGATGTTTCTTGGATTATTACCCATCCCTACTTACATATTTCTTCTACTAATTCCTTCTGCTTACTTAGCATTGGCATTTCTGAAAGTTTGATATTAAACTCTTGTTTTATAAACCCCTTTTATTTAGTGAAACATGACAAGATGTAGTCTTCACATCAAATTCAGACTGCTCCCCTGTCTTTTCCTTTTCCCCTTTTCATACTAACAGTCCTGCTCAATTTGTAGTTATTTTACACCCTAGCTTACGTAAAACAGCCCATTTGAAGTTACGAATGAACTTGTCCTTGGATGGACATTAGACTTCTGTGTCCTGAACAGAAAACAGAAAACTGACGTGGAAATGCACATTACCTGGACCAACAACAGTTAAGGTTTTTACAAGACTTTTATTTCTTCCAAAGACTTTTACTTCTTCCAAAGAGTAAATTTTTATGCTTTCACTTGTGTATTTTTGAAATAGGCAGAAAAAAAAATCTGTCTGGAGACTACCTGATAATGTGAGTTTTGAGCCAGTGAGATTTCTGTAGCACCAATTCCTAAATTAGTATTATCCTAATGCAATATAGCAAATCCTGACTAGGCTACCTGTCAGCAGGTAAATAACATATTTATGAGACTTATAATCCAATTTCTAATTTATAGTGATTTTCAAAAAAGAAACTGGAAAAGGGAGTCAGCTAAATTTTGATCTTGCTTTCACTGAATCTTTGTAACTATAGGGAATATGGAATCTTCCGGGATAACAGGAAGATTTATATTCTATTCAGTGAGAATTCATAGGCTGAGATGTCCCTGACAATAAATCTTGATATTCGTCTTGGCTAATTTTCTGTGAGATTAATTCAGACAATTCTTAAGGTAAAAAAAGATGATTTGACTCACTGAGTTTTTAATATATGATACAGGATGAAGTAATTCAGAATTAGAAAGAAGTCATTCTGCTCTAAGCTGTTTTTCACAGGTTCTGTGGCAAAGGAATGAAGTAGTATGGTGAGCCGAGACAAAGTACGCAGTTTTGGCAAGGGCCAATGAATTTTACATTCTGCTTCAGACAGAGTTGTCTTGATGTGAAATTTGCCATTTCAGCAATGCATTTCAGCATTGACAGCAGTGCTAAAAATATAACCACCATTGTGCGCAGAAGTCTTGTTAGGGCCAAATATATTTCGCCAAGCATAGCTGGGGAGGGCACCAAAAGACTCTCTGGACCCAACAGCTCTATCCAGAACAAGAAGCCAGAACTTTGTTATACAAAAGTTATATTTGAAAAAGACAGATATGAGACAAAGATACAACTGGCACCGGAAGCCATGGCAACAGGTGGGTGCATCTCGAAAGAACTGGGAATCCAGGAGCAGGGTATAGGGTTAAAATATATTCATCTCTTCTCTATGAACTCCCTGTGGTCTGGAGAGCTGTCTTTTTACAGTCTGCAAGATTTCACACTGAAGAATGTTTTAGGAATGTGTTCATTTCTTTGAAATATTTCAGATACATAACCATGAGCCAGGTATCTACATAGAAAAATTGAACTGAGGTGAAGATACACAGACAGGGCAACTGTGCCCCAGACATGCTTTACAAAACTCCAGTCTAGAGTAAATCCTAAGAGTTCCAGATCTGTCCCTGAAATTGGAATTCAGACTCCTCTAGGATGTGGTAGTAGTCTCTCTTGATTGGCTGGGAGGACTGTGTCTGTCCATATCACAACAGACATGGGCAACAAGACACATGGTGACCCAGTTTGTACATAGGCTGGTTTCTCTGCGCTATGAATGACTTCAGGAGCAGTTGCCACTGGGTGGAAGCTTAAGTGCCTGCCTGAGACTTCTCAAGTGTAAGGAAATCGATTCTTAATCAATCATGCACTTAATTCCACTCATCTCCATCATTATTCTAGCACAGCAAAATTATCATGTTTTAATTTATGGAGCTGTGAATAACATTTGTCAGTGTCTTGCTACATTATACCCTCAGAAATATGACACAACATTCTTATTTGGTGGTAATATTTTGAAATCATATTGCACATAAAAATTAACCAGGAAGTCTCTATGCTTTTTTATTGACATCAATGATCTCTCTTGGAATTTTTTGTATAAAGATGATGAGACATGTTTCTGAAAACATCTGAACACCAAAGTACTAGATCTCTAGTTTATCTGCTTTTGAAAGATTTAACAAGACATTGCAAACACAATAGTTCAAAGAGATGGAAACAAAGCCAATATAAGCACTTGCACACAATTTTTATTCTTTTTCCCTAAATTCCCTAGAATGTTTAAGAAATTGGTTGGTTCCTTAAAGTATTTTAAAATTATAGACTGGTGGTTGAAAAATCCAAACACTTTTGGCTTTTTTTTTTTTTTTTTTTTTTTTTTTTTTTTTTTAAACACAAGCAGTCTAGGAAAACATATACCTGAAATACAAAATAAACTGTTTGCTGGCTTTCTTTTTCTAGTAATATTCAAGCTGGTAGAACATCTAAAGACTTCACTCAGTTTAGGAAGGTCAGAAAGTCATCTTTTTACTCAAAAGAACTTAAGTTTTGGCATTTAAGTATTCCTCTGGATATTTTGTTTCTGTTCCATGTAGGTTCCTACATACCTCAGCTACTCCATCAACAAACCTGTGTTCATTCTAAAAAGATAATTGATACTTTGTTACTTACCCACCATGCTCTAGCAGCATTGCTGTCCTCCGGAGTATCTGAACATATTCAGAATTAAGTGACTTAAATTTCATCACGATATGGATGTTTTCACTCAATTCCCAATTAAAAAACAAGTATACATGTGTTTTTATCTTTTTATTTTCTTCTTACTGAGAAAATGTGACTGGAGGTTTTTTTAACAAATTACCATTCTTGCTCAATAAATGTATTTGTTCCTGAAGATCTTGGTAGTGCTGGTACCTGTGTCCCATCAACGTAGCTTTTGTCCTTTACAATAGATGTCTTTTGCCTTTGTGCTGATGACAGCAAAAACATATCTGTCAAGCAAAATGCTTTCCTTTACCACTGAATCATCTTTGAATTTATGTCCTTATCATCAATACTTCCGTTGGCTTCCTTCAGGACTGAGTGAGAAAATGAAATGTTCCAGTTCACAGTCTATTCTCTAAAAATAACAACATGCAAAAGCATGAAAGACTTGTCCTAAGCCCTGTTAAGGACTCCTGCTCAGCCTGCAGTTTAATAGAAATTCTAACATGGAACATCTGAAAGCTGAGCTAAATGATACTTTTACAACAGTAAAAGGCCAGTATTTTGCCTGCTAGTTTTTGATGAAATAGCAGGTAAAATGTTGGCTCCTTTTGAGATCACTGTGTGGATCTACTTCTGAGGGATACCCCAGGGGCTCTGTGTGGGGAGGCCCCACAGCCCTCCCAGCACTGGTGGGAGCCCAATGCATCAGCCACCTCTCCCTGCACTCTGCGCCAGTCCACTATGGCTGGGCACTCAGTGGCTGCTGGCTGCCACAGGGGAGTTGGGAGACGAAGGGGTGATAGCTGGCTGTTGCTTCAGAGAAGGGTTTCTGCCATCAGTGTGCAGCAGGACTGTTGGCAAAACACACCCAGTGTCTGAGTAATTCATGAAACCTACTATAACTGGTCAGGTGACCAATCCAATCCAAAAGAGAAATAACATTAAAAATTGGGAGAAAATGCTTAAAGTAGAAAGTATGAACACATGTCTGCATATAGCTAGACAGATGGCATCTCTTTAAGCAGGGCTTATCCATATGGCAAGCTAGTAGATTGAATCTGAACACTGTACAGGATCCCAGTGGAGCAAAACCCAGATTTTTTGACTCAGAGGCTGTACGCTATGTATCTCATGCTTCAGATGACAACATAAGCAGTTTTATGCAATCAGCTTCTGGTAGGAGGTGCAAATAATGAGAAAGAGAGGGAAAGAGATGAAGAAACATGAACTGATCAGTGAGTTAGGAAACTTTCTGAGTAAGAGTTTCAATAAACAGAAAAGAAAAATAAGAAAAAGGAGACAACAAATTCAAACAACAGTAAAGCAGCTTTCGTAATCAAGCAAGTTTAATAGCTGACTAAGAGAAAATTGCAATTACCGCAGTTGCCCAACCACTCAGCAATACCTCGGTTACTGAAGAGGCCTGTTCCTTTAGCACTGATGGACATCAGAGTCCTGCAGTACCAGAAAGTCCATGTCAGTCTGGGAGAAGGCTGCTGAGGACACAAAATTGCTCTAATATGGTAAGAAGACCACTCAGGTACAGATTTCTGAATCAGAATAAGCACATCCCTCACCTTTTCATCCCCCACAGAAGCTTAAGCATTCAGCTCATGTGCTGGTTATTGCTCCTGAGCTGCACGTTCTTTTCAACAGAGATACTCTAGGCAAAAAGGAAAGGTTGTAGCTGAGAATGTATTACCTGCTGTGGCACAGGGATTACACTGCTTGAGCAGGAGAAAGCCTGCCCGGCAGTCTTACAGTACAGGACAGCTGGGAAGAAGCCAATTTTGTCTATTAAGAAAACTCAAAAGAGAGTTACACCATTAATTTTAAAAGAGAATATCTCCACCGCCTTTGAAAAGAAGCATAGTGAGTCTATGATGTTTGAAAACAAAGAAAGTGGATGTATCAATATGAAATATCTGCATTTTAACGGAAGTTTAATTGCAAGAGGCTGCTGACAAGTTCAGTCAATCTCATTTACTTGTTGACACATGAAGTGTGGAAAATATTTCACTTTTTAAAAAATATAACAAAAGCAAAGAAAATCTAATAATAGAAAGAGCCAAGTTTAAATGTTTCTTACCTAAACAAACGTGTACCTGCACATTTGGTGGAATGGCTAATTAAATATAGTTTATGTCTTAACACTTCTGTGGATATCCACATTTTCAATTCAGCTTAACAAACCCTTAATGATCTCTTTTACAGACAGTGTTATCTTTAGAACTGGAAAAGGCAAAGGGTTGAGTATGACATTAAAGAAATTCTGGAGAAAAAAAACAACATTCCTGTGCTCACCTGCACAAACATAGGAAAGGCTGATGATTGATGAACTGGTGTGCTTTCAGTGCTACATGCCATAACTGATTGAATCAGTTAAAGTAAGACTGGAATACCAAACAAGTTGAGAAGCAACAGAATTTTTTTGATGCAAAACATGATGTCTGAGCATATTTCTTATTATTTCCAACCATCCCTTGCTTCAGGAAGACCTGAATACACAGGTAGCCATACCTGTACACTGTCTTGCAGAATTCAGTGGCACCTTGAGGGCAATAAGACATCTATGCAAATTATGGTGCAAGAAAATAACCAGTGCCTGTCTTCAAAATGTTACTTTTTTATGAGTCCCATATAAGACTAGCATGCATGCAGTGGATGACATTTCAGTTGTTTACCATCTAGGTAACAAATCCCACAAAGTCTGATGAATTTCAGATTCCATCTACCCCAATATTTACAGTTCTTCCCAAATATTTCGGGGGGGGGGGGATAATTTTTGGTTGTGTAGCAAGAATGGATGCTATTGTTAACTATAACTAGCAATAATTATTGCGAGTAGTCATCAGCATACTGTTAATTTTTTCCCTAATTATTCTTGTTCACCAGACGCAGAAAGCATCTTTGACCTTTCAATCTAGAAGATGAGGCTCAGGAAACCATTTAACACTTCAGCACAAGGAAGGTTGAGGACTGACAGTTCTTCCCTTCCCTCATTTATTATCTACAGAAAGAGGATGTAAACTTGTGAATGTATATCAGGCTGGTGAGTCATGCTGATTAGCAGATATTTAGCCAGGCTTATTTACTCAACCTTAATGCTTGTCACATGTCATGCAACAAACTCCACTGTGCGTTACAAATGATTTGACATCATGGAAGTAATTATTCCAAAATAATTCTGATAGATTAAAAAAAATTAAAAATGAGGCAATTTGGCCCTAAAACCAACATTCTCTAATAAGAATGTTTCTGGGTCTGCAAATCCATAGTCATGTTTTATTTATAGCGTGGCCTATGATTCATCATTAGAGTTTCTTTCAGATTTTGGAAGAAAAATTGTTCTTCCATGCACGAGTGTTTTCAGATAACCACAGCTGCTCCTCACTCGCTGCTGTTTCAATAGCAGAAAGCCTAACACTAGCATTCTTACGCATCTTCACTCCTATCTGCTCACATTCAAACCCTTTTCACCACACACAATCAATCCCATTGTAAGAGCTTTCAGCAACAGCCACTGCAGCCGTCATTTGGCTTGTCAGCAGACCCCCTTTTCATTCCAAGGAGGAACAGCTGATGGGATGAAACGTCGCTGCTGGCTAGAAATCTTTGAAAAGATGGTGCTGCCCCAGCTCTGCTCTCATCTTCTCCCACAAAAACACTGCCTGTGCCAAAAAGCCTCCTAAACGATTTAAGGCAACTGGCAGAAGCTCTGCTGGGTAGGCAGGAAAGGAAACAGGATACTACCTAGCCCTTCTGCTGCTCTGGCATCAAGGGCTACAATTTAAATTTTTCTGTGTATGGCTTGCTGGGTGATAAAAGGAGGAATGGTCTGAAATGATTTGTCATTGAGAAAATTATTTATGCAGGCTTGGTGGTTGCAGTTAACATTTCTGCTCTCTTGTTTTGAGAGCCTTCTCTGCAAATGGGGAGGTTGTTTAAGAAACAGAGCTTGAGCTAAGTTTTTCTGGTAATCCTGTCCCAAATAAATTTTGGGACATACACATATCTGTTTGTGCATCTCTGCATACACATATCTCTCTTTATACCTAGTAGCTTTTGAACCCTTTGGGCTGCAGGACTACTGTTTAGCAACAGATGTTTCTTCACTTTCAGATACCATACTAGGTTATTATTATCTTCACATTTGCTCTTTCAGGACTTGATGAGACTTGAATTGAGAGAGACCAAAGCCTGTGCCTGAGTTAACAGCCAACTCAGTGAATTCAGCATCGCTTACTGAGTACTTCTACAGACAACGCTGGAGAAATGACACTACAGCTCCACAAGCATGCCTGGCATAGCAAAAACTGTTTTGTTTTCCCTCTTCGTTCATCCCTATGTTGGAGATGGGTATGAATAAAACTTTGATCAATGCTGGTTGGGATGCACAGGTGGATGAGTGGCACAGCAGTGCTTGCTGCACTTGCAGCGCTTTGTAAGTGGAAAACAACTGAAGCTTTGTCACTGTAATCAGCATATCTGGGGAACTTATAGGCTGAGTTTGTAATCTTGGCCTAAGGTTGAGGAAATGAATGCTTTTGTCACTTATCCTACTGGCAGTTTACTGCTGTCTGGTAGCTTTGAGAAAGAAGAAAATGTGGTAGGGAGTAGCTAAGTGGAAGACTTTTGACTCTCTGTAAACAGAAAAGGAAAAATTGAGGTCTTTGAGCAGTCCTATAACTCCACTATAAGGAATCTGCAGGTCTGCTATCATTTTCATCCCTGTGGGCAGCCAGAAGTCTTGTCCTGTTATATTCCCTCTTCAACATTATTGCGATCATATGGACCTACAGTGAAACTGTGTCATACCATGTGAGTACTTTGTCCAGTTCCCATAAAAAATAGTATATACACCCATTAGAGTGATTTCACACGAATTCTTTTTTCATTAAGAATTACGTGATTATGCACATTCAGTATTTGAACAAAACCCAACTGTTGTCAAAAATAAAAAATTTCTTTCCATGAGAAGAGGAATCACAAAATAAATGCTCATCTCGGGATCTGTTCTCTGCTGTTATTAATCCTGTATTCAATGTGTTTGAGAAACAGTTGCATGCACCTTCCTAATTGTTCTGTATGTCCTCAGTGCAAAATAAGAGCTTGTCAGTGGTACTTCTTCCAGTTTGATTCCAGCATAAACTGGTTGTGTAAGACTTTACTTCCTGTGCCAAATTTTTATGGAGATTATCTCTTAAATATGGTAAGCAGAGAGGTCAGAGCTCTCTCTATTTGTTAAACAAATTAGTGTCAGAGATCCTGAACAGTTCCAAGGAAGAAAACAGGAGAAAGGCAGCGAGGAAGAGAGGCAGTTAGGAAAACTCAATGAAAAGTATTTTGTATATAAAAAATCATAGAGTTGTTAATAAAAAGCTTAGCTTTGCCAAAACACTACATGTAGAGCAATTAACTTTTGTTTAAAATGTAAGCTTATGTCTGACTGGTCCACCACAGAAAATATATTAACTACTTCTTTAAAATCTGAACTTGGTAACTGGAGTAACTGGGAAACTACCAAGGATCCTCAACCTCTGTTCAGTTTGGGTAAAGATCCATGTCTTTTTGGATATATAGCTGAAATGGGTCTTTGCCTGATTCATCCCATCAATTCTTTTATTTGTTTCCGTTTCACAAGACAGCTTTTGGGCTATCCTGCTTCTTAGAATAGGCAACGTACAGATTTAACATACAGACCACCTCCCTACCTCAATTCCCAGCTCACCTCTGGCACATGCATCTCTCCTCCTCTGGATACGTGCACAACTTGCACTAGTGCTACTGCATGACTGAGCATATATCCTAGGCTCCTCAAAAGGCTCTGATCAGCATTCAGTTTACAAAGATATGCAGGGCTTTACATCCAGGGTAGCCTCTGCCAGAAAATTTATGTCTTTTAAAGACATTAAGTAGCGAGGGTAGCTTTCATGCTCATTACATAAGGAAGCCCTACAGTAATTTTAAAATCAGATGAAAAAGAGGGATGATGAAATGGGGAAAAGTCTGATATGAAGAAGTGGAAACCTATTTGCAAAAGAGGAAGAAGGTGAATGATTTAGAGGGAAGGAAGAGCACAAACCATTCTACCATTCTATGACACCTTTTTCAGGGTCTTTATATGAAATCACTGTGAAGCTACAGGGGTGAAGAAATGGGCCTCAACAATTCAGTTGGATTATTGTATTAAAAATATTCTCCCAAGTATAATATAATTAAGTTACCAGAGGAAAAAAAATAAAAGAATAATTAGACCAAGCACATGCATCACAATATAATTAGTATCATAGCTTCTGGAAAAAAAAATCATAATGTTACATTTTCTTTTTGAAAGCTAATGGGTATGCTTCCACTGCCTAGAGCCTTGGTCAAACCTTTATTCTCCAGAAAACAAAATAAAACTTTCTGAAATAAAACCTGGGGAAATGAAACCTTTGCATGCTGGATTTTTGTTTCATTAATATAACCAATGTATATGGTTAAGTTTATTTCTAATGCACTGGTTTGGAAGCTACAGCTGTTTTAAGAAGTAAGAAAAGAGATATTTGTAATCTTTTAAGAGCAAAAATACAATCTCACCATTTGTTCATAATTTTATTTTCCCCAAAATTTTGCTGAAAGTTATGGAAAAATAATTCATATAGAATATTAGGGCCAAAATTTTCCAATTTGAGCATCTAAAATTAGGTTCCTAACTCCATATTTAAATAGCTAAATATAGGTAGCCTGATATTCAGAGCTGAGCAATCTCAGCTGCCACTGAAATCAATGGGAGCTTTGGGTAAATACCAGATTGCCTATTTAGCCTCATTATCATGTAAAGACTAAATAGGGATTGGGACATTTTAGCCAATGTTATTAATAAAGGTTATTGTGGCAGGACTGGGATTTGTACAAGCGTACAGCAACTCTTGGAGGCCAAAGTTCACCCAGGCTGCTGCTCACGTAGATGCAAAATCTTCCTGAGCCCATTACCTAAAAATCATTGCACCAAGCACCATTATTGTCTAAAGGCTTTTCCTGATGTACAGGCTTAACCTAAGCTTTTTCATCTTCTTCTCATTCCTGCCCTTTCAATGCAAGGTGGCTATTTCACTCCTCCTGAGACAAGGAAGTACAAATCCTCTACATTCAGTTAGGCTTTGTGGCCTTGTAATAGATGACATTGAAAAAGTAAAATATTGTAATAGATGACAGAAAGAAAGTATCTTGGGCAAATGTTTCATGATGACCAGCCAGAACTGGACTAGTGGTAGTTGGCTTGACGACGGGACTTTCCAAACTTGAAGTTCAGCCAAAGGACAAGGTGATGAAGAGGAAGATGATGAAGAAACGGCCACCAGGGATCCCAAAGACCACTACCATAATAAAGTGCGCATGCGGGAAGAATGTTCTAGAAATGTGATGTCATGTACAAGCAACTTCATAAATATGCATATAATGTAATGAATATGTATGATTAGCAAAGATATAATCACAGTTTATTTGATGCTTGGATGGGACACACTAGGAGGAGCTATCCCCTGTGTTCCCCGGCACCACAGTAAAGAATACCTGCTTGTCGACTTAAACCTTTGTTGGCGAGTTCTTAATGAGTTCTTTGAATCACTCCCTATACCGTTCCTGATGCTCACACAGCATGATTCATCCACCTGTGCACAGGCACCAGCATCTCACCAAAGCCTGCTGCTTGGGGCCCAGGAAGTGCAGCCTTTCAGCACTCCTCAGCTGTGGCTGCTGCCTGCCTTTTGCGCATTGCCAGACCTGGGAAGACCTGGCATGTGGCTCTATGCACCTTCTGGCTGTAATACCTTCCCTCCCAGGGAGTCCACAGTTGTGCCATGGCTCTGTGTAAGGACAGTTGGGACTCATAGCTTGCATTTCTTCCATGCAAGGTGGTACGAGATGATAGCCCAGCTCCTGCACTGCCTGCACACCCTGGAACAAAAGAGGCTTTCTTGTATGGATACTGCACTTTCGGTTTGTATTTTCTGAAGCAGCGCTGTCTTATGTTGTTTGTTTTCCATAATCTCCTCAAGCATCTTTCCCTACGGTAAGAGTTGTGTAATGTTTATCTTTACTTCACAAGCCTTCAAAGCTTTTCCAGCTCTCTTCAGAGCCCAGAAGGAGCAGGCACCCAGCTGCCGGCCTTGCTTTCTCCCTCTCCTCTGAGCCTCTGCAGTGACTGGGGACCGCTGATTATGAAATGAGTAAAAGAGAAGCAGGTTCCATTGAACATGCAATTGATGCAAAGATCAAAGCAGAAGTGAACCAAACACAATTTGAAAGAGAACAGTTCAAGGAATCAAGCAGATGCTTTTTTTCCTTACCTTGTGGTGCAAGATGCAGAGTAAAGCCTCAAGTCACTGAAGTCAATATCCAACCTGACAGGAACCAGGATTTCATCTCCAGTGTTTTAATCTCTGTTTCATGTCAGAACTGATGTGTTACATTTCCCATGTGTTTTTTTCTCTCATTCCACAATATTTTCACAGCCAAGGGAACTCTGTTTTTTAACACAGTTCCCAGTCTTTCCTGGGAATAAAATGGATCTTCTGTGGGTAAGCCTTGGTTTCATCAGGCTTGTGACCACCAAAAGTTATATTTCTGTTTAGCTTCTAGAAGGTCTTATAGTTATCATGGTATCATTTGAGGCTATGACTGGATCCGGCAAAATATAATTAATGCTATAAGTTGCTAATGTTCTTTTTGATACTTTATAATTTCATGAAGCTTTAGAAGTTTGTGTTCAAATCTTCCATGTAAAATGTCTGTCTTATTATTTTTCCCTTTTGGTAAAAGGTCAGAGAAGCACTGTTAATATTTCATGAGCGAAGAAATTGCAAAAAATATTTATTTTTTTCATGTTAAGAAAAAGAATAATTAAGTTGGAATCCATCTAACTGAGAAATTTAAATGCCTCCATGCCTGGCAGCCGGCAATTCTTGGGGGAAGTGGGAGTGGGAGAAGAATCTTCATTTTTTGTATCAGTGTAATTTTCTATATTTAAAGGAAGTTAAGTTTGTACCTAAATTAGTGGACAAATTACTCCCCTTAAAGACATCAAACACTAAGAAAAGAGAACTGAATGTTTTCAAAGGCATTCACAAGCATTGCAATGTGAATATTGATGGGCAAAAATAAGGACATTAGGTTTTCTGAAGTGTCTGTGTGAATTATAAGCCTGAGCATCACTGCATTTGAATGATGGTTTGGGAAGCCTGCCCGGGCTGTGAGGCAGTGCCGGGCAGCCACCCCCAAGCAAGCACCAGGCTAGGTGTCTTGGGCAGCAGCCTTCACTGCTGCGCTGAGCTTTGGTGCAGTGCCATGCTCAGGGGATGACGCTGTCCCCAGGGCCTGAGGTCCTTCCCCTCCATGGAGCTGCCCTATTAGGAATGCATTTATCACATCAACTTCATCCCGCTAAGGGTGGCATGACTACATGCCACAGTGAATTGCTCGGGACAGACATGCCCATATGTTCAAGGGTTTATAATGAGATATTTAGACTAAATGCAGACAAATAGGTTATGGAATTATCAAAATCATGCAGTCATCTACTAACATTCCAGTATATAGAATCACAGAATCAAGCAGGTTGGAAAAGACCTTCAAGATCATCAAGTTCAACCTTCACCCTGCAACTTCCGAGTCCACCATTAAACCATGTCACTAAGGGCCTTGTCTACATTTTAATGCATAATTCACTCATTCCCAGCTCCCCTGCAATGGGGGTGTGTTCTTTTCAAGCAGAGGACAAGTGACTGAATGAAGAAGCTGAATGAATGAGCTTTCTCCTACCCCTGGATCCTTACAAGACATGGATGAGGAATGACTATACTTGGTCATACCATATGACCAAGAGTTCTTTACAGTTGGCCTTGAGGTAATTTGAGGGTATTTTCCTCCAGAAAAACAACTCTGACTAGAATAACATGGATTGATGACAGTAAGGGAGAGGCAACTTTTGGAAGTGTTTAATGAGATACTTAGAGAGAAGAAAGGTCTGGAATAAAGACAATAGGGAGTAGATAAAAAAGGAACAGATAGAAATGCTATAGCAATAGTAAACAATTAAAGCTTGCATACACTTTGATAAGGAAAACTTGATCCTGAAAAAACTGACTGGGATGGTGATGGCAAGCAGTGTCTCACTTTTCATGGAGACTGATTTTGTGCAGTATGCAATTCCAAAGACATAAAGAAGCCCTCGGCCTTCCTACTTTCACTGGGTGGGAATATGCCTTCAGTTCACCTCAGAATACAATCTACAAGAGATTCCTGATCGAATCATACCTAAGCACAATCATTTTGTCATGGTGTCCTGTAATTGAAGACAGCTGCCTGTATGAGAAATAAAGCTTGATGTGTGGTAAGTGAGGCTGTCCTCTGAAACCTCTGGGTGTAAACTTCAGGTAGATCTCGTAAGCTTGTGTGGGTCTTCTTTCCTTCATGGAAAAGAACAGCAAGGGCCTTGCTACTGTCTTGAAATCTGAGGCATGTGGAAGCCTCTCCCTTAAAATGTGGGAAAGGGTATATACAGTAAGTTGCTCACACAGCTGCATCTCTTTATTTCTGAAATCTTACTGAACCACAGTTGGACTTGTGTATGGACAACAGCATTTTATTACTGATTGTTCTCACCAATGAAATTTCTAGAGCAAAGTTAATCCAGCTTGCTGCTGGATTGTCAGAGAATTTCTCCACACCTAAAGGTGCTTCAAATCAAGGAGGATTACTCAGAAAATAATTCAGGTTTGCATGTAAAAATTTATCCTAGAAGATAATATGTCCATGCCCAGGAAGCCAAGGCCCTGAGGAGCACTGGGAAGACTTGTAGGAGGTTTCTGTTTCAGGAGGTTTGTTTTGCTGGGGAAGAAGCCCCAGGAGCAGGGAGCAGGGAGCACGGAGCAAGGAGAACCAGGCTCTATCTGCAGTAGAAAGGCTGGTGTTTGGTCAGTGCTATCACCCTGACAGTGACATGCATTCCTAGGCTACTTCTCAATAACCTGGTGTGTGGCTGACTGAATGAAGCCCCATGAATTCTCCCATAACACATCCTTCTTTGAGGTCATGGTCTTGACCTGGGACCATAGAACATTCAATGGGAACCAGTGATTTTGGATGTGATAACTCCAGAAAGGCATCTGCTTTTTACCTTCTTCCTCCCTAGTAGTGCTTACACAGTGCTGACTGAAAATCCACCTCCTCCTTTAAGAGAAAGTTTACCCTTTTCCCAAAGAAAGAGTAGTTATTTTGAAATTTTTTTTTTTTTGTTTTATTTGGCTATGTATACCTTCAACCTACTTTTATGTAAGGCTTTTCAAAAGTAGATTAATTCAGCGGAATTTCAGGCATACTTTTTACTTATGGAGTTAAAAAAAACCCCTCTTAGTCTCCTTTACCACAATCCAGTCTGATGTGCAGGCCATAATGACCTATACTGTCTATACGATCTCTTCCTCTTTTCTGATTGCAGTTGCCCCTTCCCCTTCATGGAACTAACATTTAATGCTGAATTGACATAAAAATGTATAACAATTGGGAAAGTCAAATTATTCTAAAAAAAGATGCAAGTGTTGTCAGTCAAGAATTTCTATATTTCAGTTAATTTTATTCTTTCCAAATGGCAGGAAAGCTTTGCAGTTCATTGTGTACGTAAATGTTTTTGGGCATTCTAGAAGAATGGATTTGATTGTCGGATATTCAGAGGTGAATTGTTTTCCAGTTATTTCTAATGATGATAATAGAGATTATATTTTGATACTGTAAATTATGAGAAAAAGCCTTGTCTGACAAGAGTTACTCCCTATTGTTTTCACTGGCAATATTCCCACCATTGCTGCTTCTGTATTGCCTTCCCCTCATACTTCTTCACCATTTCTTATAAAAGTGAGTCAAACTAGAGTTTCTGCCTCTCCCCATTCTTTTGCTGCCTCACCATTCATTCTCCCTTCCCTGTCACTGTCTGTCTCCAGTTCTGAGGACTGAAGACTGTTATCTGACTCTCATCCCTTCAGTCCCTGCTATCTCGAGCTTCCTTTCCTGCTTTATTTCTGTTCTCATTATCTTAGCCTCACCTTCAATTCTGTTGGCTTCTGTCCCACTGCCTGCGAGCATGCTCTTGCATATTCTACATCAAAATAAAGCTTTTTTATTCATATTGCCCACTTACAATCCTATCATCTCCTTCCTCACCTTTGTTTTCAGATCCCTAGGGCCAAGATCCAAAGATCTATTTAGGCTCTTGACTTGTCCCTGAGCACCTAAAAGTATTCTGAATGCAGTCCTGCCTCAGTTTTCCTCCCTTAGTTCTCATGATGCCCTTTTAAATGCCTGTTGCACCTTCCCTGCTCTTCAGTGACAGCTGAATTCGTTTTCTGGGAAACAACATTTATATGTTTTGGTTCTTTATGGAAGGGACATTGTAGCAGCTGAGCAGGTTGTACTTGAGCTCCTACAACCCCAGCATTGCTCCCCTAATGGTGGCTACTTCCAATATGGAGCCGAGAAGAAACTTCTCACTAAGTCCATATTGGACCAGTCAACACAAATTAGTTAACAAAAATAAAAGGAGAAATTAAGAGTAATTCCCACATTCATTATATTCTTCCTCCATCAACAAGGAGTCTTCCTATATTTTAACAAGACAATAATATTATGGCCTATTCAACCCTGTGATTCTGCAGCCAGCTAGACTCCTAAGCTGAACTAACTATTAAGACAATGACATACATGACTGATTCACAGTAAGCATGTTTTAGGGTTGCTAATAAGCTTTGTTGTGCGAAGACAGTGCCCAGACCACAGAGGAGACAGGAGCAGCTTGGCACAGAGAACAGAGACTGGTGGAAGTAACTCTGCCAGCAAGCATGGAGAGAAAGACATTCTTGCACCAGGGGTTTTGTGTTGTACAGGTAGAGACATTGAACCACTTGAAAGCTGCAACACAAGTTGCAGAGAATCCATAGAAAGAACTTGGGTGTTGCAACATGACATACCACAGCATCTTTTGGCTTTGTAGCCACCTAGCATGACTCACAATATAGAACTTAGAAACCCAACTGCAAGGGTTGATCTGGGATTCACAAAATACAGCTGCTGGAGAAGGAAACTGGGAAGTGCTATTGAGATGTCAGAGCATTTGAATTCTTTTCCTGCTCTCTAGCTTTTCAAGTCACAGCACTTGCAGAAAATGATCTAATTTTCTTCATTCCTTTGGGACTAATGGTGCTGAACTGTTTACTGGGTTAAAGAAAGAAAAGTGAAAGACATTTTTGTATCTCTTCAGAGACACAAATATACTTAAAAAAAGAGAGACATGTTTGAAAAATTTTCTTATATACTTTTTTTTTCCCCAGATATTTCCCCCTAAAATCATATTATAAACAATAATAAATAGCTGAATATAGTAAAAAAGTGATGGACAATTCAGGTCATGGAAAGAAAACATGATTTTGTCATTCCATAATGCTATGAAATAAAAAATTGTCTCGAAGTCTGGATTTCCTTTGCTTGCTCTTGTGATGAAAGCTGACAAATGTCAGTGAGCTTTCCAAGAAAGTCCAGATTCATTTTAGCCAATAATGTGAAAACTCCTTGTGCAATAATAAATTTGGAAAGTAATTCATTCTTAAGATTGAAGTCTTTTAGGCTGCAGGGGTGGCAGCACTGAAGGTTCATACTTTGTATATTTTCCCTGAAAACAGAAAATAAATAACTCTGTGGCAGCCTTTTTGATCTCTATTGAAAACTCTAAAATCAAGGCTTAGAGATACAAACAGCAAGCTCCCACTCACTGTACCGTCAGCCCTTTTATGTGGTACCCCAGGTAAATGTGAGGTCACTTATCTCTTTCTCTGAGGAGAAATTCCTTTACAATTGCAGCTCTAGTGCCAATGCTCAGAAGTAGTGCTTGGATCATTAAAGTGCTGAAATATCCAGTGCTGAAACATTCCTCTGAACTGGTAACACCTCTTTATGAGCTAATAGGTCAGGCATGACAGTGGGATACAGGAGACTGCATTTTCATTAGGGTTTTTTTGTGCATTAGGATTTAATCTCATGTTTGCCACCTTCCAAAATCACTAAAGTACAGTGGATTACCATGCATCATGTGTGTGGATGCACAGGAGACAAAAAACAAGGGAAACAGTTCTTTATCTTTGTGGTCTGGGCACTATTTGGAAGTGATGAGACCTGGGCTTCATTCTCTGTTACTATTAATATTTATGAGCTTTATATTTAGTGATCACTGAATAAATGTATGTTTTCAATGCTTCAAAGACAACATCATTCAGCACTGAGGTGCTTCTGGGCATGCTTAGACCTTTGGGCACCTAAGGATTTATGCTTTGGAAAATATAGGTATCTAGGCATACCAAGTACCTTTTTGGTGAGAAATAGATTTATAACGTGCAAAGTTTTAAGCTTTTGACCTGCTTGCCCAGAAACGGAGCTTGGATTTCTTGCTGCTGACAATTCACACTCATTACTGTTTATATCTTCTCCTGTGGGAGAAAACCAAATAAGTAAGAAATAATCTTTTAAGTAGCAAGGACTCCCCTTGTGATACTGTTATTCATTGCATTTTCTGGGTACTGGATCAGAAGAAAATGATTAGCAGAAGTCACCAAAATGCTTAGTTGTATTCATCCTTCAGTGAACACTGGCTCTGATTTGGGAGATGTGCTATTTTTGGTGCTTTGTTGTTATTTGATATCCAGAGTTGGTAAAGTACTTGAAAAAGGTGAAGTTTTCACAGAAGTGCTCTCAGTCCCATAGCATTGAAGGTCACAGGCCTCTCACAAAGAAGAGAATGCAGATAAAGAGGAGCTGGCATGTGTCCTGGAAAGATCCTCTTAGTGGATCAAAAGAACAGACTCACTAAGCAGTCATTTAACAAATGGTTCAGAAACCACTGAGGTAAATTGAGGCTTGAGCTTTTGGTAAACTTTTTTTTTTCCTCTGTGGAAGAGGTAAGACAACAATAAATACTGAGATAGAGTTACTACCCCGTGTATCCAGTGGAGATACACAGACAGAAGAATGAGAAAGAAATAGCAGAAAAGCAGACTTCTAGCAAAGTATTCTTGTTTTGATTTCCCCACCATCCTCAGATCTTCAGACTTGTTACTTCTGGCCAGTTCTGGGACCAGAGCAGCTGTATATAACAGAAGGAATCATGCCAAGAACAATTTGTGTACAGAGAAGGGCAGGATCTGCCACATTCGTTTTACTCCCAGCTACTATGGAAACTTCTTAATTCACCAACTGATGACTGTGCCTGCTGGGGATTATAGCATCTGGAGCACCCTGGAGAGCCTCTGGAAGTGGTAGTGTCTGCTCCAGCTGCTGATGCTACAGCCTGCCATTCTCTAAAGCATCCAATACAAGTTGGCAGAAACCTGCAATATCCTAGGGTATAACCTTAAGCTATTACATTTCTATTTTCTTACAAAACATTTGTGAAGGCATTCTCTGCGTGAAACACAGGAATTCAAACCTGGCATGTGAACTTCTTCTAGTGCCCCAGTCTGAGTGAGCCTTTCATATCAAGAGACTGAACACCATCATAGGGAGAAACAATTCACCATTTTAATAAAGGGCAGATTAAGAAGACTTTTTGAGCATGCTGAAGACTTTTTCAAAGAGAGTGTCTTGGACATTGTAGTTCATCTAATTTCTCAGATGGAAAGGCTCTAGTTTGCTTATGGATGCTATTGCCCATTGTGGTTAAATTAAAAACACACAGTGCTTGAAGTGTAATTGTTTTAGGAGCCAAATTTCATAGCTCTTCTGTAAAACAGCAGACGCCAAGCCTTCCTGCAAAGGTGGGAGGGATACACTGCAGAGTGAAGGCATTCAAATCAGTAAATTTGTGCTGATACTAATGCTCTAACCGTTACCTGCTCCATTTTATTTTAATCACCTGAGTTTGTTTGATCCAGGGTCATGTAGGAGGAGGAATAAAGGAATCCAATTACTATGGTTCTACTCAGCAAAAATTAGAAATAAAAAAGAAATAGAATGCTGAGTAAGTTTTTATTTTTAAATAATACACTGATGACCTGCCTAATCTGGAAAAGGGGTTAAGAGTGACTTTCATTGTATTCCTGCTAAAAAAGAAACTGCTCAGAATGTGTAAACAGGACCCTGTATCAGTTTTGGAGAATTGCTTATTTTTATCAGTCATTTAATTGTTGTGCTAATGCTCTAAATTGACTATGGAAAAAAATACTTGTCAGATATTTGCTTTCTCTCAGCAAAACTGATAATGGTTGAAATTCTTCTCATGCTTCAAGAAGAAGGCACTGACTGAATGCATACAGAAGTGAGTTAAGGTGTATTTTACTTCTCACAATAGCAGAACTACTGAAACTTCTATTGTCAAGCCAATAAAACACTATAAGGGTATGTAAATACTCAGTTTCTGAGCCAGAGACAACCTCAAGTTTGCTATCTTTTCTTCCAGCAGTTATTTGATACTTCTGGGTTTGGTTCTGCATCTGCTGAAGATGTAAATCCCACTTGGTTGCCGATCTGGAGGTGTTCCTATCACCTACCTGGGCTTCTCAAAGGAAGCCTTACTTTGCAGGCCCAAGGACCAAAGGTATTTGATTAGAGGACTGATGAAGAAAGCTAAAAAGTAGTCATGTAGTAAAGCACAATAGAGTTAGGCAATAGAGTTAGGCAGTCATTAGCAATCCGGAGTTTTATAAAATCAACAGTTTCTCCCTACTGCTAGACTGGCTAAGGGGATACATTTTCCTGATACCAGTGATGAGGACATCCCTAGACAATGAAGTACAATCCATCAGAGCAGCCCTTTCAGCCAAGTCAAGGAACTATTACATTTTTTTTTTGGCCAGTGGAAGAAATCAGATACTTCTTGATGACCAGCCAGATTTGGACATTAAATGAGATTAGGATTTTCTTCTTAATGCTGTTAAAACCAAGGCTGGATAAAAGTTATTTCTCCAGTTGTTGAAATACCTATTTGCTCTTTATTTTCCAGGTCTGCCTCTTTTACAGTCCAGGAAGCATGAAGTCCACTAAGCCACAGAGGTGAACCTGCACTAGAAATTCTTCTCCAGCTTGCTTTACTTCAGCATTACACCAAGGGAACAGGGCATCAGCATATTGAGGTCAGGTTCATTCTGTTATCTGTTTTGTGTCCATCAAAGTTGTCTTCATATACAGTGATGTCCCATACATTGTAACTCAAATGTACTCAGTGGGGTCATAGCTTGCTTGCGCCCTGCACTTGCACACAGTAATAACTGTCCCATTAGCACTCTAGGCACATGTGTCTGCTAGCCAAGTTGGCAACTGGCCTTGTCTTTTAAATTCCCTTCTCAAATTATTCAAGCTTATCCGTATCAAGTATCAGCATTATCCATGCTTAGTTCACATCTGTGCTGTGTGGAATCAGGCTGTGCAACCATCTTTGTGTTGACACATGGAGAGTAACATTTCACAGTCTGTCTTAATGAAACATTTTCCACAGTGCTATAGACTGGTAGGAAATGAAGTAATATTTGCTTAGGAAAGAAAGTTTTCTTTTTGCAAGGAGAGAGCTTGTCTTCTGCTGACAGGAAGATAAGTATCTAAATCTAGGTGTGCCCTTTCTCCTGCCAGCAGCAAGATGGAAGGGTGTGCTTCTTGCCCATTAGGGACAAAGATACCATCAGCTGAAGTCTGTTCTGGCCCCTGGCTGCCCTTGCATAAGCTCTGGCAGCAGGTGTTATGCAAGGGGTAGGTAATGGTAATATTCCCTGCAGAAATAAGAAAAGCAGCAGCATGTAGGTATAAGAGTACAAACATGATTTAATACAGTGCATGTTTCCTTAATGGCCTTAATCATAATGTAAATTATTTCAGCGTTTTTGTTGTTATGTTAATGTTCTCATGAGAGACTAAATGTTGCTTAGGTTTGTTCATATTGATTTAATGTTTTTTTTCAGTACTATCATCCTTTTGCCTAAGGATAAACTACTGCTGAATGCACTTACGTAATTCTCTTGAGAGAAGGAGTAAGTTATTGTTTTATTCACACTATTAGAACGTGTTCTGTGAAATGGGACAATTACAGTTGGAGTAGCGGATGGGCACTGAAGCATGGCATGGCAGATTTCCCATCAGTACATCATTCTCTGTACTTCTCTGTACATTCTCTGCAGTGTGTGCAGTATGGTTGGGGTAATCCTGCAGGGTACACGAGTCCCTGCCCTTCGAAGCGAGAGCTTCTGCGTACTCATGACACTGGTTTGAGCTGGTGGGAGGAGGAGATCACAAAGAAGGCAGAAGAAAAATGAAGCAGCAAAGGGAAGATGAAAGATGGAGAAATAATGTATTTTATCTTCACATGTGCACATTTAACAATTTGCCTTTCAGGAATTTGGCAGATTGCTCTCTTCATTACTTCTTATTTTCAATTAATTTAAAAGTTTGAACACTTCATTACAGGATTCGGTGGCAGGACAACTTTCCAGTAGCTTGATAATGACTATTTCCCTGGCTAATGAATCTCCTTGTGGCACTCACTGGGACTTATTCGACTGATTCACATATTATTTTACACAGAGTCAGTAGCCTCTGGTTATCATTTAATAAAAGATGCTCTGTTTTACTCTCCTCTGCTGTTATGTTTTTGATGTAGTTATGAAGCCTTTCCTGATCAACTTGTTCATGATCATTTCATATTTAAATTTCAACCTTAAATGAATATGAAGCACACAGGAAAAAACAAGCCTGATGGACTGCTGCATTTACGCAAACACAGTCAACCATGGGAAGAGGATTTGATGCTACTCCTCCCAGCCCTCCCATGGCTTGCTGGCATTTTCTAGCTGCCTTCCTCTACCCCCCCTCCCAGTTGCTCTTATCCTTTCCCTGAAGAAAAGGTGAGTGGGGAGAAGAGCCCTTTCTGAGGCAAAAAGGAATAAGTGGCACAGAAAACAGGAAGAAAGGGAAAGAAAATAATATGCCATGGCAACAGCCACGTTCCTGCAAACCTGCTACCTTCTGAGCACAAGGTCTCCCCCAGCCCTTCCTTCATCTGCCTTGCCTGCACATTTCAGGCAGTTGCCCAGAAGCTCTGACTGCTGCTGCTGGCTCCTGCTGCAGGGGCTCGAAGGTGTCACTGAGGGCCAGGGAGTGCGTGTTTGATGCAGTCTAAGGACAAAGCTCTGCTTGAACCTGCCTCTGGGTCATGTTGACTAGGGCAGGAAAACAGACAGTTTACAAGTCACAGTTCTCACGTAGGTGGAGTGTTGTCAGCTCTGCTGGGCATCTGGGCTGTTTTGATGTTTTTTTATGACAAGAATGCTTCAAGCTCATCTCAAAGTTGTGACTTCTAATGAGCTGGATCCCACTCAATTTTTTTTTGTTAAAATAATTGCTCTTGGCCAAATGTTCACATGCTGGCCTGTGTCCCTCCTTACCTTACAATGGAATTGCATCACACAACGAACTTGGAAGAAGGAAATATACCACAAACTATCATATGCAAGCCCTGAATTTCTCCTCCAGTTGCAGCAAACTATGTAGAAGATGTTCAGACCAAAAACCCTGAAGAACATCACTTCCTCATAACACTGCTGAGCAGAAGCCACAAAACACTCCCAGTAGCCTGTGGCCAACTCAGACCTAAAGTGTAAGGTTAAAAGCCACAACCATTTTATGTTCCAGAAAAAAAAAAAATAAAATTGAGGGAAGATCATGTGGCATATGTGGAGTGAAATAAAGAAAGCCCGAGAACTGGGCCATGCTTTTCTCTAAAGAAAGGCAAAAATAGAGCTTGATGATCTCGACTGGGGAAAAATTCTCTTCTGACCCTAAATCTCAGAATGGTAACAAACAAGACACACTGGGAAAAAAATACTGAGACCTTAATACTAAGGAGCGGCTGTGCACTTCATTTTCTTTATCCTGTCTTTCACCAATCTTCAGTACTTCAAGAAAGGCCAAAAATCTACCTAAAAGCAAGTTATTCAACAAGAAATCTCATTCCACGAGAAATACCAAAGCTTCATTAAATAATTTATTAGCACAACCTAAGTATGATGCACTTGTGTGCAGTAAGGAACCAATATCAAAAAAGGAGTTGTTGCCTCAGCTAAAATGCAAGTAGGACCAGGGGTCCATGTGAAACTGTCCTACAACTTTTAAGAACCCTGTCTCAGAAACACCCTTTCTCTGTTTCCCAGAAGTCTTAAGTGATCTTGTTGTGATTCACGAAAACATTTGGATGAAGATCTTTCTGAGCTTATTCAGTCTATCATCTGGAATCCTGTGGTTGGACTCTGCTTTTGCAGGAGGTGATCCTTATTGGGTAGGTTCATTCTGACCAGTGCAGTAATACAAATAACCTCCCTTATGATGGTGGTTTGGGTGGCTGTATCTCTTGAGTGCTCCAAGTCAAACTGCATTGCAAGACCTCTAGCTGGTATTATGACTGCATCCACCTCTACAAAAGAACATAGAGTAACTCCAAATTCCTTGGTGCTGGAGTCAGGATCAGTATAGCTCCTTTGGCAAAGGATTCTGCAAGTTAACTAGCTACTTTGTCAGCTTTTGTGACCCTAGCTGATGTGTTGGCATTGCACTGCATAGATGTATTAGCCCATTTGGAAGCATCTCCAACTAACTCTATGGTGAAGAGATGCTTCCTTTTATAATATACACCTAACATTCAGAAATAGGAGGATGAAATTTTTCATTTACTAGTACACTTTCTTTTCATCCAGAGCTGACATTTGGACATAATTCAGTTTTGAAGAAAGCTTCAGATATGACTCTGAACTTCAGACCTCTCATGTCTGCCTGACTTACAGATTCAGATTTTCACTTGTCCCATAGCTGCAGCAAAATCTTCAGTTGTATGTGCCATAATACAACATATATATTATTTAAAAAGTAAAGAATTAGAGGACCTGCTCCACATCGGAGGTCAGGACTACAGAGCATGTTATGCAATGGCAAGGGCCTATGGTCAAAGGTGATGTCACTTCCTTTGTCCCTTTGTCACAAAAAGTACATACATATTACCACAAACTTATGCAAAAAGTCTGTGTCATTGAGATTTGCTTTTTTTTCTGTGTTGCAACTTGCATGAAAATCAGTGTAGGAGGTAGACCACTTTTCAAGGATGGAGGGTTTTGAACTGATTGGATACTTTTTCATGACACATTGTGTAGAGAAAAAAACGAACTGTGACCCAATTAGAAAAATTTGCTTTAGTGAAAAATCACTACATCCTTTTTGACTGGTTACTCAGGTTATGTTAAAGCACATGACTCATGCCTGCAGCCAATTTTAATAATTAGTCAGAAACTCAAGTGAGCAACACATGAAGTGAAAACACCAGATGAGGACATAACAGCTGTCGTGGTTTGAGCCCAGCTGGTAACTCAGAACCACACAGCCACTCGCTCACTCCCCCACTTCTTCCTCCCCCCCCGCTCCCGGAGGGATGGGGAGGAGAATCGGAAGAATGTAACTCCCGTGGGTTGAGATAAGAGCAGTCCCACAACTAAAGGTATAATACAAAACCACTACTGCTACCACCAATGATAATAATGATAAGGGAAATAACAAGGGGAGAGGATACAACTGCTCACCACCTGCCGACTGATACCCAGCCCAACCCAAGCAGTGATCTCGTCCTTCCGGCTAACTCCCCCCGGTTTATATACTGGGCATGACGTGCTGTGGTATGGAATACCCCTTTTGCCAGTTTGGGTCAGGTGTCCTGTCTCTGTTTCCTCCCGGCTTCCCCTCCTCCCTGGCAAAGCATGAGACTGAGAAAGTCCTTGGTTGGAATAAACATTACTTAGCAACAACTAAAAACATCAGTGTTATCAGCGTTGTTCCCAGGCTGAAAGTTAAAAAAACACAGCACTGCACCAGCTACTAAGAAGGAGAAAAATGACTGCTATAGCTGAACCCAGGAATCCTCGGTTTAGATCTAACACACAGGATTTACCAGTGAATTTGCATGGACCAAAACACTGTATATGTTGTAGTAAAAAGAAAGGCTCACCTTGCACCACTCCCTACTTCTTGCAGTTCAGGAAGCAATAAGTAATATGTAATTTCATGTAGAAATTATGTGGTCCTATGAGAATTGGTGGGCTGCAATCCTTGCAGTTTGTGCACCATGGACACCACTCTCGAAGGGTGGGGTTGGCCAGAGGATTAGTACAGATTTTAAGTCCTGCTTCTAAGTGAGTTTTGCGTGGCTATGCTGCAATGTTTTCCCACTGAGCACAGGACCAGTGTTTTTGTATGGTGCTTGAATGCAGCAAAGCTCACTGCTTATACTGCTGTTGACCTATCGATGAGAAGGATGGGAATGAATGAAGGGCTCAGCAATAATACTAAAATGGAGGATAGAGTGATGTTGCCAGCAGCATCTATCTGAATAGCAGCACAGACAAATTCACCATCACTCCCTTCCTCTCTTAACCTGTGCCATTCCCACCTCACGGCCTGGAAACACTAGATTTGGTTCAGAGAGGCTCTGCAGGACCAGCTCTTTTGGAACACATTGTTTTTATCCTGTCCTGCTTCATGATTTGCTTTATTTACGACTCATTCCCCCTGAGCTGCCTTCTCCCCTGTGGTTTTTTTTTCTTTTTGGTTCTCTTTGCTTTCTTTTTCACTTCATTCGTTTCCATGCTTTGACCTTTTGCTTTTTTCACACTTATCTCAACCCTTCCTCTCAGGTACTGTCCCATCTTTTTCCTTCTGCTGCTTGTCAGTCACAATCTCCTCACTCCTAACCAAGTCATGCTTCACCACAGCCTTGCTGTGTGTAGTCGCCCAGTCCTCCAAACATCCTGCAATCAGGAGAAATCCCTGTACTGGTCTGTAGGACGTAAAGCAGCTCTGCACACCATCATTAGGTGGAGGGTGAAGATTATTAACTAAAACAGACGCCAAAATACTTTGTTGTATGGGCATGGATAGTAAGTTCTTCATTCAGGAACTGATACTCTGCTGGGCAGCACTGTGATAGCCAGAGTCCTGTGGATCCAAGCTATTTTCCTGCAAGAAACAAAGAGTATATGTAAGCCTTCTCAAAATCAAAAGCTGCAGGGACCTCTTCAACAGCATTTATACACCTTTCAACAGACGTTCAGGATAGGAATCTGTTCCACAAAGACTTTGCTTTGGGAAAAAGCTGATCACACTGAGCAATCATCTGTGAAAAAGGAAAACAAGCACACCCACGAATAGCTACTTTTCCTTGACCACTTGCTTTGGAACTGAAAGAGTACTAAAAGCATTTAGGACGCATTACAAATCATGTACAATGCCCAGAAATGTCCCTATGTCCTTTTACAATGCACTATCTTCTGCTTAAGAGCAGGTGTTGTCTTCAGGGAAACATTCTGTATTTTACAATACAGAATATTCTGTATTGTACAGTACAATCTGTTATATATTTGAGTGGTCTCATGGGCATGTCACATATATATGTATTATAAAGCTAGGAATAAGGAGAAAAAAATTGTAATATTTGATGTTTGGGTTTATCTCTTGTCATTGATTCTCACAGGACAATGCCTAGGGATCTTAGCCCTTAAACTTCTCTTTGGAAAATACTTGGTATAACCTTTGCATATGAGGAAGGAAGAGATTAATTTGAGAATTTGATCTCTTTTTCCTAGGGAAATATTATAGTAACTTGAAGATATTGTTCTGGTACCTTGATTGTTCTCAGGAAATGACATGGCAGGCAGTATCCTGGTCCTTCTCATGCATTAAATAATGGCTAGTTTTACTGAGATGTGTGTTTAACTTTGTGACTCATGTATATGGTTGTCTGAAGGTGTATTTTTCATGATATGATGGTAATAGGATGATCAGTGGTGAGGTAGTAGAGATGGTCTGATGGAAGAGTGGTGGTGGAAATCATTGGGATGATATTGAGGACAATGGCGGTGTTTGCTTCGTGCTAGGTGTCCACTGCAGACTTATTATTGCATCGTATTTATAATATAGACTCAGGAGGAGGCTGGCTGCGTGTTAAGGACCACCTTGGAAATGATGTAAAGGGGACCAAACCACCAGCAAGGAAACGTGAGCTTACACAGGGCAGAAATACCTGGCCAAGTGCGGGAAACAATTTCCGCAAAAAGGTCATTGTCTTCTGACATCTGATGCTCAAGAGATACAAAATACCTTCAAAAGATGTTCCTAGGAAATATACTTAATAACTGTTGTATCTTAGAAGTCATGGGATTAATAGTGGTACAGGTTTATGGCACATAATAATTTCCCAGTCTCAGTTAAACACTTAGTGCTGCATAAATATTATAGAATCAGAATGTTTTGGGTTGGAAAAGATATATATAAAGATATATCTGGCTTTACATTTGATTTTGGCAAACAAAATTATTTTAAACTGATTCAGTCATTTCTCTGAGTTTTAGAAAAGAATGATTACTGAAGTTCACAAAAGGCTAGATGTGACTTTTTGTATGAGGCATGTTATATAATGCTAGATTCAGTACAGCATACACAGATGCTTCAGCTCATTGTATTAAGAATTAGTTAATCCTCTGTCTTTAAATTGCTGTCTTCCCAATTAAATAAAAATCATGAAATATATTGAAAAGATTTAAAGATGCCCCTCCCAGATGCAGGTGTGAGAAGAGTATTTTCCCTCAGTATATATTTTAGAATGGATTTCAGAAAATTTTTAAATACTGATTTTTCACACTGTCAAATTAATTTTGTGTAGCTGTAATGAGTTTAATAAATTAATGTTCAAAAAGATGAGATGTAATGAAATATACAAAACCTCATACAAGTATCATTTCAACGAATAAATGGATTCATGATAATTGGGTTACACTTCCAAGAGCAGAAGCAATGTGCTTTTGAGAACAGAGGGGGAAAAAAATTCTGTTAGAGGAAAACTATTTTCTGAAAAGATAAGACAAAACTTTTACCTTACTTTTCTGGAGATTATTTCTTATACCAGTGGAAGGAAGGTGGTCATTCTCTTTAACTAAACTTGTTTACTCAGTATTACTGTCAGAATAGCTTTAATTCATGCAGAGCTGCTTAATAAATTAAGCAAACATATTCTTCTATGGCTTTTTGTTTCTATAAATAGAAAGAGATACTCAAGTAATTTATTTGCTTTTCACAGCTAATTTCAAATTCATCTGATAGCATGTGTAAGAGTTAGCATATCATTTCAATCTAATCTGTACAGAAAGAACTTTGAGATCCAACGAACTCAACCATGAGGCTTTGTGCTCAGATAACCAGGTATAAAATTAGAGATCATCCTTTGCTTTCTAGTTCTGATGCCCGTGTGTAAGTACCAGGACAAATCTTATGCTGGTCATGTCACTGTCTTCCTGAGATTTTGAAGCATGCAGTTTCAGATTTAGTTTTCATATGTGTTTGTTTTACAGTGGAATACAATTAACAGTGCAACCTCAATAAAGTTAGTGCATTTCACTTTTATCAAAAAGACTGAAAAACTTTGAGCTTTCTGTAGGACGGTGCTAGAGCCTGGTCTTCATACACATGTCTGAGGCACAAGTATCATGTCACAGTGACATAAACTCTCTATAGAGCTCAGCAGTACTGTGGCAAATGGGAGTTGGTCCAGAGCAAAATGATAGATCGACAGCTTCCAGGGCTGTTTTGGCAGATGGGGTCACCAAGACAGAGACATGCCTTGATTAACCCCATGCTCTGCGGATATTGAGGGTGAGGAGAATTGATGACAGACCATCATCAGGAGATACATAAACTCACATAGGAGCCTATGTGATGTAATGCATGATTTCAGTATGATGCCCTGGAGGGCTGGAACAGATCAGGCTTGTTAAGATGGAGAACCGAGGTCATATTGTCTTTTTTCTGTTTGCATGTGTTCAGGGATGAATCTGATTCCTGGTTGTGCTTGCACCAACAGCACTAATAGAATCCACATTATAAAATGTGCTCTGGCACCGGTTTTCCTGCTGCGACATGAGGACAAATGATGGTATCATGAAATCTCCTGGTAACAGATTTTGTGTTTAGTCATGTTTCCTTTCTGATTAAAGTGTAGCAGAGGCCTTAAGAGGTATAATCATGTTAAAAAATCCTGCTTCCAAAATGTTAATAAAAATTATATCAAATAATACTCTGGAAATAATTTGCTGTTTTCTTTTAAGATAAGCAAATGGTATAATTGTCTTCTATCAAAGAAATATATTTGCTTGGGTGGAGAAAAAAACAACATCAACAAACCAAAAACCTTACTTGAATAACTTAATCAGATTCTGGTGGAGGTTTGTTTTTTTTTAATTATTCCATGTCAGCATATCAGGTTTTCTTATTACAAAACAACCAACCAACTAATCGAAAAAATCCCAACCACAAAAAGGAACAAAATGTTGTAAAGGAAAATGTTGTGGAGCTAAAGGCAAGCAATTTAAAATAAAAAAACCCATATTAGTTTTACACTTTTTTGTGGTTGATTGGTAAATCAGAAATCCATTTAAAAGCCTAAGACAAAAATGGCTAAGAAGTTAACGCTAGCTCACAATAGCACCCATGAAGAAAACTGAGGGAGAAACTGTTTGATATTTTCTCTTCCTTAGCATTTTCCTGAGTAAGAGAAACAGACAGTACTTCCAGTTTTTGCAAGTCTAGGGAGCATCTGTGTTTCAAAGGGAAAATATAATACTGTTCAGTAGCAAAGCATATTTGCCAGAACTCGACTCACAAAGGAATAGTCTATGGGGCAATGTGGCAACCAGGAAACAAACCTGACAATCGTTTGCAGAAAGTTATTCTCTGATCTTATTGATGTAAAAATTATAGTTTGAGACATAACTACCCAACCATTTCTTCCAAATTATCTGCATTATTTCAATAGCTTTAGTAACTGTCAAATAATAGGCCCTGTTCATCTGGACCTATTTGAGTGACAAATGACTGAATTTTGTTAATGCCACTAAAATTTATTACTATTTTCAATACTTGAGAAGATATTGATCCAATAAAAGTTTTATTCTAGCTTTGAGTCATGCTCCAGAAAGAAATTGCTTTTATAATGATCTTACTCCATAACCAATGGTTCCAGTATGTATACATTAAAAGTATATGGAAAGGGTGAGCAAGCAGAAAGTCTCTCTTAAGGGAGTGATTTTTATGCAACCCAGCAAGAAATCATCCATCCAATGGATTTCTAACAATATTTAGATGTGCAGAAAGCTGGCAATACAGACTCTTGCAGCTTATTAACCTGTGAATTTCCAATGAAGATGAAGACCTTTGCAACTGCTGATGGTGGTGTAGTTTTCTTTGCTGAACTGTTATTTTCCTTTGACGTGGGCTAAAGAAATTGGAGCAAGAATGGGACAATAGTCAAAGCAAATAGATAGGAGATGCTCCCAAACTCAAGAGAATGTAAACTTTCCTTTCTCCACTATTGGAGGTCAGGAGAGAAAGTTTGCAGGAGGTATGTTATTTTGTAACTGCAGAGAGCAGAAATGCTAGTGCTGAGTACTGTGGCAGAGGAAGGGACCGTATGAAGGTTGTGTTAGCAGTCTCTTAAGCCAGCCTGAATATCCCTTTTCCATTACATTACACTATTACATGCTAAGACTGTTTAATATAGATATTCCAGGTAGTGGATTTCTTAGACACAGAAATATTACTGACAGCATTTGTTCTCTGAGTTTGCAGATTCATTTCTGCAACATTTTCCCCTGTGGCCTTCTTACTACAAATCCACAGAATCCTTAAGAAAGTTGGACTTGCTCTAGGAACATCTTTGAATAACTCATTTAGTCCACATGCTACAGCTTTGTGAACTCACCACTTGTACAGTGGCAATTAAGCTCTTTTCTTGTCTAACTCAAACATAGCTGAGGCACAGTGATATCAGCAAAGAGGCTCTATGGGCTTTGTTATTAACTTCATCTTTTGTACCAATTCCATGATTAACTTTGCATCTGCCATTAATGACACAGATAAAAAATGCAGTCATTCTTACAAAACATTCTAATTTCACAGGCCCACAAGTATTTACTTCATTATTATTGTTTTTGTTTCAGTAGAGTTTGCTGTCAGACCTGTGGATTTAGTGTGGGAAAACACCCTCGGCTGTCAATTGTTTGTCATTTGTGCCTGCATCAACTAAAAGACAAAGCTAGCTAATTTTCCTTAGGATGCAACTGAAGGGGAAACGCTGTCAAATTCCATCTGTTTGCAGTTCAGCTGGAAAGAGCAGAAACACCTGCCTGGAGGGGTGGAGCAGTGTAGATCTCTGAATCCACATGATCAGAATGCTTTTACTCAGATGCCTAAAACTTGAGGGAAAAAAAATTTCTCTTGGATTGTTTGTTTTGAGGCGTGGACTGGCTGTAAGGGAAGGGGCACATCTATAGTTGTGCACACAGAAACCTCCTCCAGGTCTCCCAGCATGGGGGAGTCCCCCATAAGTCACTCTGCTGTGTGTGGCCCCCTCCAGCTGAAGGCAAGGGTCTGGCAAGAGCAGGGACAGGACATGGCCCGAGTCCAAGGTGGTGATCCCATGTTAATGAAGACAGACAGCTATTTCGCATTCCACAATTATACAAAGCCTCAACACCATTTTCGTTTTCTCCTGAAGTCTGTTCATTGCTGAACTCTGCTGCATTAGATATTTGAATAAGGTGAGAATGGCTTATGGTGAGCAGAACTGAAGCTTTCTTCAGCTGGGGAATGCATGAGTGTCTGTGGCTGGCTTGCCCCAAGGATTGCCCCGCAGTTTTGAACTTGACATTCATGTTGAGAGGCAAAGTGACAAAAAGTGAATGTACAGTGAAAGGAAATAGTCACAGAACACTTAAAAAATACGAACAACATTAGGATATGCTGTGGCTGGTATGCAGACAGGTGGAATAAATACAAAGTGATAGAGGCTGAGACTGCTCTTCTTCAAACTGAAGGGTTTGCACAGAACAACAGGGGTTTTCTCTCTCCTCCAAAGCAAGATGCTCAGAAGCAACCAAGAAATTGCTATCCAGGATGATGATGAATCAAATAATGTCTCCCCACACATAACTGATAAGCAACTGCTATAAATTGAAAAGCTGAATTAAACTATTCTGCATATTATTAGAGGTACAAAACCAGTAACTTTTTTCCCGCAGCACTAATAGGAAGAAGATCACCCCATTTTCTTCATATTTGCACTTTGTAAAGTGGTGATTATACATTTCTCTAACCACAGTTAGAACAGGGCTGGACTAATAGCTGAAGACAACATGGGCAAACTGTGCATTTGTTTTCTACACTGATGAAGGCATTTGAAAAGTTCTCTCCGTGTTTGTATCTCCTTTCAAATATCTTCTGAACACAGACAGATCAGTTCAATTTTTCATTGTGAAATAATGTCTTCTCACTCCCCAGAAACAAGTCAGGCTTTTCTCTTCCATAATGAACCTCTTCAAGCCTTTCTTCTATGCACGATATACTCATATTGGGGCCTGGAACATCCTTTCCTGTCCTTAATTTGCAAAAAAATGTGGCTTGCTGACAGGTTGGTTAGGATGTACCAAGGAAATCCCTCAGAAGTGGATTTCACTCTCATGCCATAGAATTGTCATGAGCTCCCATCACATATAAATTACTTGTTCTTGCACCTCTAATGTCAGGTTCAGATATTCACATGCATCTGAGCTTTCTTCCAGTGAGGTTCACTCCATAGCTAGAAGAGACACCTCCACCACCTCCAGCGTTGTTCACAGTCCAGGGCGTAATACAGTGGTACTTGTGAGGTAAAGGGTCCTGCAGCTGGCTGATGTCCCAGAGAATGGGAGAGGGCAACAGCCGAGTGAAGAGGCATGCAAGACTTGGCACCAGGTGACAAGCATGGACAACTTCTTCACCCACCTCAGGTGGAGGTGGTATACATAGTAGCACAGCTGTGTGCTAAAGGGGTCCCTTTGATCAGGCCATCCACGCATGATTGTTGTCCCTCTATCTAGAGGAGAGCTCATGGTCAGGCACCAAGGTCAGTAAGCTAAAACACTCATTAGCCTTGAGGTTTATATTAATGTGGATTGCCACCACTGGTTGTGTGGCACAGAAAGTAGACACAGTCAGGAAATCAGGATACACACTTTATCCCTTGCTGCGGGGGATAGCTGATCTTTTCCCTTCCCTCATGGAAGACAATTGGAAGTAGGTACAGCTCTTTAATACAGAATTCAGGATTGACATTTTTGTGGGGTGCTGTTAGGGTGAAGGCTTTCCTGCAGAAATGCCACTGCCGTTGCTCCTCTTGTCTACAGTGTCAGTGTTCATCAGCCAAAAGATAGCAAATCCTCCATGCAGAGGGTGGGCATTGCAACAAACAGAGAAGCAAAACAGCAGGGAAGGGAGCCCATGGAAGAACAGGCCCACTGCTCTATGAACATTTCTCAGGGTGCCAAAGCTGGGCTTTTGGATATAAGCTACTTAAAGGAGGGAGTGGGAAAATATAATGTAGGTCTTATTTATGCAGAAACTTGAATAAAGTCTCTGAGGAAACATGTTATTATAATTTGATATTATGAGAGTATTATAAATTACATTATATGTAATTAATTTAAGTCAACATGTTTCTTTTACAGCTATATACAGATACTTAAGAAGGCATTTTGAACAGCACTAAAAACAAGTAAGGGAGAAAGAGCAAGAAAGTGAAATGAATGTGATTCTACCACTGACATGGTCAATATTTTATTATGGTCTCATAAATCTAACTGTCCCAAACTGTCCTTGGTAAAAAAGTGAAACAAATTACTGTAGTCAAGTTCTCTGTAGGTGTTAATGTGTGGCATTACTGTGGTCTCCTCTCTCTGCACAATATTGAATCACTCAAGTGGAAATGCAACATTACTTTCTTACTTTGCAGCTGGCAGGGATTATGTTTGCCCAGTCAGAATCTGGCAAAATAAAAGGCTTATAGGAACATCATGTCTCACTGCTGTTTCTGAAATAAACTTCTGCAACCATAATTAAGAAATGCAGGAAGGAACCTGTTATGCTAGAATGTCTCAGCCCTAACTTACTGATGTAAAGATTTTTTTTGCTTTTCCAATAACATTAATAGAAGCACACATAATTTTATATTTTTTCTTCAATTTTCTTTCTTCCTGTGCTAGGTATATGCACCCTTAACAAAAGTAGAGAGCCATAGCTTGGAAATTCCTTGGCTTATGGTTGACATCCAGATGGTAGTTCATTTTTCAGAAAGAGATTTTAGTTTGTAAACCCAAATAAATACGTAACCAATATATTGCGATTGAAGATGAGTGATCATTTGGGAATTCATTTTTCACAGGAGCAGAAGGTACCTGGTGGAACATGATGACAAGTCCTAGCTGGAGCAAATAGCAATTTCTAGAGGGGATTGCAGTTTAATAAAAGCATTTTATAGATTTGCTCAAGAGCATTCACAAAGAGATAGAGGTAGTTCTTGGCCTTACAGCGAGATTCAGATTTCGCCACCTGACTGCAGCTCTAGAACATCAGGAAGACAAACAACCCTCTTTCCCAAAAGTAGTGACATCTTTCGTCAATATGTGATGCGTAATGACATAGATCGATTCAGCCTTGAATAGCGCCATGAGAAATTGGCCAGATACTAAGACAAAAAAATATATTCATCATTTATTAGAAAAAAAACCCCAACAAATAAAACATGAATGACATGAATGGCACTAATCTAAATGTCCCCTTTTACTTGTTTCCATAATTCAGTGGTCATGCCAATGTGTTCAGGACATATGTGCCTGTACTCAGGGTTTTGCATCACCTAAATCACTGCTGTAGACTTGGGTTAGTTCCTACCTTTTAATGATAGTCACCAGAAAGAGGCCAAAATTGGATCTTTGGATGGTGATCCAGATCTGGTGTCACTTGCACTGGTTACTTTAGCAAAGGTTAAACTTAATAGTGGAGTAGGATGCAGAACAGTGTGCTGCTGCAGCAGCGGTGATACCTGCAAGAGGACATAAACACCAGAGAAAAATCCCTAAGTCTATTAATCAAATTTCCAGAATGTTCTGAAAACATTTTCTTTCTTAAAAATTTCCTGAAATAAAAGTAAATAAGAAGAAAACATTTTCATGAGTCACTTTTTGGTTTTCTCTAGTGACAGAGCAACACTAAGAGCAGTCTGCCCTGGCAACATTTTATCTTTTAATTAAAATGGTCATCAGTTCTACCTTGCTGAATACACTCAAACCAAAATTCTTCCTATAGACAGTAAATTTAACATGTTAAATGTCACTGTAACTAGGGCCTTCTAGTATGAGAGCCTGACTATGACGAAATTCAGCATAACTGATATTGATGTTGTCTTTTTATACAACAGCTTTCTAAAGAGAACAAAGGACTTTCATTTAGCTGCAATGAAAAAATGTTCCATCTTAGTAAGAACTGGGAAGACAAATGTCTTCAATTCATTAAGCTGTGCTGAATATTAAAACTATTTTTCACCATATTTTTAATAAGAAATAGTTTATTTGTTCTCAGGTGATTGTCACATTCTCCTGTTTTCAGCAGTTATTTGTTAAATTCCTGCAACAATGAATGAGGACTGAGGATTATACTGGATTATACTACTTACACTGTATATTTTACACATACACAGAGACATGTGTGCATAGATAATATTCCATAGACCCACTGTACTTGGCAGAAGGAAAGTGCTTACTTTCAGACCTGTGCTGAGAGAGCTGGCAGGCCATCTGTGGAAGCAGAAGATCTCTGAACTCATGGTAGGACAGAAAAGATGATGATGTCTGTTATTTTTTCAATTCGAATGCACCGTGATTGGAGGTTACCTGCAGCTCTTCAGTGACTGAATCAAGACTGGGTAAAAGGTGAACACAAATGAAAAAAAACCCTTAAATACAAAGTAATATCAAAACCCTTTTGTAATCAAGTGTTCTTGCTGCATAGATTCTGTAAAACAGAACATGCTCATGCTTTATTCACTATGCATTTCTGGTGTATTTAAATATGCTTTGGTGGGTTGCAGACCCACCACTTTGCAATGACTATAATGATGAATGATAATCCGCTGGGGAAAATAGCCTTGTCTCAGACTGCACTGCAATACGGAAGGACGTGTCAAGGCCGAGGCATCAATATGCTGTTTACTGAGATCTTCTTTGGAGTCTGTCTCTGCAATGTACACGGTGATTTTGTGCATATTATTGAATCTCAGTTGTCCTTTTACTATGCAGCTAAGAATAGGTTTGGCTATAAAAAGATAGGATTTTGCCACTCAGTATTCTTAGTTTGCTCCAATATGGAAAGCTACATAGAAGGAAAAAAAAAAAAAAATGTAGAGGAAAAAATCTATTGCTATTGCTTGTAAAACTCACTAACAGGGGTTGCCTGGACTGGTCTGGAAACCAACAGTCCCAGCTTTCTTTGGGAGAGTTGGGTGCTAACCGTCCCTTGATTTGGGATGGTGTCTCAGTGTCCTGATGGCAGAGGCTGAGCTCCCCTGATGTAATGCCACAAAGGGATTTGGAAACAACAGACGTTTGTGCCAGTCACCCACAGAGACCTGGGGTCCAGCACTCTGCAGCAGAGCTCAGTGAGCGCTTTCTTGTAGGCATGTCACCGTAGCGCCTGAAAACTCCCCAGACCCTCAGAAACTTTCAAAGCCAGGCTGCAAGTGTGTGCCCAACATCAGAAATGAGAACTAGGTCTCAGAGCTTTGAATTCATAGGACTTCTCGCAGCAAATTTAACTTTACATGAACTCAGTGTACTGCTCTCCTCTTTTGACATGTTCTTTTGAAGACATCTGATAGTGCAGGGGAAGGTAAATCATTCATGGGAAACTAAAAATATTGGTGAAACGTTGTGATGTTTTCCCCTTGGTCTCAAATGTTTGTCGGCTATAGAGTCCTCTTTGCTGCTCTTGAGGATTTAAAATTTAAAATAAGCAAATGAAATCTAGTCAAATTTCCTTAAGGACATACCTGCTTTTTCCAAACAAAAAGGTAACATCTGAAGCATAAATAATCTATTTTACTAAATTAATATGGAGGAATGAGATATAGGTTTGGGCTTTGACTTCAGCTTAATCATCTGGTAGCATTTCAGAGATCATTTGTTCCACCAGCATCTCCTCTCCAGACATTATATAACTTCACTTCAAGGACTGTGCTCTGCTTTCAGGTTAATACCAGTGTAACTGACAGCAATTTTCTTCACTGGGTTGACTCCTCATTTACCTCAATATAACACCAAAAATAGAATATCACTTCTATGTACATGACACCAATGTCTTTTCATTCTCATATTTTGGTGATATAACGTTTACAGGAATACCAAGTAGATATCTGGAGAACGGCTGGGGAGCTGTGTTGTCTGGGGTATATATATACACACACACATATATATATATAAAATAACTTGCAAGTGCCTTTTTTTGCTGTGTAACTCATTGAAAAATATGTTTATTTTGTTCTAAGCTACACTTGTCCAGAAAACTGTTACAAAAGTAATTCATATGGTGTATTGGTCAATGAAAATACATGAAAAAGCTTTGTGCCACAAGGGTGTCTCAGTTGATCAGGAAAGGAAATTCATACCTACTGTGCCTTTGCAAAGCATCTCCTCTCCTTTTGCATCTGACCCAACAGCCTGTGGAAGAAGAGTAGAAGGAGGGTTTCTCAGATTTTGATAACTTCCTTGGCTCCTAATGATACCACCAAGACAGCAATTTGTGCAACTATCCCTAGAGTCATTTGAGAAGATGGTCTCTAAACAGCTTTGGCACTGCTGCAGTGAGTTGCTCAGTGCTGTCCCCAGGTTGAGTGACAGCTGTCTGCCTGATGAATCTCTGTTAGTTTGGACAGGGAGTAGCCTATGATCATGTCATGCATCTCTCACAGCTGTAGGTGAAGCCCACCCTTTTTTGTAATCTAGTTGCTCAAACATAAGTCCTACCATATTGTGTCCTTATAGTCCTGCAGTCCAGGGAGCACCTCACCTTCACGCACACTTTTTCTCTTCTGTCAGTTTAGGCATCTTGTCTGGCAATTTTATTCCTAGAACATGATTTTTCCCTGGCAATTGAAAAATAATGTGACACTGGGGAAGTAACAGCTGAACTCTTCACAGACTGTGTGCAAACGCCCTGAACTGTGCCTGCCACACCATCCAATGAGGCTGGACTCCTGCATCAGTTTTTAAAGATGTGGAAAAGCTGTCAACTGCATGCGTTTTGGTGCTCTAAGGCACAGATTTCAGCCCATTCTTTTCCACATATGCTTTGGTGCTCTAAGGCACAGATTTCAGCCCATTCTTTTCCAGCCCTCTCTGGCTGGCCATTTAATCCTTCCATAAACAGAGTGGGCTCATCAAAGCTGACATGTTGCAGTGGCTGCAAGTATTTCCTGGCCAAAACCTGACAGCTAGACATACCTAAAAATCATCAATCCATTTATTGATCTAAATCAATCCGTTTGTTGATCTAAATCTGTAGTGATTAGGAGGCAGATGTGAATAAGTTTGTAACAGGAAGTCCCTGTTAAGACATTCCCCTTTGGAATATCATCTGAACTGGGCAAATGTTGCAGGGAGAAGAGACAACCCCACTCTGTCGTAGACATGCAAGTGTGAAGTTGGTGCCTCTGAGAGCTGAAGGCATTATGCCTCTATGCTACCCTTGAGAAGATGTGTCTTCCTAATGCATTGGAAGTGATAGAAAAAGATGTTAGAGCAGAGAAGCGTTACCTTGCCTATATGACTGACAAAAATGACCTAGAAGTTATAAACCCTTCTCTAACAAATTCCCACCAAACATGGCAGAGTTCAGCCACACTGCTTGAAGTCTTGTAGACATGGGTTCATCACAGATGTCTTGGCCATGTTACTTCCTTGACAGACAGTGGAGCAATTAGGCAATTTAGGCCACGGATGAGTCACTGCCCTAGCCCTCTAGGAAGGTCTGTCCTTTCTCATGACTTGTAGAGGAAGCCTGTGACAATGAGAACCTCAACTTGAGCATCCAGATTAAAGGACTAAAGCAAAATAGGATGTTTTCCAGTATATTCCCTATTCAGAGATGAAAAAAAAAAAGAAAAAGAGATGAGCAGCTAACAACCAAGAGAAAATTTAAAACTGACTTTCTACAGAAATGTCTATGAACTCAAGGCAGTGATAATCCCCAAGGATGTGGAGATCCCATAGTGCTCAGGGTATTGCTGTTTGTCAATTCCCTCAAATAATACAAACTAGACTCTAACTTTACAACAAAGAAAAATTGTTGAGCAGACTGTACAAAGTCTGTCTTTTAATTGGACTAGCGGCTGGAGGCTAGTGCAGGAGAAAGAAATGTGTGTGTTAGAGTAACCCAAGGATTGAAAGCTCATTGTTTGGGGAATAGATACAGGAGTTACAGGAAATTGTTTCTGATTTCTGCTCTGCTGTGTATTGTATCTGTAAACAAGCCTTCTCTGAGAAGAAAAAAACCCCGAGCCATATCGCTCCTTGGAGAGGTTTTTAATACTTCAGCATCATTAAAATGAACCTAGGGATAAGTCATGTCTCTTAGGAGACTGAGTTGTGCCATGGAAGGGGAAACTTTGCTGTCATTTACCTCACAGTGGCATAGAAGCAAGCTCAGCTCAGATCCTTTGGCTTTGTCTGGTGTAGTTGTCCCTGAGCCTGGCTTGCTGAACCTGGCTTTGCTGGGAGCCTAACAAATCTGTTTGCCTGAAGCTGGCCATGCCACACACCGAGACAAACGGCAGTGGTGGGCTGGCCAGGCTGGTCCTAAGTGGCTAAATCAATATCCTGGCTGCAAGTTGCCATGTCATGCTGCACTGATGAAAGGCATGACTTTCCCTTTATCCAAATCCCGCCTGCGAGATGGACTTGTATCAAAGCAGTATGAAAAGGAGTTGAGTTTGTGCTTGAAAGCACAAACTGAGTTCAAATTTAGTGTAGATGTGACCTAATGACCCTTTCCATAAATATCAATATTTTCAGAAGTTGGTTAGAGTTTCACAGAACTAATCCTTTCCTTTCACTGATCACCTACTGTGGTGTGTGGCACACTGACAGGAAAAATGAGGTGCAAAAAGTTAGGGCTGGAATAAAACATTAATCAGAAGCTCTTTAATGTTTATCAACTCTGTAATGTTGGATGCAAAATAAGAAACCAGCAGGAGTTTAAGCATCAACTCTCCAAAATGGTCCTTTTGTCAGAGGACTAACTAGCATCAGAAAAATCTGACAGGACATCCTTGACCTGGTCCTTCAACTTACTGAGCTGCCTTACTTTTATGTCAGTGGTGACCTCACTGGGCCCTGCAGGTTTTGGTAGGACTCCTTGAGATAATAAAGGCCCAAGTGCAATAATGTCTTTACAGGCTTTGAACTGCTTTCCTGTTTTTATTGTCTTGGTTTTATATAATCAATCTATTTGCTTCCGCCTGCCCTTAATATTTTCAGTAACTTATTCACTATTGGCACTGCCTCCCATATTTTGATTTTATTAAGCGATGAAAGCTAAAATCTTTTGTTATCAGCATGTGGGAAACCAGCTCAACTGAGAGTTTTTAAAATAAAAACATTTACTATGGTATCATTTAAGAAGTTGTGACTGTGTTCATATATCTGTATTTCATTTTTGAAGTTATTATTTCTGTTCCCCCTCAAAATATAATGATTTATAATGGCAGGTGACAGCCAATTCCTCTTTTCTTCTTAGTAAAAATAAAAAAAAAAAATAGACCACACAAAGAAATTACTATTATTAGGAAAAATTCAGCAGATTTCAGCAGTTTATCTGCAGGATGTTATGAATTAGTGGGAATTTTTTCTCAGTCTGCTTTAGCTGTCTCAAACTCCATTACAACACAGTATATAACATTGGCAGAGCTCCGAAGGACCCTTCTGGATAGAAAACAGCAGCTATTTTCCACATGATGTAACTGTTGCAAAACTGATAGGATGAGTAAAGAAGCAAGTGAGAAGGATGTAAACACTCTTGTCTGATGGAGGTTCTGGCCTTTAATTGATTTAGTGAAAAGGCTCCATCTATGCCTATTTAATTTTAAAGTTTCACATAGGCATGCTCTTCTATGAAGAATACCCAAGTCCACTAAATGTTTCTCCAGCAAGATCAATCCATGATCCAGACTATGGTTCTGAAAGAAATTTGGACTTTTCTCTTCCTAATTGATTCCTGTGTCAGCTCTGTCCTCTGGCATCCTTCACAACTTTCTCTGTCTCCCAGTGCTAGTCTAGCCTAGAGATGGATGGGCTTCTGAAACTCCTTACAAAAGTTTTGTGCCTATCTCCACAGGAAAAGAAGAGAAAACAAAGACAAAAATAAAGGGAAAAGACAAAAAAAAAGAGAACACAGTGTATCTTCTTCCATCCTCTGCAAGAGCTTTCTCTCCCTAAATGGCAATTCTTCCTGCAGTTGTGTTGTATTTAGATATATTCAGATAAAAGGAAGACAGAGGAGAATAATGAACAGCTTGGCAACCTAACCAGACAGAGCTTCATCTTAGTAAAATGGATGGAAAATCACTCAACATTTATAAGGAGTGGGAGAGGAAAGAGGGAGCAAAAGGGAATGAAGCCAGCAAACCAATGCCTCCAAACTGTAAATGCCTCACGGTGATTTTTGAGTAAATCTTATTTTGCTGATCTGATTCAATCATTACGAGTAAAGTCCTCCCAAGCCTGCACGCTTGAATTAAAATGTTAGTTTTCTTTCATAAAAGCTAATCAAACTCTTCTGAAAGTCTTGAGACACATCAGCTGCTCACTGGTCTGATGCGAGGTTTGTTCGTCCTAGGTCTAGCACATGGTTGGTAGAAGCTTACCTGACTCACTGACCTCCCATTTGGGAGCTCTCAGAGTCACAGCAGTGAGCATTAAAGCCTGCAAGAGGAGCTCAACAAAGCTTCAGTCCTAGCCACCTGTACATGATGGGACACAAATACTTACTGAATTAAGTACTTATTTCTACCTTTCTTATTGAATGGCTGGATCAGCACTCATGCTCAAATTAGAGGAATTACTACAGGATGTAAAAACATCCTGTACAGAAAGAAATTCTCTTCTTGGAAGTCAAAATTTAAGAGATGCCCATCGCTTTAGCTTATAGGAATTTGTCCTCATTTCTTTGTCATCTCTTTGATGGCCATTTCTTACCCCTAGAGATTAGACTTTCAAAATATATGCTGTATATCACTGTGTTGTGATTAATGTATATTATTGTGCTGCCATGTAAGAGCAGATGATTTAATCTGTGCCATCTGGACTGAAAGACTATGCATATCAGGCTTTAAATTCCTTTGTAATATACTGAAGATGGATATTCAGCAGCCAGAACAGTATTTCTAGTCTAATATTCATGTAATGTTCATAAGTAAAAACTACGATGATTTATTAAGTTTATGAGAGAAACGGAAGAAACAGTACATGGAATCAATTTAGTCTTCTTATCATGGTCATTTGTTATACTTGCTGTTTAGCTCACAACAGCACCCTGTCAAGAAAAATGCCCAGCTGCTCTTGAAGACAGACAGACATCTACAAGATGCAGATGCTCCTGCCTGCAGGTTCAGAAACCAGTCAGAATAAAATGCAATAGGAAGAGTGTGAAGCTTTGCAACATGCACCTTTTTAGCTATAGGAGAGTTTGAAATCCAACTTTAAACTCATTACTGCTCAACTTGCTTCATGGGATTGAGTCACGATTCATCACAACTTTTACACTCACAATCAACAAAACAGAGGCTTCATAGCTGAGGAAATAGCATTTTGACACCTCTACCCATGAATCATGATCCATGCTTTAATTATAGGATTCTTTCTGCTTCTGCTTTTTGATTTTATATTCCATCTGTTATATTCCATCTATTCCATTCACTGAAGGACAAGCTGATACTTTCTGTGACACTCAAAATCTCAAGGAATTTTGTTTCTCCCAAAAAAGATATATTATAACAACAGTTTGTTGGAAGATTGCTTGTGGTACTGAAAGACCCATGCTTAGAAAAGAGTCCTATTTTAAAAGTTTTGACTGGTCCTGTATCAAGGTCCCTTTACATCTAAAATCTCCTTGCTGTTCAAGCTGATAAAATGTGATCATATAGAGATGCTAGCCTCTATACACTTCTTTTTATCTGGGGTATGATCTGTGCAACTGTGCACTTTCTCCCTTTTGACTTCTAAAGCTGATTGAAAGAACTTCTTGAAATAGCTTATCAGGCCAAAACTGTGCAGAAATAAACAGTGTAGCTTGCATAAAAACTTCTCCTTGCAACTTTTTTACATTCATTTCTTTTTGTATGTAGAA